>NW_003852631.1:1450486-1488413 GCF_000181295.1 Otolemur garnettii
CCTTCATCATTTGTAATGAAACTACATCTTTTGCTTGTAGCTTGTACATTGCATTAATTGTTGGTTTCTATTAGAAATATGGGAACACAATTGCTTTTTATTGCCATAGACAGAAGGAGGACTTTCCACTTTATTTGTGGTTTAGTAATGAATGGAAAATAATATTTTACAAATACACAATTCCAAGAAGAAAGGAAATGAAAGATGAACAAAGCATGTGGGGATAACAAAACAGCTTATTTATTCTCACAGACAGTTAAAGAATTAAGAGGTGAGATGTCCGTTATCTAGAGAGCGTGAAATTCTGGGCAAGAACTTCTGATATTCTTCAGAGAGTGATGGTGCCTTTTATATTCCAGCTATTAGGTTATGAATTCTTTGAGAGTAAAAACTATCTTTCAATGTTACATTTGTTCATTCAATAAATACCGTGGCACTATGAGGGATCAAAAATAAATAAGAAATAATTCAGGCTCTTCTGTGGATCATGGTCTACTAGAGAAGGAATGATGTTTATACAAAAGTAAAATGTGTAGTGGAACATAGATTGTTGTAAATCTCAGGGCAGGAGAATAGAACACATTCCAGGAATCTGATAAGAAAGGTTTGCCTGGGTGGCGCCTGTGGCTCAAAGGAGTAGGGCGCTGGCCCCATATGCTGGAGGTGGTGGGTTCAAACACAGCCCCAGCCAAAAACTGCCCAAAAAAAAAGGAAGAAAGGCTTGCCTCCAGCTGTACAGCGTCAGGAACATCTTCATAGCAGAGGTGACATTAGAGCCCGACACTGAGGCCTCAGCAGTAATTTGCTATAGAGAAAAGGAAAGAAGAACATTCCAGGGAGTAGACATATTATAATTAAAGTGCTGATGGCAGAAAAGAGAGACATATGTACACAGAATGGAAAATCATCTAGTTTTATTGGTCCACAAGAGCTCATTAAGTAGAGAAATGAAAGATAAGGTTGAAAATATGAGTTGAGGTTAGATCCTGGAGAGACAGTTAGGTTTAAATGAAGACCCTTGGCCATTATTTGATAGAGAATGAGGAGCTATTGATGGCCTTTTGAGTACCTGATAGACATTAAGCATATGTTTTTTAAGTGAATGAAGTGTCAGGTGATCTGAACCATGCGATCATCCTATACTCTCTGAAGCGCCTACCACAGTGTTAGCACATAGGAAATGTATAGAAATAGTTTTTAATTGGCTATAGAAAAATACACGAGCAGGGAAGCCATCTAAGAAAGGTATTGAGAATATCTGACAGCTTGGAAGGAGCAAGGGAGATGAGCCAGATCTGCTGTTTCAGCTCTTGGGGTTTACACCCACCGCTTCTTCACACTCTCACACCACAGGGGCTGCCAGGCTCACAACTGCGGTTCTCAGACTCCCTGCTGCAGGGTTCCGTGAAGTCCAGGAAGTCGGATCCCTCTCAGGAGACGTGCAGGGAGAGGCCATTTGTCTGTCCCCAGCAGTGACAGACACTGGCAGAAACTTGGCTTTGCAGGGGCCAGGATTCACATTCCACCCTCTAGTGAGCAGCTGCATGAATGTGAAGCAACTTTGAGACTGGCAGCCGTTTCTTGACCTGTGGACGTTGACAATGATTTCCTGACCTCTGGATCACAGCTTCAGGGCGATAACCTCAAAACCCAGCAGAGGCATGAACTTAAAGCGTACCACAGCCTCTTCACTTCAACTGCTGTGGCACTTCCAATGATTTCTGCAGCGCCCATTCCTTGTATTAAATGCCTTTCTATTTGAGATACCTAAAACAATTTCAATTTCCTGCATTAGCCCTTGGCAGGAACAAAAGACAAGGAAACTTGAAATGGCAGAGGGCAAGAGTCATTCAAAGACAAATCAACGTGGGAGAAAAAAAAAATAATTCAAACCGGAAGCTCTTGCATACTCTAAAGGGCACCGAAGTGCCTTTCAGTCAGTCTCAGTGCAGGCCCTTGTTCTCCAGCTGCTCTGGCATGTACCTGAAAAAAGAAACTTTTTTTTTTTTTTTTTTTTTTGCCAATTTTCAAAAATACATAGATGTAAACTGTAGAAAGTGTAGAAAATAGAAAATTATAAAGAAGGAACAAAATCTATAATTCTATCAGAGATAATTCCTTGAATCAATAAGGGTGGGGTTAAGCTATAAGTGATAGAAAAATCCAACATACGAGTGACACATTTTATTTTTTCTTTCTCACATTAAAAAATAAAAAATTCAGAGGCAAGCAATCCAAGGGGCTCCTGTCTTGTGGTTCTGTTCCTCTTGACACATGCTTCTGCTTCCTTGTCCAAGATGACAGCTCTGGGTCACTCCAGCCACTAGGAAGGGAGAAAGAAAAATGAGGCATGCCCTTCTCTTTAAGGAAATCATGTGTGACATTTGGGCCATGTCTCTTTGTTTCCCATGGTCATACTTACTTGGAGAAAAAGATGAGAAATATAATCTCTAGTCTGGGGCATCTTTGTACAGAGGGAAAACTGGGGGGTTCCCTCCTGAGGAAGAAGGTGAGGACAGGTATTGGAGGACAGTCAGTGCTTTCAGCCACGGGACTGTAACCATTCAGTCCTTGCTCACACAGAAGCTTGCTGGTTTTCCTTCTCCTGGCTTCTCAGGTCCCAACACCAGCCCTATCCCAGGTGTTAATGCTTCTCCTGATATCACCTTTTGTCACTTTGCCTTGTCCCCCTTTCCTGGCGCATTTTACCTGGAGTCTATTAGCGTTAGTTACTTTATTTTAAAAATTCTTTCTCTATCAATCCACCCCCAACCATCTGACCTTTTTCTCTCATCTTGTATATCCACCTGAAAATGCACTACCCCACAGGGGCCCTCAGACCAGGCTTCTAAAATGACATTTGTAAAGCTTTCTTGATCTATATCTGGGTCTTTTTCCAAGAAGGGCAAGGCTGTATTCCCTGTCCTTCCCTAAATAAGGTGGGGTTGCTTTCTCTAGGAAGTTGAGGGTCAATTCAGTACAGTTCAATATCGAGTCTTGGCGAGCACCAAAGGACAAGGAAAGGAATCTTTAGCAGTTACAACAGTCTAGGGTCTATCAATGTAACAAATAACATTCAAATCCTAGTGGCTTTAAAACATTTCCTGGCCCATGTATGTTGGTAGGACTTTGACATTATACTATGTTTCCCCAAAAATGAGACCTACCCCCAAAATAAGCCCTAGCAGGATTTCTATGTATTTGTTAAATATAAGCCCTACCCCAATAATAAGACCTAGTGATGGGCGTGGCCATGCAGTGTATCTGGATAGCCACTCCATGCATTTTGATGCAGAGAGGAAGACATCCCCTGAAAATAAGCCCTAGTGTGTCTTTGTGAGAAAAAACCAATATAAGACTATGTCTTATTTTTGGGGAAACACGGTAGAGTTCCCATACTGGTGGTCCCCACTCCAGAGAGACAGAGAATTCTGGAGAGTATTGAGTTAGTAATTCAATACTTTGGCCAAGGAGAGACCTCATGCCAATTCTACTTATTGGCTACAACTGGTCATGTGTTCCTGTCCAACCACAGAGATCAGAAAGTACAATTAACCTTGTGTTTGAAAGGAAGGGGGAGAACTGGAAATATTTAGAGCATGGCATTAATGACATCCACCTAAGAAAAGTCTAGCCAATTGTGATGATTAACCTTCACAAGCCAGTATTTGACCCAGACTAACTTGAGGCAATTGAAGCCAGCATTTCTAAACCTTTTTGTATTTCAATCAAAAGAAATCACTTTCAACATTTTGCTCCTAATTACTTTGCATTGTTTTCAAATTGTTTCTACTTCAAATTAAAATAGGTAAAATATTTTGAGAACCCTAGTTCAAAGTTCGGGGCTTGTCACCACTTCCTCCCTCACATCTTCACCTTGGCACTTGGGTTCTCCTTGAGTGTCCTGTCACTCCCATCACCAGCCCAACCTCACTCCACCTCCCCCACATCCCTGGGAGCTGCCTGCATGCATCACTGTTTTAGTGGATGGCAGCAGTACACAAGGGCACTTCATTGTTGGAAAGGAACTGCCTTCTTCCTGCCAAGGACAAATGCAGACACACAAAGCAATATCAAGCAAGACTTCACATCAAAGGGAACCCTGCCTGGGCTTGCCAAGGGCAGGCTGCCTCTGCGTCTCCCCCTTCAGCCTTGTTAGTATTCTCAGGGCTCAAGGGGCCCTTGGCGTCTGTGCCAACCTTCCCCATTCAACCAGCACTCCTGTTTGCTCTGACACCTGAAGCTCAGGGCTCTCCCTGAATCTGGGCTCGACCACTTTAACAGAGCACAATGCCAAGTGTTTAAAAATGTTGGGTGATTAGGAAGGAAAAGCATGAGAAATATTTACTCTGTGAACTGTATATGAGATATGAGTAGGAGAACAGAATACTTGTTAAGTGCAACAATGCATAGAAAGTTAAGAAATCCCTGCTGAAGGCCTTAGCGGGAAAAAAGCACAAGAGGGAAAGCTTGCCCACTGAGGAAGGAAGGATACTCTGTAAGAAGAGGTAAGGGACCATCAGAACCAACGCTGAAATAGAGACGGGTTGCCTGGCCATTCAGACCTGATGGCAGAGTAGTGTGCAAACTGGAGATCCGGAGAAGCTGTTCAGAGTCTCTTTACATTGAGATTCTACTTTAGAATCAGCAGAAGAAATCAGGTTTTGTTGCTTTAAGGAAAAGAACAAGTCTTTGTTTTACAATGAGGATGAGGCAAAAAATGGACAAGGGGAACAGGCAAGAGATAGAAACTTCATTTCAGAAGACAGGTAAGGCGTGCTGCTCTGGATGTTCGAGAACTGCTGGAAAGATTTGTTCCTCATCAAAATGTGAAGAAATTTGTACAACAGAGTTAAAAAAGTTGTAAAGTCGAACGTTGTGAGAGCTGGAAGGGAAGATAGCCTTCTGTAATTATTTTTTCATTTTTTGAGTTATGAAGATCTAAGGCTCAGAAAGGTCCAGGGGCTTTTTCACAGACACAGTTGGTTAGTGGCAAAGCTGTAGCTAGAACCCTGAGCTCCTGGCCACCAGGCATGAGCTGTTAGGTCACCACATGGTACGACGGTCCCTGGTGTAGATGTGATCAGACAGCATGGGTCTGCGACTTTATGAAGCATGGTATTTTTAACATGGTGACTTCAACACTTTGACTAAAATCTTTCACAGTAGCCAACCCTACTCTACTGTTCCAACTCCTTCCCAGAATGGTAGTAATTAGAGCAAAAAAAAAAAAAAAAAATGGGGTTTGGCCCAGAGAAAATGTCACATTTCTAGTACTGGGAGGGTGTGGAGATGATGGGTTTACATAACTTCCTCCTTTCGGAATACTTCATGTGACCACAGGTTCTTAACTAAAGACCTATGGACAGAACTCAGCATTCCATATAGGAGAAAATTCCATCTTTTACTAAAATCTCACTGCAATGTGCATTTCTTTCATTATGAATGTAGGGAAGAACCCATAACCTTGTTTGCAGTACTTAGACTTTGTCACCAATGGAAATAGTGACAGTAGAACGATACAGGTGAAAGGGATGTGGTTGACTATGGAGGTTCTAGGCTGTTTTTATATTACATTAGTTGTTGCAGACATCTTGGAATATCTTTTTTTTTTTTTTGAGACAGAGCCTCAAGCTGTTGCCCTGGGTAGACTGCTGTGGCATCACAGCTCACAGCAACCTCCAACTCCTGGGCTCAAGCGAGTCTCCTGCCTCAGCCTCCCAAGTAGCTGGGACCACAGGTGCCCGCCACAACGCCTGGCTATTTTTTTGGTTGCAGCCGTCATTGTTGCCTGGTGGGCCCGGGCTGGATTCGAACCCGCCACCCTAGGTGTATGTGGCCGGCGCCTTAGCCACTTGAGCCACAGGCGCCAAGCCGGAATCTCTTTACCTTCATTACCACTTTGTAATGATGGTATTTTTTATGTCTGCTGCTAGATGTTGTTGTATTGTGCTTCATAAGCACATATATTACTATATCACAGATTTCTACCAATGTTTTGATAATACCTACAGTAGAACCTCCATAGTTGACCACCTCCCTACACTGACCACCTCCTTAAGTCGACCTGATTTTCATAGACTGGACATGCACAACATATACATATATCAGCGCAGGAGGCCTCATTCCTTATGTTGACCACCTGCACATGTTGACCATTTGTTACAATCCCTTGGGTGGTCAACTGACAGAGGTTCTACCATATTTCAATATATTAATAATTCTATTCCTTTATAATTCTATGTATGTACCTTATTTCATGCCGTTAAAGGCATTGTTCTGAGAAGTGATCTGTAGACTTTACCTAATGTCAGAAGGGTTCCTGGCACAAAAGTTAGGAATCTCTGACACATAAGGCGTGAACAAGCATCAGGTTGCTGATGGATAGCCATGTCACTTGGTTCATGTCCCCGTACCATCACCCTCGGGGCTCAGAATGACAGAAATCCTCACTTGTCATTCTGGGTTGGAGGGCTGCCAGGATTTCTTGCCACAGACTGTATTTGTAATTCTAGGGTGCACCAGCTTTTAAAAGCTGGCATGACTATATTATAAAACGTGACAGAGAAAAATCCATCGTTTGGCACTATGATTAAAATTAAGGCTGATAGAGAGTTTGTGATATTTATATTAAGAGAGTGCTGTTTACATGTCCTATAGAAGTTGACTCTTCTCAGAGAGTGGGCAGTTCAAAGTCTACTCAAAAAGAAATCAGTTTTTCAAAGATGGCAGAAGCTAATTTGACCTGGTAAATAAATATTCAGATTTACCGTTAGGTGAAGAAAATCAAAATTTAAAATATGAAGGTACCATTTTCCACATCTGAAATAGGCCGAGAGTTTTAAAGATGATGATCGTGGGGTTCGACAGGGTATAATGAAATAGGTATTTTCATAAGCTGCCCACAAAAGACTTGGCCTGACTTTTCTAGATGGCAATTTGGGCTCTAAGTTTTAAGGGCTTTTCACCCAGTAGTTTGACTTCTAGGAATTGATTCTACAGCTAGAATTACAAAGATATTCTTTCAAGGGTGTTCTTCAAAATATTATTTGTAACAGCACAAAATTGGAAACAACACGAATGCCAACAACCCATATAAATATGAGATTAGACTTAAAATGAGAGACATAAGACTACATGCGTAAAATAATCTTGATTTTTAGTTTAAAAAATATTCATTGTATTTTTTTGCGATCTTACTTATATGCATGGGCATATGGAATATGTTATGTGAAAAAAACTGGAAAAATGTATCTCAGTATTAGTACTGACAGTCTTTAGGTAGTAGTGTTTTAACTATTTATTTACTTCACAGGTTTTTGTATCTTCTGACATTAGATAAAGCAGTAAGATGTTGTTTTGAAAAAGAAGAGCTAGTTACACGAGCTGATGCCGTTCATGGTGCCTTCCTGTTGCTCCAGACAAAAGTTTGTTTTGCTGGTTGCTACTGAGTGTTATTTTTCCCCTAACCTTTGCTCTCTTTCCCCACCATTGGCTTCTAGATGGCTGATTTAACCAAGTTCAGGACACTTTACTCATGTTCATTTTCTCCTCCAGCTCGACCAGAAAAGTCAGAAACTGCATGAAGGCTGCCAATCTGATAGAATCAGCATCGACAGGAATGCCACCCCCAAACCTCTGGACATAATGTAAAACAGCTCAGTGGGCAATCGGAAGCTTTTGTAAACAAAAGTCGGGGTTGAGTTTGAGAAAGGTGGAGAATTTGAGGAGGAATTTTCCTTTCCTCCCGGTTCATCTACGATGGCTTCTGCCTAGTCCTACTTTTCCGCGTGGTGGGGGTCAAGGAGGGAGTTGAAAAATAATTCTTCTGCAGCAATTTAATCTTTTGTGACATGTGGTTGCTGGCGATCCACTTTTGACTTTTCAGTATTATTTAGCATGAGTGTAGACGTTGGCTGGGGAAAAAAATCTGTTTGGGTGGATGAAGATGTATTTTCTATGGATCTCACCTTGAAAGCAAGAGAAACGCAAAGGCAATTTTCTCTTTGTGAACATTTGCTGTAAAAGTCTATTATTTGCCATGTCATTTAGAATTTCGAAAACACTAGAGTCTATATTCCATTCCGCCTCTCTTTCTTCAACTTGGATCGATTTTCTCCTGGGTGAAGTTTAAAATAATAAAAACTGGGAAACCATTTACTCAATGCCTCCTGTTGCATAGCAATCTAAACAAACAAGCCCCTTTCCTCTGTTAAGAACTTCCAATAAAACAAATCACAAAGGTTGTATTTTAAAAAGATGATTTCTAAGGCTCCTATTTTTTTTTTTTTAAAGCTTCCTTTAAAAAAAAAATAGAGGCAAAAGATTACAGACAAAAAACTCAATTGACGTTTGAGTGAATCACTTCTCATGCTACCACAGGGATTAGAAAACTTTTTCATTTGTGGTGAGGCCAGAGGGGCTGAGCTGGACACAGAAATACCAAGCCAACCAAAGCAGGAAAAACCGTAAGAAATGACAGTAGCCATCTAGAGTTTAGTATCGTCTGTGTACCAGACACTGTGTCTTGTAAGTTATCTAATCTTCTGACAAAACTCTTATGCTGATGTTTTCATTTGCTCCCCCAGGCTACTCTCTCCTCCATCCTGCCCGGTGCCCAGGCCAGAGGGCCTTTATGGACTCAGCAACGGGCTCTCTTGCCCAAGGCCCTGGCAGAAGAGAAGAGGGAGGAGGTATTTATTTTCCTGGCTCCTTCCTTGCTGGGCAGGTCGGCAATGTCCCTCCACCCAGAGTTACAGCTCCTGCTACACAGCCTTCCCCAGACAGCCGCCCTCCCTGGGTTCCCAGAATGGCTCCTTGGGCTCCCTGCTCCCGGGGGAGGAACTCCCTCCTGTTGCTCACCCCCTTTCAAAGCAAACTCTCAGGGCAACGTCTTCCCATGCGAATTACTGGGAAATCAGTCGGAGATTTTGCCGTGCTACGGTACATACTCTGGTGTCTTGGAAACATTATTTAAATTTTAAATTACTTGTCATTTCAAAACCATGGGTCTTGGCACAAAATAGTTTTGGCCTTGAGTGTAAGCTCTGTCAACATTGAAAACTTGGACAAATTATTAACCCAACAGAGTCTCCATTTACTCAGAAATGAAAGAGGGATGGTTATACCAACCTACATGACACTGTGAGAATTCAGCTAATGTCTAAAAGTTTTGTTAAAACGTACGACAGATCGATATCACCTGACTCCTCTTTCCTCTCTCTTCCCTCCAACTAGGGGTCACAACTAGCTCACGTTCACTGAGTGCTTATTACATGCCAGGTCCTATTCTAAGGATTTTACACATATAGATTTATTTACAGCAATCCTATATGCTGTCATCCTCGCTGTTTTACAGATAGAGAAACTGAGGTCCACGGGGTTAAGAAAGTTGCCCAAGGTTCTCCAGGCCATGAGGTGGGAGTACTGCTTTACAAGTGGACAGCAGACTTTTCAAGGCAAAGACCAATCGTATACAAATTCCCTTCTGTTTTCCACAGGGCCTAGCATGATGTCTTCCATATAGTAAATGTTCAATAAATGCTGATTTCATTCCAAGAGCAGAGGCAATTAAGCTAGTGTAGCACTAGGCAGGGGGCCAGAAAATCCACAAGGTCAAAGCAGCAGCTGCTTTCATGAAGCGGCAGTAACTAAGAGCTCTGTCTGAGGCCCTGGCCTCTGAGGAGTGGGCTGCTGCCAGAAGGCAGAGAGCAGCCAGCGGAGGGGGCGGAAGGTGGGGACCCAGGCAGGAAAGAGAAGAACTTGAGCTGGGAGGCCGGCAACTGCAGAGTTCCTTCGATGAAGCCTAAACTCCTCTCTTAGCTATCCTGCTGGCCCCGAGGAGACAGAAAAATCTAACTCCATCCTGTGGTTATCCCACTGAAGCATCTTTAAAAACACTTAGCACCAAACGGATGGGCCCTTTCCTGCTGCCTTCCTCACCTGAGCCAGGAACCTCTGAGCTTTCTGGGATTTCTGTTTAAAACACCCAGATCCCAGAACTCCTTCTCCACCAACACAAATGTCGCTCATGCCAAGCTTGGGACATATGGCCGAGCATCTGGGAGGGGGCAGATCAGCCAGGAGTGCTGGCAAGCGGCACATGCTTTCATTATAATGGATGTGTCACAGTAAATCATTTTGTAAATGCTCCCTCCCCTCCTCACTGCATAGCGAAACATAAAGGAAGATGAATTACCCACAGCACCATAATACTATTTGAATATGCCAAAGCTTGTGCCGGAGACACTTACTGACATTTCCCTAAATATCTTTTTAATATCTTGGCCAGGTTGGGCATACCAATGGCATTACAGAGTTTGCAAATCAATGCCCCAGCTGTTTTGGTTTTTTAATAAAACTGAATGTGATCTATTTTAAATGATTGCCTTCCGCCCCCTAATTTTCAACAGGGCTTTCAGACAGCAGGACTGTGGGCAGCCCTGAAGTCAAGACTTGGCCTTGAAAGAGGAATTGTTCCTTTTGGGAGCAGGGGAAGAAATCAAACATTTTCTGGATTACCACAAGCCTCTTTTCCTAGTCCTTCCCCCCCCCCCCCGCAAATCTGGTGATCTACAGGATTCACTAGACTGATATGTGGTTTGCTGCTGTTTTTAAAAAATCAGTTTACCCAAATGTTGCTGAGGAATCTAAAGGTTTCAACTTTTAAAAATCAGATTGGTTTCTCCATTTGGGAGCAATCCAAGTGATTTATTCATAATTTCTCTAGCAATCATCTTTTAAGGAAATTCTTTGTATCTGATTATCACCAAAATGGAAATTGAAAGAGTCTCTACCAAGAATTCAACTGTATGCATGCGACTTTTGCCTTCTGAAAAAATGGAATATATAAAACTGTCATCAATAATAACCATCTTGGTCTCTGGATATCCACAGCCCTCAATTATAACAGGAATTCCTCATGCAAATAAGGAGGTGGTCCTGTCAAATTTAGGGTCCCAGTAGGAGGAGAAACCCAATCTAAGTGCCTGTAAATCAGTTTTATAATGATATTAGTTGACTGCTACTTATGTGGGTCGTAAATGTGACACCACAATAAATAGCCAAGTTTCTTTGAGGATGTCTTTGAAGACTCTTTTACTGGCTTTGAGAAATGACAGTTCCTCCATCAGGAAAGTCTCATCTGCTTATGTAGTTTATTGATTTTATTTTTTGTAGTTTATGTAAGATGTCTAAGCTTTTTTTTTCTTTCTTTCAGTATTTTGCCTGGGCCACATTAGTGCAAGTTCATGTTTTCCCTGGGCCAGCAGCACCGCAAACCAAATTAAGACAAAAAGGGAGCTGGGCCTCAGCTCGGTCTCTGGAGAGGCCTCCTCCCGTACCCTCTCACAAACCAGCTTCGAAGCAACTGAAATTTCTTTCTCTCTCTCTCTCTTTTTTTCTGACCACAGGCAAAATTCTGTCTCCTTGGTTCTCTGAAAGTTATCCATTCCTGAATTTTACCCTTAACCACAGTGGAGGAAAGCAAATAGCTGAGGTCAGGAAATATGGAAAGAATGTTAACAATTTACCACTAAAATATACATTAAAAGTATTTTCAGCAAGTGTAATCTCCACGTTGAACTTCTAAATCTAGAATTCTCCCGTCATGTGACCACGTTCACAGTTATGTGTGCCCCTTTCAGCCTCAGTCCATCCTCTTCTGAAAGAGCTCTCTGTGAAAGGTAGGACTGAGTAAAAATAGACAAATTAAGTCTCCAAGTTTCCTTCCCTAGTCAACATTTAGTTGTGCTGATTACAAACGTCGAACTGCCTGGTCTTGTGCAGGAGCCAGTGAATGAATATCATCAGATATTTTAATAAGCATAAAAAACAGAAGTGAAAATATGTATACGTCTAATGCTTGCAACTGTGCAGCTAGCTCTGTTCATAGAAATTCAAAGTCATAAGTGTTTAGACATTGTTAAGAACAATAGGAATGTACTGGGATATCTCATGTCAGGTGTTTTTAAGATTGCCATAGAATGTTAGCATTAGAAAAGGACTTAGGGATCCGCTCATTCACCTTTCTCATTTTATGTGAGATACAGTAATTCCTGTTGACAGTCTATATATAGTCTCATTTAATTCTTACAACAATATATTTTGCAGAGAGGAAATAGAGAGGTAAAGTAACTTGCCCAAGTTGAAGTGGCAGAGGTAGGATTCAAACTCAAGCACTCAGGTTCCTAATTCAAATATCAAATTAGAGACCCTCCAAGGACTTGGACTTGTGTCTCCCAGTGACCAGTGATGTTCTCTGCCCTACTCTGGGGCAAGTAGACGACTGCCTGGCTTAATCTACTTCTTCTATGACATGTCTCCCCCTCCTGCTGGTCTCAGGCTGGTTTGCGGTGGCTGTCATGATCCAAGATGGATCTGCCATTCCCCAGGGCTCAGGCCGGTGCCTCCCAGACACACACGCTGGGCTGCATCTGTTGCTAATGGAGTTTCCAGATTTCTGCCTCTTCATGAGTCCCCATTTGGCAGTCTTGCGTATCAGTGAATCTAATGTGTGTAGTCATGCTTCTCAGCTGTTCCAGTTTGGCAAATAAGTGATGATGGCTGTGGTCAGGTTAAATCTGAGGCCAGACTTACTGTGGGTTTAGTTTTCTGAGTCCATCTTTGCAGGGGCTGAAGCTACCTTGAGAATGTGATATGTAACGTGATAATGATGACCCTGGATACATCCGACACTTGTCTTTAGTTATTAAGCTCTTCATATATTATTTCTTTGTAAGTGAACATTCCTCCATTTTTTTAAAAACAATATAGTATCTTGAAGATCACTATTTGGCTTAATTTTCTTACCCGTATATATTATATAACTTAGGGCATTAAACTTTGAAAACCGACAAATTATTATTAAATATAAGAAGGAATGGCCTGTAATTCTTTTAAAAAATTTGACCTGTATAATGCACATTTGCTCTTGGCTACTCCCAATGCATTCTATACCCCAATATGCTCAGTTTCCTATTAGAGAATGATCTCCCCACATCGTGTGAGACCTTAGAAATCCCTAAGGCCAAGCCCGCTATCCACTTTCTACTCTGAAAACTGAAGGGGCAAGTCCCTACCCTGTAGGGTTGTTATACATATTTAATGAGTTCATTCAGAAAGCTCCCCGACAACCTGAGTAACTGCTGGAAGTACCAGCTCTTCTACTTACTGTTGTTCATCGTCTTGCTCTTGTTTGGCTTCTCATTCTTCTTATTATTAGTAATATTATTGTCCTATGGAGGGTCAGAACAAGGACAGTTGACCTGTACATTGCCGCTCTGACTCCTCCTCCAGGCATCATGAATGTTATATAGTTGACACAAGGACAGAATATATGTCAGTTTTAATAAATTGTGAAATATAACACATTCAGAGAAGAATACACAAAACTACAAGAGATTTACAAATAACAGAAGGCAAGAGCCCACGTAGCACCACTGTCAAGATCGTTGGCCCCCCAGCGTTCCCCATCTGCCCTCACCAGTCAAAACTCTTTTTTTCTCAGGGATAGCTTCCTGGGTTTGTGACGTGCACAGCTGTATAGAGCTCCATGCTCGGAAGGGCCACATGCTTGGCTTAATGTTCCGCAGGTGTCTTTTGGAAACTATTTATAATTTTTGAACAAGTGTCCCTGCATTTTAATTTTGCTCTGATGGGCCGCAGGTAGCCAGTCCTGCCTCACTCTTATGGTGACTATTATCCTGACTCTTGATGATTTTCTTCCTTTGACCACTTGTGGATGCATTTGAAGCTTTTTCATACCAATGGTATGCTTTGACATACTGTTCTGCCATAAAGTCTATCAATCCTGTGATTCTGTTGTATAGGTCTCAGATCTTCTGGTCTCTGACTGCTTTAATATTCCCCTAAGATATTCTTTTTTGTTTTGCTTACCAGTGTTGATTTCTGTTGCTTACAACCAAAGAAACATAACTGGTATCGTCTGTTACAAAAGACCCTTCATAGAGAAAAAGACAGCATAGAACAGCTTTTCTTTGTTTTATTCCAAAAAATCTAATGAATGTTCCATAGAGAGATTTGTTTTAAGATCAACTAACATCCAACCTCAAAAAGTCTTATTTTCTAGCAGAGAAAGTTGAAATATGAAGTTGGGAAAATAATTAACCTATTTAGGAAAGTGTTACCTTCAAGACAAGTCAGGAAGCTCAAAGTTCTTGACAATGACTTGTTTTTTTCTTCTCAGAAAAGTTGCCACAGGTGGCTAATGTATCACTTTCTGAGAGCTCTTTCCCATGACACGTGGTAGAGTGGGACCCCAAATCCCTACCTACATAGGCATCTCCATCCTCTTGACCTCAGCTTCTGTGCTTCCCTGCACATCCTAAAACCAACTTCCCACATCCGTCTCAGTCTCTAACATCAGAATTGTTGCCTGTCATGAAACACATTTACAAACTCTGCATTTAGTCGTTGGACTTGAGATGAACCAAGAATGGACCTTTCTGTAGACTCAGTATGCTTAACCAACCATTGTTCTTGCTAACCTGTTTACTAACTAGCTTCTCTTTCTTCAGTCCCTGCCTCTCAGGGGTAAGTGAAACATCTCAAAACCAGCAACATCAAAATGGTAACCCAGTGAGGAGAACCTGGCAAGAACTACCTACCATATTGGAATACTGATCCAGTGATTCTTGAAGTCTTTTTTCTACATTGTCACTCTCTTGACTGTATCTCAGGCTACTGGATCACTTCCCTTGGATTGAAATCAGCTTCTCTAACTTGGAATCTTGCTCCCCTCCCCTTGACTCCATTCCCCACAGAGCAGACAGAGCAATCTTGATAAAATTAGTAATAAAGTGACTACCTAATGCTGTCAGGATATGACCCCAAATTCTCAGTACCTATTTGAGGCTGTTCATGATTTGGCTCTTATTTACCTTTTCAGCCTTGTTCTTGCAACCTCTCCCCCTCTGCATACCATCTCTTACAGTCTGTTTCAGAGTTGAACTCCAATCTTGATCTCATTTTTTTGCCTACTCCCCTTTTACATGAGTGTTCTTCTGCCTCAGATGCCGTCCCTTCCACCTCCCTTGCTTTCTCCCACTCTTCTTTAAGAGTCTTCCTCTAGAAAATTTCCCCCGAATCCCAAATCCCAAATCACATACCCTGTTGAGTCTTGGTTTTTAAATTACAATTGCTCTTTAACTTTTCTGTCTTAAACTTGGCTGTAAGTTCCTTTAGGGTGGCTGGCACATAGTAGGTACATAAATTGATGTATGATACTGGAGGGAAAAAAATGAAATGTTTCTGCTCCTGTAGCCAGAGCCCAGGACTGTGCTGTGGGTAAAGAGAGATGAAAGAATTGGACCAGTAGCTGGGGGAAAATGTGAGGCCAGGGATGCCAACCACCAGCCTACAAGACCACTAGGAACCATGAATTACTTAGGAAACTACCATCTTCATCAGTGAAGCCAAGCTCCCAAACCCCTCCATCTTCTTTTCTTGCATATTTTAAATAGAAGAAAATAACAGCTCTTCCAAACTAGTGAATACTTACATGTAAGACAACTTGCCTATTTCATAATTTCTCAAAACAAAAATACAAAATCTGTCCCACTAGGATGCCTGTCGAGCTGTAGTTAGAAGTCTGGCTTCAGAGTCCATTGACTGAAATTGTTTGGACTGGCAGAAGAGCAAAGTGCAAATGGTTAAACAGATTCCTTAAATTCTTAACAAGAGAAAAGATTAAAACGGCAGAAATGTCACCATGATGAATGGCAGCATATTTTTAATCTATTATAGAATGTTGTTTTCTTGTTTAATGATTTCTTTTCTTTGGAAAACCCTGATGTAAGCAACCAGAATGCTAGAAAGCAACATCTAGTGATCAAAAGCGACTGAACTGACCAGGGGACTCTGGGTAAGCCACTTTACTCTTGGAAGTCCACTTTCCTCATCTGGAAAATGGGAATAATGATAACAACTGAGCTTTCCCTGCCTGCTAAGAGGCACCACAGGAGAAAAAGTCATAGGAACAGCTTTGTAAAAGCTAAAGCCCTCCGTAAGTGACAGGCGGTATTAACACTCCCCTCCCCATAATAACCTACATAAGAAACAGAGCCAGGAAAACTTAGTCAGGAAGCATCAGATTTGGGAGAAGCATTTCTGAACAGAAGTCATGAAGTCAAATTTTATGATACTAACAAATAGAAAGGAAGCACAGAAATCCCACTTTCTTTGATTGAATTAATTATTTTCAGTAAATTCCTTCTCAACCATTATGCTAGACTATTTTTTGGCATCTTGAACAGTTTTCTACAATACATTGTATTTCATTTTTCTTGTTCATCAGTTAAATCCATAACTTGGTAAAATGCTTACAGAAACTGAGGTTCTCCTTTCTGTTCAGCACAGAACAAGAATACGGAAGGAATGTTTTGTGTCTGGCTCTCAGGTAGAGATGGCCATTGGCATTAGTTTGGGCTGGACTCAGGATAATCATAGGTTAGGCACATACCTGCATCCCCTCACCCCAGCAGACATCATCAATCAATGATAGCACCTTTCCCCTCTGTAAGCCTGGAGATGGCCTCAGAACCCTTCCCCACACAGTGGTAACTGGACCAGATAAGGGTGAAATCCATTTTCATGCCTTGTCTAAGCATTGACCTAAAGCCATGGCTCTTCATTATCAAACTGCTAAACAGCTATTGGGTGATGCCCAAATGCCTTCTTGAGAAAATTAAACCAACAAGTCACAGGTTTCTGACTTACTCTTCCATTTTCAGCGCACTTATTGGTTTTACTTAATTCTAGCATAGAAAACAGGATAGCAGACTTAAACCCAAATGCCTGGGTTGTAATTCCAGAGAAGTTCTTTTCTCTCCTTCCAGCCACACAGGACATTCGATCCTTCTAATGCCTTTAACTGTTGGCTTCAGACAGCTGTGAAGAAGAGGAGGAAACCCGACACTTTCCCTGGATGGTGTTTATACAGATGCAGCTCCTTCCTTGGCATATTTGGTTAGAAGGAGCTCAACACGCCGGAGGCTGAATCTCAGGAATGTTTAAATAAAGTGACACTGACACAGACCTTTTGGAACATTTGCAAACTCCATTCTAACTTCGCTTAGAACAGAGGTTTGTAATCTTTATTGGGTATAGATTCCTCTGGCAATCTGGTGAAGTTTATGCACTCCTTTCAGAATATTATTTTTAAATAAGTCTGTAAAAGAAAATATATTTGTTATAAAAAGAAAATACATTCATAGTTACCGTTCAATTAAAAAAAAAAAAAAGAAAAGAAAATACATTGAGCTCTGAAGGAATTTGGTATCCAGAAATACAATTACTGAAATATTTTTAAAAATCTGTGATAAAGATATTTTCTATGGTCTTATTTGGTAAACATCAAACAAGGTCTAAATGCAGGTTGAGTAATTTCCATAATTTTGCTATAGTGAGGAGTGCAAATTTTTAAAGATATCTGGGGTAACTGTAGTGTTACTTGAAATTATCCGTCATTCCCATTGGCGACTACATCACAGGTACTGATATTACTAACTGTGGTTTCTTATCACATTTAAATTAGAAAAACTGCTAAATTTCAGAGAAAAATGTAGTGAAAGCAATCATGTCTATTCTTTTCTTCATCCAACTAGCTCATGAAGCCTTTGAAGCATATCCAGGCACCCCATTTGTGGATGCAAAGACCTCTGGGCCATCTGGGGGACATGTCTACTACCATTCTTCATTCAGAGCATGGCCGATGTGAAAGAAAAGGGTCCTACCTAGATAGCTTTGCTTTGGTGTGAGACCACCTGGCTCTTCTCTTCAAAAAGAGAATGTTTACTTGAGAGGTTTTTTTTTTCCCCTCAAGGATTACACACAGTTTAAACACATTCCCTATTAAACTCAAACTCTCTACCCGATTGTGGATGTGAGGAAATGGGAGCCCAACCAGGTTAAGTGACCTGAGTTGTACAAGTAAACAGTGGGAAAGGCCATTAAACCAGCAGGGTCTGATTTCTGGAATGGGGATGAAGTTGCTGTTCGTGGTCATTTTCTACTCCTGGCAAGTTGAAGAGTTAAGAAGGTCCAGAGCCCTGGATATGTCTAATTTGAACCAGGGGTACAAGGAAGGAAGCGTTGTGGTCCCAGGACTCCTTGTGGTCTAGTGGGGTTCTTTAGGTGCGGTACCTGTCTCGGAACTTTCCTGCAGGCTCCTATAGGAAAGACGCTAAGGAACTGAATGACCTCCCCAAAGCCTGCCTGGTGTTGGCGGGCGCTGCCCTAACACTGTATCATGGAAACATTTGTTGGTGCTAGATGTTCTGCTGTGTGGCTGGTTTTATAACAGATCAAACAAACTCATGGCTATGTGGGGTGAGGGGTGGCTGGGTGGTAGCTGGGCAAGAGGAGATTCTGTAGAGAATATTGCCTGTGGGGTAATGAGCCTCTGGCGCATAATCTAAATTCACGTTAGAAGTTTGCTTATATTCTCTATAACAACATTAAAGTTGATTAATGACTTATTTTAATTGCAATTTCATTTCTTTACCTACTTGATGATCACAAGAGGGCTCGTAGAATGACTTCATACAAGCAGAATAACTCCTTTTCTTTTCTTTCTTTTCTTTTTTTTTTTGCAGTTTTTGGCCAGGGCTGGATTTGAACCCACCACCTCTGGTATATGGGGCCAGTGCCCTACTCCTTGAGCCACAGGCACCGCCCAGAATAACTCCTGAAAATCAGACAAATTAACCATCCTTCTCCAGGGATATGGAAGCCAGCAGATAAGTCCATTACTCCGAGTACACTTCTCATTCGGCATTTTTCATGATAGCAGTTGCAGAGTTGACCTCCTGGGACATCTAGGTTTCTCTGGGATGTGGAGAGTGTCTGTAATGCAGGAATGTGAAAGGAATGAGCAAAGAGGACTCTGTGAGTTTCCTTTGAAGAAATTTTCATTTCTATCCAATGACTTTTCCCCCCACTAAAAACTATCCAAGCCATATATGCGCAGGTAAAAATGTAAACAATATACAAGCAAATGGAGCAGAAAGTACTGATCCTTCTCTCTGCAACCTTTCTCTGTGGGTTTATATATGTGCATAAAAACTCATAAACACAAGTAAAATATACATATTTCTTCACATAAATGGGAACATAGACACTGGGTATTGTTTTGGTGTTTAATAATATTGCTTAGATATCTTTTTGTGATTGTACATACAGAGCAATCCTTTTTTCTAAAGCATTACACACTGTTCCATAATATATATGAATGTCCTGCATTTTTTCAAACATTTCTCTGCGGGCAGACGTTCAGGTTGTGTGCAGGTGGGTTTTTTTGGTTTGGTTGTTTTGTTGCTTGAGGTCAAACTCAGTACTCCAATATTATTCTACCTCTTTTAGCTGGTAAAAACCTTCCTAAATGTGGTTTTTCTCTCTCTCTGCAGGAATAACAGTGAGGGTAGGAATGGCAAATAGAAAGAATGTGATCCTTCTTTTTTTTTTAGACAGAGTCTCACTATGTCACCCTTAGTAGAGTGCCATGGTGTCATAGCTCACAGCAATCTCAAACTCTTGGCTTAAGCAATTCTCTTGCTTCAGTTTTCCAAATAGCTGGGACTACAGGCTCCCGCCACAACACCCAGCTATTTTTTGTTGCAGTTGTCATTGTTCTTTAGCAGGCCTGGGCTGCACTTGAACCTGTGACCCTCAGAGTATGTGGCTGGTGCCATACTCACTGAGCTTTGGGCCTTCTTCTCACTGACCACCTTTCCCCCACCTTCTTCCTTCTCCACCATTCACAATATACAAAAGAGAGTGCCCTGTGCTGAGCCTGCTACCCCCTAGGCACCTGCCTTCCCCATACTAGATGCACTTCCCTCCCTTCTAGGCCCCTGGGAGGTCAAGGTCCCTCCTTTATGCTCCCATGGCCCTCCCTACATCCCTATCACAGTAAAGTTGCCCGTCTGCACACCTGCTCCTGAGGGCAAGGCAGGAACTCGCTGTGTATCCTCAGCACCATGTTGGGCTGCAAGGGGGGCCCAGAGACACACCTGGTGGCCTGAACTGAAGGGCCTCCAAGTGAATAGCTCTTCACGCAGTGTACACTCGGTCTAGTTACCTTTAAATCTGTGTTGAAGCCAACAACATTAGCTGATGAATCACCCGGATAACATCAGAGCATGGGACAAGGTGTACAGGCTAAGAATAGTATCTCAGAAAGGTTAAAATAACACAAATCACGCCAGCATTTGTCGGTCCCTTCCCTGGCCTTCCTGACACTCGTCACATCAGTGGGGATCACTCTGATCTTGGCAGCAGGCTCCAGAAGATTGAAAAAGAGCAATACCTGTTCTGCAGGTTCTACTTTTTATATTTATTAACATCTTTACCTGTGCCCTGCCTGAGCTCTCTCAGACAGGCCGCTGCATGTGACCGGTTTAGCAATGCCCCTTCCCAGGTGCAGCTCTGCTGGAGGGAGGCAGGCTGGGGAGAAGGTCCGTCTGAAGCAGCCGTGGGGCAGACCACAGGGCTGAAGCTGGCATTCTGAATCCTGAGACTGCACTATAAGGTCCTTGGGAATCAGCTGCTTGATGTCAGATAAAAGTGTGTCTTTGAAGAGATGAACACCATCTTATGGAAAGCACAGAGCACGGGCATCCCACCCTACCCCCAGATGGCTCTGCCCTAATTCATCTTATAGAGAAATTCTAGAGACAACTGGCAACAGGCCACAATTTCCCATTCTGTCCCAAACAGTGAGAGGAAAGGCAGAGGACAAGAAGAGAAGGTGGTGAGGGAGTGGTGTGGACTGGATTTTCTCCCTCCTCTTCATTCTACAGAGAAGCACACAGGTACCCAGAAACGTGAGGAGCCTGAGGCTTCCTGAAGCCCTGCAGGAGGCCAAACTCCGAGGAGGAACTGGCTTTCCCTGAGCCGGTTTCTGCCCTATGCCTAAGCCCCTCCACGTTGTGTAGGGACAACAGTTATCTGCCACGTTGCTGGTATAATATAAGTCTAGGGGAAGATCTATTGTACTATGGTTCAAATGCTTCTTCCACCTGACTTGCCTATTTCCCATATGAAATGTTGGCTTTATTCTTTGACCTGTTGGTTCTTTTATAAATGTAAATACCCTGGGAGAGGCAACATGGCCTTCTGCAAAGTAGATTGAGCAAAGGGAGTTGGGACTAAGAAGGGCCTGGTAGAAGGAGTGCGTGTGCATGTGTGTGTGTGTGTGCATGTGTGTGTGCATGTGCATGTGCATGTGTGTGTTAAGATTTCCAACTTTCTGGAGAGAATATAGGTGTCAAAAGGAGGAGAGGGTTCACCTAGAGACTAGTTTAGCCCGAGGGACATTTCTCTCATAGAGAAAGTGACCATAAGGTGAGATGTGGAATCACCACACTTCATGACTTGGTCTGGCTATTCCTAAAACTATAAACGCCCACTGATCCAGAGTCTTCTCAGCAGCCCATAAGAAGATAGTCTATGCTGATCAGCAGATTAGAGCTATAAAGTGGAAGATTGCCTAAGAGATCTGTTAGCCATTCTCCTTGGTGGCACGAGCTGGGAAGGCTTGCTCTGGGGTCAGGTATATCCTTGTGCTCTTAAACCCCAGGCTTGTTCCCACACCCCTTCCTTCTTTCTTCAAGGTGGATGTTGTAGGAGTTACCTAGTTCCAAAGGCAGAGGTGCCTTCAAACCCTCACAACTGCCTTGATCTGGGGACTGTAGCTTTAAAAGCTCCCTTAGGTTCCTTCTAAATCTTGTCCAGTCGCCACATGTCTACCTTGTTGGAGAAGCCCAGAATGGAAAGCAAGGTACATACAGTAGTCCCCTATTATTCACAGGGGATACACTGAAAGACTCCCCAGTGAGTGTCTGAACCTCAGATAGCATAGACCCCCTATATACAATGCTCTATCCCAGGCCTACCCATGATAAAGTTTAATTTGTCCCATGCATACCCATGATAAAGTTAAATGAATAAATAAAGTGCAGTAAGAGATTAACAACAATACTAACCATAGAATAAAACAATTATAACAACATGCTACGGGAGAGGTTGTGTGCATGCAATCTCTCTGCCTCTCAAAATATCTCGTACCGTACTGCAGGTAACTGAAACCACAGAAAACAAAATCGTGGACAAGGAAACCGGGGCCACAGGACACGGTGCTACAACAAGTACAGATGACAGGAGGCTTGTTTAAAGAAATGCTTGTGAAGCTAAATCAAAGAGAGCAATGTATCCAGAGCTCTCGGAGCTCCTTGGGGACAGGGCGATGGATGCCTTGTTTCTGTGGTTTATATAGTGCATTTAATAATACCGCTAACAGCTAGATTCCCCTCCTTAACAGAATTGGATTGCACGAATCTCCCAAAGGTCTTCTCTGAAATGGAATTTTTAAAAAGTCAACAGAAGTGGAAAACATTGCAATCTCCCCAAAATAACTGACGATAGGCAAGATTCTGCTAAAAGCCAGGGAGGGCTGTATTTCCTCTGCAACACAGAGAATTCTTCCTCTCCAGAACGTCTCAAAGACTGGAGAGGTAATGGGAAGCATAAAAGCATGTTTGACTACTGGGATTTGATAAGACCTGACATTTCTACGCCTAATCCTCATCTATATTCCATTATGGTGATTCTCGAAACAGACCACCAAACTGAGGCTGTCTAATGCATAAAAGAGGAGAGCAGAAGGACGAGGTGGGCGGGAGGAGGGACTATACTCATTATAACAACAAGAGCAATCACAAATAATCTCAACCAAATTTCTGGAGAAACCAGCCCTGATTTCTACTTTTCAAGAAATTCTTCCTTTAAATTATCTGCCAACCTCCAGTGATAAACTAAGCTCTTTATATGCTTAAAACATGAAATCCCACATAAAACTATTGATTTAAAAAATAGATTCACTAAATGACATTGTGGAAAGCCAGGTACAAGAAAGTTTGGCAAGTCAACGGCTTTCTAAAATATTTCAGCCTGTCTGGATCTAGACAAGGGAGAAATTGAGAACTCAGCTGCATAGCTTCTTTCTGTGGCTGGTCAGACATCCTTCAGCGGCTCTGGGGGTTAAAAAAAAAAGCTTAAAATGTGCTTCAAAAGATGAGCAGTTCCCATTGGTGACTGTTAGAAACTCAGAAAACTGGGCCTGTATTCACACTGACCCAATCAGTGAAAGATTACACGTCTCATATAAGGGTGCAGTCCCGTCTACCTCGAATAGAATGAGTAATTTCGTGCTATTTTTGGATGGTGCGGTTCTTTAAAACAAAGTGATAAATTAAAGTGGCCTCAGTAATGCGGCAAAAATGTTAAACTGTTTGAAGGCAAATGGAAAATGTGGCCTTAGTGTACAAAGAAGGAGTCAGCAGATGGAGAGGCATGGAGTCGTCTCTCAACTGAGTTAAAAAAGAATGCCAGCTGATCAGTCTGGTATTGAATTTTGGAAACTATCCTGTGCCCGTATTGTGCCCAGGCATGAGAAATTATTAAAGAGAAATTATTATTTTTTGTTTCTAAGTCACCAGTTAAAGAATTCCTGGAGGGAAGACATATCATTTGGTTTTTTCATAAGATCCCAACTTGCAAAGCCAAGTTAATATCCATCTCCTGCAGGTCAAGAGCATATTTTGGGGTCACTGCAGGCATCTCTCACCTCTCCCCAACCCTGTCCAAGTCCAGGCCCTATTTCTGCACTTTGCACTTAGCTTGGATCCTACATTCCATTCAAGGTTCAGCTTAAATCTCCTTCTGTTCCTTAAAGACTCTGGTCTGTGCTGGTTGTTCCTCTCTCTTCCCCTGGTACACTTGGGATTGGACCACATGGGTGTTCAGATGAGCAGCAGGGAACTCAGAAGACATCTCAGGAGCAGCATGTAGAAAGGTTGAGTGGATGCATCTCAGTGACCCTGAGGGGGCAGGAGAGAGGGAAAGGCAGAGGGAGCAGGGAGGAGGAGGAAGGTAGACCCAAGTTCAAATCCAATCTACTCGGTAATGCTGGGAGAACACATCCCAGAGCCTCAGATTCTTCCTAAAGACCTCGCCCAAAAAGTTTTAGTGAGTGACTGCTCCCAGTATCTATAACTGGATTTGTGCTAAGTCCACCTAACCTAAATCAAAGTGGCACACTGGGACCGAGTGGGGGAGTAAGGAAAGGTGGTTTGGGGAGACTTTCTGACTGAGGTTCCCTGCGAGATCCCTCCCGTGACACGATCCTCTTTCTTCTCACTGCCGTGTCTCAGTCTGTGCTTGGGAAGGTGTACATATGTGGGTGTCGGAATCCTCACAAAACTGTGTGCTCTCTGTGACAGGGACATGGTATCTTCATTCATCACTGTCACCAGAATATGAGGGAGGAATGAATGAGTCTACCCTCAAGGTGCAGGCAGCGTTTACAAAGTTCTCTGGAGATTGGAGGTGGGAGCCGAGTGGCTCAGAGAGGGGGTGACTTGGAACCTGAGTGTCAGTAGCTTCTGAACCAGAGACGTGCTTGAGATTTGCTGTGGGAGACTTATTTTTTGCCAGTTGAGGCCACCCCTCTTCTCAGTCTCAGAGGTGGTGTCCAGGCTCTGTACCACATGAAAGATCTTCCCAGGGAGCCCTCCATGCTGCGCTAACTGTCTTCATTGTGTTCTGTTCAGCAAGGTGCATCTTAACAGCAAAATTGTTAAGCGCTTAGTAGGTGCACTGTGCTAAGAACTGCACGTGTTAACTTAATTACTCCTCACAACAATCCTCAATCCTATAAGGCAGGTAACACTGTTGTCCCCAGAACTCCAATCTCTGACTTCAGAGCCACCAGATTAACCCTACGCTGCTCTATCACCTCCTTGACAAGAATCCCATGGGTTCCTTTTGCATTTGCAAGTGATTTTTATTTTATTTTTATTGCATAGCTGACTTAGTGATGTTAAATATAAAAAATTTAAAAATGGTGTGTGTGCTGTCACGTGTTGCCTTCTGGTTCTTATTCACTTTGGGATGCCATTTCAAAAAGGATTCTGGTCTGCCTCAGTTTTAAAAGTGATGGGAGTATACACAGCATCACTTTAACCTGGCCCTGGGTCACTCCTCGATGATAACAACAACGTGACATTATTACCAATTAGCTCTATTAAATGATTTTTTGCGAATTTTTAATGTACCCAGTTCTCCTAGTTTATCTACTTTCCTGAATGCGACAAAGTACGTAAACCTACTTATTAAGAAAAGCCTTTACATCAAGTTCTCCTCATAGCAAAGAAATACAAGATATCCAATGTTGAATCTGAATGATAGGAAATTGAATAGTCAATTTCTTTTGATTATTTTTTCTGCCCTTTTTTATATATCACAGTGGAAAAATATATAATTCATCTTATGTTTTACAAATCCTGTACCATTGGATTGCAGCAGCATTAATTGAAACAAGACAAAACTGTGCCAAACTTCCTATGAGAAACACTTTCTGTGGTGGCGGAAATGGGCTGGTTCCTATACTACCTCCACTTTCAAAGCCCCTTTGCAAAAAATAAGTAAGGGAGGTGATGGCTATGTTAATCAGTTGGATTTAAGCATTCAAAGACCCTTCAGTCCCTTCCCTACCATGCCTTGGGCCATAACAGAGCCAGCAAGTAGGGAGGCCAAAATGTTGATTTGCCTCAGATTGTTAGTGCAATCCAGGCTTCCTAATTTTCTGCTCTTTTGTTAGTTGCAGCCCAAATGAGCCAGCTTCCTGAATTTTTTTTTCGAAAGAGATTTCATAATGAGCATTTTTCATACGTTGCATTGGGTTCATGAGTTCAAGGGTTCATGACTGTAGGAACCTAAGTATGGTAGCTGAGTGCAGGGGTAGCAAAAACCTGGTGTGTCTTCACCCCGTCTATTCTCCTTTCTCACCCGGGGCAGAAAATGTTACTGGATCACAGAATTCTCTTCTCTGAGCTCAGCTTTAGCCCAAATCCCTCTCAGTGTAGTATTCCAGGCAGCTACTACAACAGTTGGCTCAAAGATGAACCTGTTTGTCCTCCCTGGAGGGACAGTCATGTCAGTAGTGACTCTTCCTTACTATGTGGCCTTGGTTCTATATCAATCATGGGTACAGACTGATAGATCTATATTAAGATCTCTTGCATTTCTTTCTCACTCTGCTTGAGAGAATGTATTCGGAGAAAAGATACTCTGGCTGAAAGCTGCTTTCCTCCCCAAACAGTTTCCCAGGACACAAGCGCTTTGTCTGTTCCAAAGACCTTAAATGACTGGGTCAAGCTCACACCGCTGGGATCATGATGGAACTGAGGCCAGACCCCAGGTTGGAGGACTGTTTGTCCAGGGCTCTTTCCACCACTCTGCCTATCTGACTCTGCGCTTTATCAGACAGAACAAAGAAAATGTTTCTGGGATCTGACACTTGTAAACACTCCTCCATCACCCTGGCCGCGGCAGCCTGCCAAGACAGGATCAGGCCAAATTTAGTGGGTCCTTCAGCTCCGTGGCTGTAGTGGAAACAATGCCCTGATATAAAACAGGGAAGGCCAGAGAAAAATGTGCTGTCCTACAAAGAACAAAGCCTGGCACGATTCATTCTCCTGATCCTGGTGGTAATTTATTGTTGGACGCCTGTCATTCATACGTGGCTGTCAGCAGCTTTGCAGGAATTCTGACCTAAATGCTGTCCTGAACACACAATTTCCTAGTCATTTCCTCATAGCTCCCAAACTTTCAGAGGCTCCCTGGATATACTCTTCGGGGTGCCCCTCTTGGTATTTAACAAGAGACCCTTTTATTATTTATTTTTTGAGATAGAATCTCGCTCTGTTGCCCAGGCTAGAATGCAGTGGCATTAGGATAGCTCACTGCAACCTGAAACTCCTGGGTTCAACGTATCCTTCTGCCTCAGCCTCCTGAGTACTGGCACGCACCAGCACACCTGGCTAATTTTTTTTTCTATTTTTTGTAGAGCTGGGGGTCTTGCTCTTGCTCAGGTTGGTCTTGAACTCCCAACCTTAAGCAATCCTCCTGTGGTCTCCTAGAATGCTAGAATTATAGGCTTGTGGCACTGCTTAAACTTTCAGATATCCTTCTAAAATGCCAAATAGTCTGTGGGCCTTGGGCAACTCCCTTAACTTCTCTAGACCTCACCTTTTCCATCCTCAAAATCAGCAATTGGACTATTTGTCTTCTAAGACCCCTTCTGGTCTTACAATCCTATGACAAGACACATTTGAGGACCACCTTTTCTTTTATTTTGAGAAAACCCTTTTAAATAAGGAAAATATATTTGAGTTTTCTACATCTTAAACTTTGTCTGGTTACCTACATACTAATCAGGCAGAATTAGTATAGGGTAGGGTTGGTCCCCACTGGGTCCTTCCTCTGAGGACACTTCCCATCCACTCCAGCTGCCTTCCCACTAGGCCTTGCCAACTGCTCTTCCTCAGATCACTAATGCCTTATTTGTTGCCAAATTCAGTAAAGGCTCATAAAGAAAAAGAAAAATAAGTTATACAAGCTCTAAGGATATATTCTTATGAAAATCTACAAAGCATATGTACATGTATATAAATGTGAAGTCATGTGTTTACGTAAATATTGACAATTATCTCACTTTTAGGGGGACTTAGGTGTTTTAGTTTAATTTTTACAGAAATGAGACCAAATGGAACGCATCACTTTGGAATGTGCTTTTTCTATTGAACACTATGTCTTGGAGTTCTTTACCACGTAGGCCCACATATCTTTCTTTGTAACTGCTGCAGAAGATCAATTATGTGGATACACCATGTTTTATTTGCTTCTTTTGTTAACCATTTCTCCATGGAGGGGTATTGAGTTTGCCTCTAGGGTTTTACTAGTGGAAAAAGTGGTGCAAGAAACTCGTATTTTTGCCCTTATACTTGCCAATAGATATCTAGATGCTAAACTGTTGGGTCTATGGAAATGTACATTTTACATTTTGAAAAATTCTGCCAAACTGTCTATCAATATGGTAGAATCAATGTGAATATCTCTTTCCCGATATTCCTACTGAGCTTTCATTGTTTTTTATATTTATATTTTCTTGATGGCTAGCAAAGTTGAGCAATTTTTCATTTTTTGTCATGCGTATTTCTTTCACAGGTTTGCCTATGTGTACTCTTTGCTCAGTTTTTCAGTTGGGTTGCTATTTTTTTTTTTTTAAATCAATTTGTAAGAGTGTTACAAATTTTTCAAAAATAAACCCATGTACTCATCATCTATTATCTTCTCATAGCCAATATATTCTCCCATCCACTTCTACTCCATGCAAGGATTATTTTGAAGCAAATCCTCATAGTTTTGATTTGCACTTCTCTGATGATGTTGAACATTTTTTCATGTATCTGTTGGCCATTTGCATGTCTTCTTTTGAGAAATATCTGAATTTTGGCAAGGCACTAAGAATATTCAGTGTGAAAATGGACACACTGATCCATCATTTGCCCATTTTGAAATCAGATTATTTATTTTCTATTGAGTTGGTTGAGTTCCCTATATATTCTGGTTGTTAATTCCTTGTCAAATGTATAGTTTGCAAATATTTGCCCCCGTTCTGAAGAGTGTGTTTTCAGTTTCTTGAATTTTTTTTTTTTTTTTTTATTGTACAGAAGCTTTTTAGTTCTGGTGTAATCCCATTTGCCGTTTTTGCTTTGGTTGCCTACACTTTTGAGATTTTACCTCAAAAATTTTTAGCCAGATTAATGTCCTATTGTGTTTTCCCAAAGTTTTCTTCTAGTAGTTTCATAGTTTTTAGATCTTATACTTAAATTCTTTATTCATTTCGATCTGATTTTTGTATACAGTGAGAGATAGGAGTCTAGTTTCATTTTTCTAGATATGAATATCCAGTTTTCTTAGCACCATGTATTGAAAAGACTGTCCATTTTCTCACTGAATATTCTTGGTGCCTTTGCCAAAATTCAGTTGGCTATAAGTATGTAGATTTATTTATTTCTGGGTTCTCTGTTCTGTTCTATATGTCTGTGTGTCTGCTTTTAGGCCAGTACCATGCTGCTTTGGTTACTATGGCTTTGCAGTATATTTTCAAGTCAGGTAGTGCCTTTAGCATGGTCTGTAAATTTAAATCAGTGCCTTTTAATTCTTTTTTAATTTGCAGATTCTTTCTTTTATGTGTTGAAGAATTCTGGTTGTACTTCCTATGGAGTTATCCACAGCCTGCATTTTGCTGATTGCATCTCACAGTATCATTTAACATAATCCTGTACTCACCATGTATTTCTTGCATACGTAAAGCTAAGGCTTGATCAGATGCAAGGTTGCTTTTTTTTTCTTTACAAATAAATGAACAAAATCTTTATTATATTGTTTCTTTCAAGGTTGTTTTTGACAGGAATACTTAAAAGGTTGTGTTGTGTATTTCCAACAAGTCCAACACAATTTTGGCTGCCTGTTTGCAAGGATAACAGCCATTTATGATTTTGTCATTCTGGTCCACTCAAGAAACAGAAACTACACAGTTAATCAAATACTGGGCATTTAATATAAGGATGATTAAGATAAAGAGTATTAATCATCTTATAATTATCAACATTATTATTATACTTATATATAATTCTATTACATCAACATCACATTAATTAATGTATTGTTAATTTTACTGATATTGTTAATCAATATTATAGATGTTAATATTTTTCTTGTTAGTGATGAGAATTATTAAGATAGAAGAATAGCTAGGAAGATGTGAGGAGGCCTCCTTTATATCTCCCTATATCTAAGGGGGAGTACTCAAGGAAAAGGAAACAGAAGGGAGGCTCCTTCTCAAGATTGGAGTTCCAACACTGTTGGAGAAAGTAACCTTTCAGAACACTAGATAGCAACCAAGTTTACTGGGCTATCTGACCAAAGCTGTCCATAGCCACCAGGCAAGCAAAAAAGAACTGAATGGGGGAATTCATGCTGAGGTCAGTGGGTGAGGCCTCAAGTGTGCAATAGGTGAAGGGCCTGGTATACAGCACTCACATTGGGAGGGCCATGGGAAACAGTGCTCTGAGGAGCAGGCCTGCTCATGGTGGAGAGTCTCCAGGAGGGGCTGGGGCTGCACTGCAGATGTGAGTCCACATATGAGGACTGAGGCAAGGTAGTCACTGGGTCCAGGCTGGGGCTTTGAGGTCACTGAGGGACTGCACATTCTGGACATGTGACTGGGACAGGGCACAATTGGTTGGCCCACACACACCAGGCATCAGGAGCAAGACAAAAGAAAGCTAATACTCTGGAACCAGGAAGAAAACCCCCTTCCTCTTGCAGTGTCCCGCCAGCGCCCTCTACTGCCAAAGCTTAAATTAACATTGATCTCATTGTGAAGGAGAAAGGCTGGGAGGGTCTGTTATTATAGAGCAGGTACTGAAGGGTAGAATTAGGCCCCAGATGCTATCAGTTGATAACTGGCATGACAATCAGTGGCTAAGTTCATTATTTCACTGCATGTCGCAAATTGGTGATATTTTATTTCTATCCTTCTTCCAATATTGGCTGGGATGTTTCTAGAGGGAGAAATTTCTCATATCCTCTCTGGTTGCCCTGAGACAAGGTGCAAGAACCTGGCTTCTGCTCCACTGCTGCCATTTTTCCTCCTCTCACCTAGTTTAGATCCTTAGGGTCTCAACATTTTGCGCATTCACCCTACCTTCTTTTTCTTTTTTCTTTTTTTGGCCAGGGCTGGGTTTGAACCCACCACCTCTGGCATATGGGGCTGGTGTCCTACTCCTTGAGCCACAGGCCACACTCCATCCTACCTTTAATTCTACTTCTGGCCCCCGACATCTCTCTTTCTCTCTGGTCCTGACTTCAGCTCAAAGTTATTTTCTTACCATCTCCTAAATCTTGACTCTGCCTGCAAATTCCTTGAACAGAATACATGGGAAGCAGAACTTTTCATTCGCATCTCATGGAATCCTCACAAACGCCTTATGAAATGGGTGTTATTGTCCAAGTTTTACAGGTGTGGATCCTGACTGAGGCTTAAGGAGATGAAGAGAGCAGTAGTGGAGAGCTGGGTTGAATGCGTGACAGCTGGCTGGCCCAGGTCTCTTCATGTTCTGCTGAGTTTTCTTCACAACTGCAAACTCACAAGCCTCATGGGTTCTCAGCAGGTCTCTATTTTCTACTATATTTCCAGGTCATTAAAAATGTCCTTGACATTGTCTCCTCCTAGCATCACCACTGAAAACTCCCAATCTCTCTGCCAGGATCATCTCCTCCAGTATCCAATCCAGGTCTTTATTTCCAGGCTGAGATTTCTTCTCAATGCCATTTATTATAACTGCATTTAGTTCCATATGACTTAATTGTAGTTTATTTTTTCTAATGTCTTATTGATGAGATAGAAATCTAAATCCACTTGAGTTTTGAAGATACTGTTTTACCTCCCCCATCATCCACTGCCTTTCCTCCCCTACACAAAGAAGGGAGTGAGAACAGAGGTGAAAACTTCTCTTCTCAGAAGAGTCAGTTATGCTACACAAGGGATTGTGAAGAAGGAAATAAACAATAGCCAAACCTGGCACTGACATCAAAACTGGCTCCCCTCATTCTCCACTTCAGGAAATCATGAGCCTGCAATGAAGTCCTGATCACTCCAGCTGTGCAGGGACAGCTGTAAGTCGTACTGAGATCTTCCTGTTCCTCTCGTCTTTCTCCAGTTCAACAACTCACCTGCTACTTTTCCTTTTCTCTTGCATCTTCCCAATCCCATAGCTATCACTCCCACCTCCCGGTCTTCCTGAGCCCCCTCCCCTCCATTCCTTCCCCTTGGTACGTGCCCCACTCTCTTCCTCTCTTTCCTTCCTCCAACTCAGGCTTTACTGGCAAAATCAAACAACATAACAAAAGAATGAGGAATAAGCAAACAGCTGCCTACCCTCACTTGGAAGTCCCTGGGAAGCGGCTTCCTTCGCCACCATTGATACAGCGTCTCTGCCTTTCAGAGTGTTTGGCCCTGGTTCAAGGCCAGGCACAGTGGCCACAGAGTCATTGTGTTGAGATGAAGGTAGATTCATGCCACTTCTATTTTTAGACGCAGTTGTGTTTCTGGAAAAGGCTGCACGTAGCATAATAGGAAATTCTGAGAGTGTGAAGACTGTTTCCTGCCAGTTGAAGCATTGTTGTCTTTGGCTGTTCTGACAATAGCAGAAAAGCCTTGGAGTAAGTGGAGGAAGGTGGAGGAGCCGGGGAGGGACCTCTGTGCTGGGGTGGAGGAGGAGCCAAGTGCAGAGTTGGAAAAGTGGGGATTGCCAGGAAATAAGTTGTAGAACCCTGCCAGAGGATGAAACCAGACTCTCCTATCCCTGAAAAAAGGGCTGATTACTTTGTAAAAATATATGTCAACGTGGGGTCTGCTTGGGCAAGTTATTATCAGCTCATTACAGGCTGTTTGTTATGAAAATGGTCCAAGAGTAAGTGGGTATCTAATGGATAATGAAGATGTTATGATGACAGTCAGCGATGATGAGGATGATGGGACAGTGATGAATGTGTTGGAGAAAGTCACAGGTTCACTTATTTTAAGTAGAAATATTCTCTGCTGTAGAACTTTTAATACTAAGAAATTGGAGGCTCTTTATTCTGGGGTCTCTGGATCGTTCTGCAAAAATGCTTCTCTTCTCGTAAGGTGCACACGCTCCCCTGAGGTCTTGCTAACATGCAGGTTCTGATTCAACAAATCTGGGATAAGCCTGGGAGTCTGCACTTCCAAGTGAGTCCTGCCAGCTGTTCAATATATCCATCCTCTTCATATACTCAGACTGGGGCATCTTTCCCCTGTTTTGTTTTCAGGGACTTCATGTTGGTGGCTTGAAATTGGTCACGGTGGGAGTGTGCTCAGCATAAAAAATCAGCCAATGTTATAAATTCACATCAGGTTTTTTTTCTCCCCCCCCTCCCTTCTTTTCCTTTTCTTCTTTTTGGAGAGCTGGTTTATCAATGTACCATTGGGCTGAAGAAATGACTACCTCACGGTCCACGAGTCCTTTGGACCCATCTTGATACTGCCTTGGACCATTTATCACATGGTCTGTATGCCCCACTCTAACAGGGGGCCGTGGTGATAGGACATGGGTTCACCATCAGCAATGTCAGCTCACGTCCTATATCTAGTAGCCCTTGAAAGATCTCGACATTCCCTTTTCCCCAGTGTAGAACCAGGTAAATGGGTAAGGGGACCTTGGGGAAGGTTAGGGAAAGAGCTGCCCTAGATACTTGGTGTGGCGTGTTGTAGGATCCTTCTTCAAAGGGATCTGGCCTCTCTTTTAATCAATGAGCTCTGGATCTTAGAACCATTTCACATTTAGAAAGAAAGAACTGCATTTTTTTTTTTTTTTTAACTGTAGCCCTGACACCAGTCTTTTGCTCACTTACCTTTGGTCTTTTTGGTTATATAGATCAAGCCATGCTCACTGGCTGCCCAACCCCTCACTCCCAGGCATTCCACTGTCTGTCAGACAGCTCCACAGGGTCCTGTAGGTCAAGGCCCTGTTCTCTTTCTCCCTTGCTTGCCATTTCAACAGTTACTTCCACCTTGCCTCTGACAGGTATGTGCCTCCACTTGGCCTGTGGTACTCCAGAATAGTATCCTACCCACTGACTGTGAAGCCCATTTCTAAGGCAGCTTCTCCAATGGTCAATCTTAGCCTATGAAAGAGTCTCTGCTGAGCTTCTTAGGAGATGCAGGCCCCCTACCTAGAGGACTCCCTGTTACTTTAGTTAGGAAGCGTCCTCTTTGCCCTCACTAAGATATCAATCCGACTCATGAGAGAGTGCCCCTATTCAATAAGCTCTTCCTTATCCAACTTTATTATCTGTCCCTGCCAATCCTAACTCAACACTCTCGAGATCGGTTCCCATTCATGTTCTCCTAGTGCCTGCATATTCCAGAGCATGGGTGTTGCTTCTTTGCCCTGGCCTTACTGAGACTTGACCATCATTGTTGGACTAGCTGAAAAGAGGGGAGAGGAGAGGCAGGAGCAGAACATCAGGATAGCAAAGGTCTCTGTAGCAAAGCCTTGGGAGGCCTTTGTCTAATCTTTTCCCTACCAAGTAGGAGGAGCCTGCTTCTGCCACGTAGAGGTTCTTGGGCACGGGGTGGGGGTGTGTGCATGGTTCTCAGGCACATTGTCCTGGTTTCCCCCTCTCCAGTGTCAGGGCCTGTTTCTTTCTTATCAGGCCCCTCACTTCCCTTAGGATACAGGCCAGGGCTGTGAGTTCAACTTCCTTTGTTACTGTGACACTCTGAAAATCAGAGCCTAGACCTGCCTTTCTTCATGATCTGCCTTCCATCTGCAGGAGATGACAGTTTTTAAAATGCTGCCATGGGAGCCTTCTGGCTTTCACACTGTGTTCTAAGTTGAGGGTCCCCTGACTCGAGGCTGTCATTTTCTTCTTTCAGGGTTTCAAGTGTAGCTAACAGAAACTAACCAGCTCTACAGAACTTTCCTACCACCTCTCTCAAGTGCCAGAACTACTCATAAGCTGGTGTGTCTCCTTCTAATAGATTCCATCTCAATTCACTGCAGATGAGACTCCTACAGAACTTCGCTATAAGATAAGAATCTCACAGAATCTTTCAGAACTCTACACCAACATTTGGGCTGGTGGGTGATCAAATTTTGGAATCCTAATCCAAGTGTCTGCTTCTGGGACCACTTCTAGCACCAGTGTCTTAGGTTGGTTTCTCAAATCAAACTGTGACACAAAGATCTGAGTGCAAGTAGTTTATTCACCAGGGAACCCCAGGAAGCTCTAATAGCGACAGAGAAAGTAGAAGGCCAATAAAGGGTGTGTTACCAAGCAGGTGGGGCACGGGGGCTTAATCCCACCAGGGAAACTGGGAAACATTCCTCAGAGTTACTCATTGCCCTGAGAATGAGGAATTTGGTATATTTATTCACCTGCACCTCATCTGTCATTGCTTCAGTGATGCTTGTGGTTATCAGCTGGCTGGTAGCCCAAAACAGACCTCAGCTGAGAAGAACCTAAGTCGCCACTGGCATTTAGAGATGAGTGCCAAGGAGAAAGGGGCTGGCCATTGTCAGCCTCCGCCATAACCTTGTACCATAGAACTGAGCTAAGGATCACCACCACCAGTGGTAGCAGCAGGGACAAAATCATCGTCATCATCATCATCATCATCCAGAGCAGACCCAGCCCAGATGGGGCCAGTGCTTAGAAAACTTCCTGGGGAAGAAGGACATGGCAGAAGCTATTAGACCTTAGTGCTGGAGCCGCTGGGTGAGTGCAATGTCCAAGTTTTGGCTGGAGAGCAGGAAGGCCCCTGACACGGAGAGCTCATCTGGCAAGTGCCGAAGGGGGCTTCCCACTGAGGTGTAGGAGGAGTGGCACACTGTACCCTTCAGGTGACAATGCCTTGTCCCAGCTAAGACGATTCCTTAAAGTGTGACTCTTTGGGATATGGTGAGATATGGTTTTGTGTAGGGCCTCGAACCGTATTGAAAATGCTGACAGGTTGCATTTTGCATGGGGTTTTCAGAGCATAGCATGTACATGAGACCCTCATAACAACCCAGTGAAGACAGCTGAGACAGTTGTCCTCTAACAGATAAGAAAACTGAGACTCATGCACTAGCTCAAAGGTCACTATGCTGTGTAGTAGGGGAGAAGAAGGCTCAGTCTCAGATCTCCTGAAACTCTGTCATCAGCACTTGTTCCTAGACCAGTGTTTCTCATAGGCCACTCTCCCCTCAGCTATAAAAGGGCACCTGGGTAGCAAGAACATATTTGCTTCATGATGTTGGCTGGTGCTAACATCTTCTGAGTGCTTAATATCTGTTTATCAAGCAAATGCATTTTAAAATTCCCCCAAATATGTAGCAGCCTCTGTTCACTCTCCTTTCTTTTGGGTTCTCTTCCTCTTGCATGCAACACACGCACTCACACACACACACACACACACACACACCCCACACCTCCCAACCCTGCATGCTACACACTTGATACTGGAAATCCTCATATAGAGGTGAACCTGAGAAATCTAAGGAATGGCAGGGGCTCAGAGGAACCCTAACATCCATTAAAAGGCGCAAATGCTTCCTAGAGTCAGCATTAGTGTTAAAGGGGGGAACCTTGACTAACCACTGATAATGTTAGAATTGTCACACGCCCTACCCAGATTCTGCCCTCCCCGGGTCCGCGCTCCCTGAAGAGGTATCAGTTCGGTGGGCTGCAGTGACTACCTACAGCCACAAGAGGGAGGCAGCGGCGCGGGAGCCGGATTTGGAGAGCCGCGTGCGCCGGAAGGGCCCCAGTGGCTCCACTGAACCCGCCAAAGGGCTCGGGGCCGAGAGCCCGTGTGCGGAAGGAGGTCCCGGGGGAGCTGCCCTGAGGCAGCGCGAGAAGCACCAGAAACGAAGAGTAAAGCAAAGGTGCGATAAGGTGTCAATCATATTCCATATAAAAGATAAATGGATGGAAGACTTTCGTCTTTTACATGACACTATTCCGACTGTTGGGGGAACGGGTATATACTATTTTCCTAATTAAGAGGGAATGAACTTATACGTATTTAAAAGAAATGGGAAACATAAAGCAAGCAGTGAGCAAAGCGATGGGAAAATCCCGAAGTTACTCCGAAGTTCTGGGGAAAATCAGTGTCCTTCCCGGACTTTTGCTCTGCGGCCGTTTCTGCAGGTGCGTCCATCGTCTCCTCTTTCTTTGCTGGTTCTCTTATGGGCCTCAATTGCCGGTTGAGCGCTCAACCTGTAGCCTGAAGTTCAATAGAAGTGAATCAATCAGGTACTGTCAATGTTTTGCACTGATGCAGACTGCAGCTATCAAGATACCATTTCCACTTCCTTATGACAATGACTCCTTAAATGATGGGAGCCATTAATGAGCTATGAGCTTAATTGTTAGCACTTCATTAGAATCAATACTAAAATTATTTTAGTTGCCTCTTGAAAGCCCCTACGTAGAGAGTTTATTTGGTGTATCCTAGGAGGCACAGCTATAAAGCAACGAGAATGATTTTAATTAAACATCTTAGACCTCATACATCTCGTTGACACTTATCCCGCCAGCCAGGAACCAACATGATTATTACAGGCAAGCCCAAAGCATTCAGCGTAGGAAATTGCCCCTTAAGCCCCATTTAGGAAAAATTAAAAAAAATCAATTTACGTCATGCGTCTTTGGGACTCCAAATGTTATCAGCTATATTAAAATGTGTTTTATTCATTTGAATTTAGCTTCGGGTGATGCACAGCTTTTCTGGAAGTTAATCTACTTTCAAAAGATGAAGACCGACCACTTCCATTCGAGGCTATGGTGCCAGGAGGAGCCAGGAACAAACAGTAACTGGCCTTGGTGTTGGGGGCTAGTGCCTTCTGTCTGATGGGAGAAATCCTACCTGCCTTTACTGGATGACCTCTTAGCTGTCCCTGTCCCTGCACGGCTGATGTGGGGTAAGTCTTTGTTCACACTCCACATCTCCCAAGGCTGGGTCTGAATTGGTTTGCACCCTGGGGAAGTGGAGCTTGCACCTCCCCAAGGCTTCATAACTTTCTGCACATCACAAATGTGTAGAAGGAGCGAATATTTTTATAAAAGGCTAGAACTGAAAGGCATATGGAGGCATCTACTGGGGGTAGTTAAAACTTTCATTATGTTTTCCTTATGTAATGGTAGGATTGAATTTGAATGAAACTTCCAAACAAAATCTTTTTTAAAAAATTTCAGATTAACATGAGGGTACAAATGATTAGGTTACAATGTGTGCATTTGTTAGGTAAAGTCCCTGTGGTTGTGTCCTGCATCTAGGAGGTGTGACATATACCCTGACATTGTGCCCATTAGATGGGAGCACACTGGTTCCCCCTCTCTCCTCTCTTCTGTGGCCTCCTTTCTTCCCCCTCCCCCCAATTTGAATTGAATTGAGTTTTCCTCTCATGTAGGCATGTACTAGTTTGAA
>NW_003852631.1:1489103-1493325 GCF_000181295.1 Otolemur garnettii
GTCATTGTTGTTTGGCGGGCCCGGGCTGGGGATTCGAACCCGCCACCTTAGGTGTACGTGGCTGGCGCCTTAGCCGCTTGAGCCACAGGCGCCGAGCCGACTGACTTTGTATGAGACAATCATACAATTCTTAGGACCAGTTTTATAACCATTCAAAAATGTACAACATTTGCATTATAGCAAAAGAGATACCAACTATTCTTCCTCTTGTTTCACAGACAAAGGAAGTGTTGGCATTTCCTGTGATAAGGGGAACAGGTTTTGAATGTAATGGATCCAATGGAATGTTTTGAGATTAAGTATTTCAAAACAGGGGGCTCTAATTTGCAGATGGCACATGTATCATTGGAGTATAGGGGCTGCAGTCTCATCTGAAGACTCAGCAGAGGGAGGACTGTCTTCTAAGCTCACTGTGGGCAGGATGCTTTTCCTGTGGGCTGTTGGAGTGAGGACTTCAGGTCCCAGCTGGCTTTTGGCTGGAGACTTCTTTCTGTTCCTTGCCACAAGTTGTGGATGGGGCAGCTTCCCCCAGGGCAGCTGGCTTCCCTGAGACTAAGGAGGGAAGAGAAGAAAAAGTCCCCAAGAGGAAAGATACTACATTTGTAACTTAATTGTCTGAGTGATAATTCTATTGATTCTGTAAGAGTCTATTTCTTATCAACAAGTCAGTAAGTCTAGCCCATATTCAAGGGGAGGAAACATCACAAGGGCATGAGTACCAGGAGTTGAGGGTCATTACTGGCCATCATAGAGGCCACCCACTCACTTTCCCAAACACCCACACTTGTTCCCTTTCTTTGAGGCCTTATCTGGAATGTGAGCTGTTTTCCCCCTCCCCCTAGGACAGGAGCCTTGCTTGCTTCTTCTTAGCATCTCCTTCATATTCATTGAATTGCTCCTTCATTAAACAAGTTTCTATCGAGGTGTACAATCTGCCAGATCCCATGCTAGGCACTTTGGAGCCAACAGAAAACAGGCACCATCTGTATGCACAGAACTTCTTTCCTTCTGAGCTCTTGCCTGGAAGCTTGTGGCTGCTGCATTCCTCTCAGAGGCCAGCTGGTGCCTGGGTGACCCATGAGCCCAGCCAGGTCTGAAACACCAGGCCACCCGTTTGCTGCCTTCCCCTGCCCTCTGTTAGCCACCTCCTGCTGGACTTCTGATTCTGCCTCCTTCTGGGGCACATGCTCCCCCTAATCTGGTTGACACCTCTATTTTCAGCACCCAAACCCTGTTTCTCCCTCCTGAGCCTCCCCAGCTCAGCTCATCTGACCAAGTGATGGCAGCTCTCCATGTGTCGGGTTCCTCCCAGTAATGCCTTGCATAGTAAACTGAGATAATACAGGAAAGAACTTAGAACAGTGGCTGGCAATAGTAACTGCTTAAAATCTACCCCTCTCCATATTATTTTTATTATTCTGTACACCTGTTCAGGCAGCTATGAAATGAGTCAGACTATCACAGACGCCTCCCCACGTGGGTGTCTGAATGAGAACATCGATAAAAAGGTTTCCCTTTACTTAGTCATCACTCTGAAGGCCTCTACCTAAAACCACATCTGACTTCATTATGGGAACCTGTACTTTTTTGTCTCCAGCACTGGTTCCTTTTTTCAAAGCTTCCTGTCTTTCCCCATTAACCTGCTCAGTGAAAAGTTGGGTGACCAGGATGGTCAGCTCTGCTGCCCTGCCCCAGCTCTCCCACACTGCTGGCTGTAGCCCACTTTCATCTTCTGTGATGGCAGAGGCACCCATTGCCCCAGTGTGACACCCCTCAGCTGTAGGATGCTGTAATTTGGGCCTAGATCTTGTTTTCCAGCTCACTGGAGTAGCCTGTCTGTAACTCCACATGGCAAATTGCATTCTAGCTATTTGTAAAGGACTGTGACTACACTGAAGTTGGGGGCCCCTCCCCAGTTATTGGTGAGCTGTAAGGAAAAAGTGTCTGAAGGAATTGTTGGGCCCTGCCCCACCACCCCACCTCCTGAGTCTTAGCAGAGATCACACACGCAGCTAAACTTAGATCAGTGCCTCTCACCTCCTCGCTCTCCTCTCATGAGGCAAGTGTTACATGGATATCACTAAATTGCCCTCATAGTCACTGTGGTCCCAGCCGTGTCCCTGACTGCTGAGTGTTAGGGTCAGGCTGACTCGCTCACTTCTTGTGGTACAAATAAGCGTGTGTGTTCTCCTCTTAGTCCCCACGTGTGCTCTGATGAACGAATGTGAAGGACATGGGTGTGCTTACGCTGACAGCCAGTAAGGGGGGGTGCGTGTGAGGGACGGCCTGGGGCAAATCGAGAAGGTTGCTCACTAAAACAGAGGTCTGCGGCTCTCTCATTAGTGGGTGGGCCTCCAGGACGTCTTCCTCTCCTGATCTAGCTGCAGCTGGCTGCCCTTTCTCAAATTTCCTCCTCGGCCTCACCTCCCTCATCCCGCTGCCTCCCCCATTGTCATTTCTCCCCTAAGCTTGTCTCTCCCCGGCTGGCTTCACCTCCCCGCCCTGGGTCCCCTGTCATCCTCCCCCGTGTGGCGCTCTCTGTTCTTCCTGTTCCTCCTCCTTCCCGGAATCCCTGTCATTCTGCTGCCATTATGTCAGGGATGAAGGGCAGTGGCAGGTGGAGGAGGGGCCATCCTCAGGCCAGGCAAGTAAGCAGGGCTTCTGTGGGTAAGGGTAACCAACACTGAGAAGTGGAACACACAGGTTTTTCTTTAATGGAACCGGGCTGCTGGCTTTAGGGCAGCAGGAGGTAGTGTGGAGCGAGCGAGCCAGTGGGGGAGGCCCGTCACTTTCCTCCACATCTCCCACTTTCTTCCATATCCCGTTTCCTGGCTCCTATGGAAGGCACGTCCTCTCCACTTGGATCTTTAAAACTGCCTGGCAGGTGGGTGTGTGGTTGGGGACTGGAAGTTATCGGTCAAGAAATCCCCAGAATGGATGCAGAACTCTTATAATTGAACAACAGCAAGACAAACAACCTAGTCAAAAAATGAGAAAAGGACTTGAATAGGCATTTCTCCAAAGAAGGTTCACAAATGGCCCTGGAGCACATGAAAAATGGTTCAACGTGATTAGTCACTAAGGGAATATAAACCCAAAGCACTATGAGATACCATTTCACACCCATTAGGATGACCCTAACCCACTGGGATGGCTGTTATCAGTAAGTCAAGGAGTAACAAATGTCAAGGTTGTGGAGAAATCAGAACCTTTGTACATTGCTGGTGGGAAGGTAAAATGGTGCAGACATTGTGGAAAACATTTTGGCAACTTCTCGTAGAGCTAAATATAGAATTTTCGTGACCCAGAAATTCCATTTCTAGGTTACATAGTCAAAAGAATTGAAAACAGGAACTCAGATACTTGTAGGCCATGGTTGACTGCAACGTTATCTGCTATAGCCAAAAAGTGGAAACAATGTACCAGTGGATGAGTGAATAACCACAAGGTGGAATGGAATATTATTCAGCCATGAAAAGGCATGAAGTTCTGGATATGTGCTACACCACAGAAGCACTTTGAAAACATACTAAGTGAAATAAGTCATTCACCCAGGGGCAAATACTGCATGATTCCACTTACCTGAAATATCGAGAACAGGCCCATTCATAGACACAGAAAGTGGACTAGAGGTCACCGTGGCAGTTATTCCTTAGTGGGTACCGAGTTTCTTTGGGGGTTGATAACTTTTTTTGGGAGTCTGTCTGTAACTCCACAATGGCAAGTTGCATTCTAGCTATTTGTAAAGGACTGTGACTATGTTGAAGTTGGGGTCGCACAGTTTTGCAAATGTAATTGATGCCCCTGAATATACACTTAAAAATGGTTAAAATGGCAAAATGTATGTTATGTACTGTAATTAAAAAAATTCAAAAAGAAAAGAAAGAAAGCTCCCAAGGGCAGGTATGTGAACCTAGGCTGTGGAAGTGGAGGGGCCAGAGGTTGGGTTTTGTGGGCTATTTACTATGTGGGGACTACAGATAAAGTTACAGTCCTCCAGGAGTCTTGATTTTCTAACCCAGGACAGTAGAGTGAAGTGTAGAAGCCCATGGATTCTGGACTGCCTGGGTGCAGCTGCCACTTCAATCCTGCCCTGTGACCTTGGGTGTCTTACTGGGCACACCTGCTTGGTTTTCCTTACATGGTGACAATATAACATACCTTATTGGGTCTTTGATAGGATTGGATGCATTACTTTGTTTAAAGTTCTTAAAATAGTGTC
>NW_003852631.1:1493726-1495329 GCF_000181295.1 Otolemur garnettii
CTAAGTTACTGCTGATTACGGTCACTTTGCTGTGCTATGAAATATTTTTCATTCTGTCTGACTAACCATATTTTGCACATGTTAACTGTTGCCACTTAGCCCTGCTCCCTGCTACCTTTCCCAGCCTTTAGTAACCATCATGCTACTCTGTCTCCATGAGATCAATTGTTTATATTTATTTACTTATCTATTTATTTATTCATTTTATCTTTTACAGTAATTTTTTAAAATTTCACATTACTACGAGGGGACAAATGATTAGGTTACATTGTTTGCATTTCTAAGGTGAAGTTCAAGTTGTCGTTGAGCCCTTCACCCAGAGGTACTGCTGTGCACGCTTACACTGTGCACAGTAGGCGAGAGCACACCGAGCCCCCACCTCCTCCCGGCTTCCCTTTCTCTCCTCCCCCTTCCCTCCACTTGAATATACTTGTGTTTTTCTTTCTTGTGGGTGTGTAGTTGTTTATGTGTTGGTTTCATATTAGAATTGAACACAATGGATACTTGCCTTCCCATTCTTGTGCTACGTTACTAAGAAGCATGTGTTCCAACTCTATCCTGGTAAATACAAAAGATGTAAAGTTTCCATCTTTTAACGGCTGAATAGTATTCCATATACATATGCCACATTTTTTTAATCCATTCCTGGGTTGGTGGGCACTTAGGTTGTTTGTCCTCTCTTCCTTTTTGATGCTGCTGCTATGTTCTGCTATCTCTGTAAACATTCCTTAAGTTTTCCTAAGCTGTAATTTACCCTGGCCATGGAGAGGGCAAATACAAAATCAGTATCTACCTGTACAGGTGGTTTTGAGGCATAAATAAGATGGAAAAATTCCTGTGGAGGGCACGCAACGTTCCTCAGTCCTGTGAGACCCAGTGCTACCTTCTGATTGCAGATACGTGTTCATAGTGTGTAGCCTGCAGAATCCCAGGTGGCCCTAAGGTCCCGTCTCAGGCCAAGCACCTGCCTGGTGAATCCCCCTCTCTGCTTGGAGGTGGCTGGTGAGGCTGCGGAGGCACAGCACTGTGCCCACTCCCACGGTTCCTCATCAACGACTGTGAGGCAATAGAAAAGGAGATGATGCTGAGTGTGCTGACCATTAGGAGAAGGGGACAAGTAGATGCTTTCCTGCAACCATGGCAAACAAACTGCCCCTGTGGAAGGAACCACCTGGCCAGGGCGTGAGAGCAGCCCCAGTGTTGCAGGCAGCCTTCGGCACACCTGCAAGGACATAGGCACCTCACTCCTGGAGGCATAGGGATTGGATTTTGCAAATAAAGTAAATGCGCTCAAAAAAAGATCTTTTCCCAGTTGACCCTCCAGAAGAGGACATAGCCAGTCAATGCTTTAATTTTAGGCTTGTGACATGCTGAGCAGAGGACTCAGCAGAAATTGTGCTGGACGCCCGCCACAGGAACTGGAAGAATGGATTTGTGTGGTTTAAAACCTCTAAATTGGTGGCAATTTGTTGTGCAGCAATAGAAAATTAGTACTTTTTTTTCCATCTCAAAATGAGATTTATAAATAATGGAATCTACTTATACACTTAAGACAGCAATTGTCTTAGTTCATTTGTGTCACTACAGAGGGGTACCTGAAGGC
>NW_003852631.1:1495684-1497630 GCF_000181295.1 Otolemur garnettii
ACTATCAGAAGTAAAAGGAAAGTCATTTCTAAGAGGAAAAATATATATGTATTTCAATGAGTAAGTGCCCGGACACAGCCACACTGGCAGATACAGGGAGGAGTCAGTGTTTGCACAGGTGACCACTGCGGCTGTCCTAGGTACACGTGCAGACTGACTCAGCATCTCAAACTCTGTCTGTGATTCTTCCAAAACAGTGAACAACTCCTGGTAAAATTCTGTACCAAATAAAGTATAACCTTCTGCCCATTTATGCATTGGCTGTGTTCCCCCAAATACCATCGTATATTAAAACGTTGCAAAAAATCTCAAGCCCAACGTGTGTGTGCCCCAATAATATTCTAAAATTAAAAAAAAAAATAGAAAAGAAATATTTAGTGCTCAAGTTGGGTTTTACATGTGTGTAAGTATTAACAGGTCTCTCATTTACACGATTATCAAGTTGTGACATTGGCAAGTCATCCCGGAGGCAGAAAAATTCTTGTTTGGAACAAGAACTCATCCACTAAAGGCTAGGAGCCCCCTTCCCTGTTATAGTAAAATTCAAGCTTCTCCTCCAAATTTCCAAAATGACCCCAGAGGCCAGTGATGCTGGCCAGTGTGACATTCAAGTGCTATTAATACTTCCCGCTGGCAGCCCCAACCCCCACCTCCCACCCCTGTCCTGGGGTTGTTACATGAGAAGAGGTGCATCGTTAAACTTCTAAGATGCTCCCACCATAAGTTTTTTCTTTTTTACTTGTTTAGCAAGATGACAATATGGATAATGAAATTAAAAATACAAAAGTCGAGCAGTGCCCGTGGCTCAAAGGAGTAAGGCGCCGGCCCCATATGCTGGAGGTGGCGGATTCAAACCCAGCCCCAGCCAAAAACCACAAAAAAAAAAAGAAAAGAAATTAAAAAATAAATAAATAAAATAAAAATACAAAAGTCCCTGAGTAGTGATGCAAAAACAACAACAACAACAACAACAAAACCCAAAGCACGAGGGGGCTTTGTGTCCCATTGCCTTCACCTCAGCTTCCCCACAAGCATGTGTGTGGAGGCAAAGCTGTGGGTCCATGGGGCACACGGAGCTCTGGAAGTGGGAGGGAGACCCAGACCAGTGTAACAAGGTCACAAGGTGTGAGGCTTGAGGGATACTCCTTTTTTCTGCTGCCCCTAAGGGTAAAATGTAGTGGGCTTTCCATCCTGTCCAAAAATGGACAGTAGGAAGTGTGGCTGCCCCACTTGCTGCAGGTGCAGGGGCCTTTCCCACCCCACTTAAGGGACCCTGAATATCAGGGCGGGAAGGCCCTTGGTAGCCTGGGCCCCTCAAAACAGCACCATCGGGACACTTCAGTGAGAGACTCTGGAAGGAGAAATGCTCGAAAATGAACCTGTTTCCTAAACCTCCCGTCCCAGGGAAGCCTCGGGAGAATTTTCCTCCTGGGAATCCCAGCTTCCTACAGCCTCTGAGGGTGGCTAAGAATAGAACAGCTCGCTAGCAAACCCAGAGGCTCCCTCAGTGCACAAGGCCTCAGCATCAGAATTGGTTTAAACTACATGTTAGAGCAAAACAGCAGGAAACCTCACTGCTTCCCTGGTAGCACCAGAATGAGTTCATTGTCAGGGTGCTTCTCTTCAGGACAGAAAGCCTCTGGTCTTTTTCAATTTGGATTCTGCATTTTCCCGCCTAAGAAGCTGGGGGATAACGCTGCTTCAGAGCTCAGTTCCTGGTGTGGACTTGCTCTGGGAAGTATGCAATATTTGAGCCCCGCGCTGGTTTCTACTCCTTATGAAACACCTTTCTCCACTATTTCCAGACTTGTTCCTTTTTAGCCTTATTTACAAGGCAACTTTCTATGTTAAGTCAGGAATGGGAAGGGCCCTATTTCATTAAATTCACTGGTTGAACACAGGCAAATAGCATAGCATCTTTCTGCCTGGAAAGCAAGACAAGTAGC
>NW_003852631.1:1497983-1528016 GCF_000181295.1 Otolemur garnettii
TGTGTCATAATTAATGGCATCATGGATTAGATGAGATACTATAGACAAGGTAGCCATGTCTTTAAAAGAGTAAGAAGTGCACTGTGAAGACATCTTAAGTTTTTCTTTTTGGTAGGTTTACCAGATCTGCAAATGACATAGAAATAGTAAAATGTTTCCATAATGCCAAAGGATACAGTCTTGGTTAGTGTCACTGCTATTAAAAAAGATCATAGATTGAGTGGTATAAAACAACAGACATTTATTTCTCACAGAAATGTAAGATCAAGGTGCCAGGAGATTCAGTTCTGGGGGACTCTTTCTGACTTACAGATGACCATCTTCTTTCTGAATCCTCACATGCCAGCAAGAGAGAAGGAGCAAGCTCTCTAGTCTCTTCTCAGAAGGGCACTAATTCCAGCAGGGGCCCCACCCCTATGACCTCATCTAAACCTAATTGCTTCCTAAAGGTCCTATCTCTAAATACCATCACATTAGGGGTTAGGACTTAAACATTTGGATTTTGGAGAACAATTCAATCCATAGCAGATACCATTACCAGTGAGATGTTGCCAATATTTGGATGACAGTTTTCCTAAGCCAGGTCTGGGTGAGCATAGCACATGCAATGGAGCAATTCATGTCCTTGTCCAGCTGCTGAGGGTCTTTTTGATGTGCCATAAAACATAAAAACTTGGCCCTTTTCTGGTCAATAATCTTCTGCCAATTTTAACAAAAGTATAACATTGCTTATCTATTTATGGCTTCAAAGGATGGAGGGACAACTTATATTTTCTATGGAAAATAATTATTTTACTTTACTATTTTATTATATTATTATTATTATTCAAGATAGAATTTCATTCTGTGGCCTGGGCTAAAGTGCTGTGGCATTAGCCTAGCTCACAGCAACCTCAAACTCCTGGTCTTAAGTAATCCTTGTTCCTTAGGCTCCCAAGTAACTGGGACTATAAGTAGGTACCACCACATCCAGCTAAGTTTTCCATTTTAGTAGAGATGTGGTCTCGCTTTACTTAGGCTAATCTCAAACATCTGACCTCAAATGATCCTCCCACCTCAGCCTCCCAGAGTGCTAAGATTACAGTCATGAGCCACCGTGCCTAACCAGCATGGAGAAAACAATTCTCACTATGAATTCAACAATATGGCATGTGGGTTAAAAGAATCCATGGCGTAGGTATAGGGTGGTGGGGGAGGGCACAGGATCATTCCCGTGGAGGAAGGTCCTGTTCAACATCAAGTGTGATTAGGAAGCAAGAGGATATCACAGACATGAAAATGGGTAGCAAAACAAACTGTGTTTTAGAAAGTGTCCTAATCTTAAAACACAGCGGTTTGCTAGACTCTGGACAGAGGTTAACATAAAGCAGAGCTCCCCAACCTTGGCACTATTGACACTTTACAGATAATTCTGTGTTGTGAGGGTTGTCTGCACCCTCTAGGATATTTGGCAGAGTTTCAGGCCTCTACCCACTGGGAGACTTTACCCCCACTCAAGTCACAACCATCAAAAATGTCCCCAGATATGGCTTGGCAACCGTAGCAGAGTGATTATGGAGCCAGCCACATACACCACAGTTGGCGGGTTTGACCCTGGCCTGAGCCAGCTAAACAATAATGACAACTGTAACAAAATATGGCCGGGCATTATGGTGGGCTCCTGTAGTCCCAGCTACTTGGGAGGCTAAGGCAAGAGAATCACTTAAGCCCAAGAGTTTGAAGTTGCTGTGAGCTGTGATGCCACAGCACACTACCAAGGGTGACATAGTGAGACTCTGTCTCAAAAAAAAAAAGTCCCCAGACATTGTCAAGTGTCCTCTGGGAAGCAAAATCTCCCCTCAGATTGAGAACCACTGATGTACAGTGTCATATTCAAGTGTTGGAATCACATGCTAAGAAGGTAACAATCAACCTAGAAAAATATTCCTGAGAAGGACTTGGGTTGGGGCTGGAGGCCGTGCTTTGTACCTTGTGGGTCACACCCGAGGTTCCTGTTCTAGGTGTGTGCTGGGTGCTCCTTCCGCAGCATAATTTAAAAAGAAGAAAAAAAGCTAAAAAGGATAGGGACCAAAATATTACCCAAAGTAAAGTGTTATTAATACAGTTTCCACTGGGCAGTTGAAATGGTTTCTCTCTACGACCAGGGCTTGCTTCAGAAGGGGAGGGCCCTGGGAACGCTGCAGGTCTGTTAGTGATGTCGGGAGAAACTACCAGTACACGTGCCACCTTTGGGCACCTCGTTTCCTGCTACACTGAACAGGACAGCTGCTCCGGTGGGCTAACTCGGGCAGGACCCCCCCAGACTGCACCAGAGCCACTGAGCCCAGCCCCACGGACATGGGCTCTGGAGGAGAAACCCCCCTAGGTCACTGCTCCATGGCGGGAGACCTGCAGGTTACTACTTAGACCTACCAGAAGAACAGATCTTGTAGGTCTGTAATAAAAGTACTAATGGTGAGGAGTTAGGTTTTAAAACTAGCAACAACCCCAACAACTGTGCTTTCCGGGAGGCCCCAGAAACGCAGGCACACAGTGACTTTGGACCCTGGGAGGAGCACCGTTTCCCTCGGCCTTCAGGTGTCTTGCTTTGGGTCAGGATTTCTAGAATTCTGTGGTCCGTATTTGTCAGGGGGGCACAGTGGCCTCGGCATTTGGAATCACCGCCCTGTAGTAATGAAGCCCGAGGAAGCTGGGCAAGAGGCGTCTTGGCCCTTCTGTTGAGCAGACGCCCCTCGGCAGTGACCTCAGCCCACATTCTGACCCCTCCGGCCAGGGATTCCTGTGGTCGACGGTGCAGAGGGTTCCCTGTGAGACCCATGAGGTTGCTGGGTGCCCACGTGTTTTCACTGAAATGTATACAGCAGCTCCATTTATTGACCGGGTTGTAATGAGCTCATATCAAATGTCCAAACAGATGGCGCCAGGAAGGGCTGTGCGCTGTCTGCCCCTCCAGAGCTTGTGACCTGTTGGTGTTAGCAGCCACCGCAATACTGACATCCAGGGAACTACGAGAGAGGAGACTTTTAGTGGACCCCCCAAAAGCCCACATCACTGTCCTCCATGGGCGAGAGCACAGGAGGTGGAGGTTTCTGATCAGAGAGGAGCTGCAGACGACCCTCTTGGGAAGGGTTCATTTCAGCTCCTTGTGCCCCTAGGCTTATATTGTAGCGTTTTATTTTGCTTCGCCCAAAAGAATACGGATCTGGAGATGGAGGATGGAGTGGATATTTTTCGAGATTGGAGAGTTGAAAGTCCATTACTAAGTGAGGCCGTTTTTACTTAGTGCTACTGGAGGCAGAGACAAGGTTGAAATTCCTCGAGGACAACTCCCAGTGGCAAAGCCTGAGGGGGGCAGGTCCCCAAAGAAGGGACATCGCAAGCTTTCTCTGGTGCAAACCACGCCTCCCTTAAACAGTCCCCAGGACAACTATTTAACAGTTCGCTATACACAGTATAGTCGTGTGTAGTTGGCGGAGTCTAGCTCCACGGTCTGCGTTGATGTCCCTGGGCTAAAGTTTGTCCTGCGGACGTCTGGCTCTCCTAAGGCTGTGTACCTGGGGTGTGCCCGCAGCTTCTGTGTTTGAGCAGCATGTTTTGCTGTGTTTAAAACCGTCTACATAGTTTTCAACTGGGGAAAAAAAAATTTACGTGTGTGATGCCCTAAAGTGAAAGCTGCTAAAAATCTCAGGGAGAACAGCTGAGGAACAGAGCTGACTGTGTGGCCGGAGGTGCTGGGCCCCTGGACAGCCCACTGGCTGCAGCCACCCCCAGCCTGCCACAGTCTGCTCTTGGGCATCCAGGCAAGACCTTCTTCAGAATCAACAGCTAGAAAGAAGTCAGCTCTTTGACGTTTTGCAAATTGGTAAAAAGAGACTCTGCCAGGTAATTTTATCTTTTTTAAGTATCATCCTATATACTCTGAGAAGCCTTGTTTTCCCACCTTTTGGAGTTTGCTGGGTTTAATAAAACTGGTTAAAAATTGAGTTTTTCCTTAAAATGCCCTTTCCGGATGAAAATGGCTTTTGGGGTTTGGTCTGAAGGTAAAGAATGAAGGGAAAGCTTTGCCCTTTTAATTTAATAATCATGTTCTGTCTCTGGTAAGAAGCATTTGATGATTAGACAGCAATATCACTAATAAGTTTTACGGTGCCAGAAATGAATTGTAAGCACCAGCGCAGTAGTCTGAGTTATGGAAAAGATGATTGTCTTAATATGACTGGCTCATATTTTGGAGCAGCGTTTGATGTTCAAAACAAAATGTTATGTACATAAACATAAACTGAAAAACAAAGAAAAATAAAAAGATTCCCAGAAAAGGGCAATGACGCATTGAACATGGACAGGTCATGTGGATGGGGAGCATTTCAAAGAAGGACCTTGGAGCTCAAGTGTCCATTCAGTGTGCTCCTTCGACCTGGGGTTCCCTAGTAACTTCACAGTAGTAGGCTGGTGTGTTGGCCTATTGTCCTACCTAGGTGAGAAGTGTGGTCAGGCCTCATGGGACACAAGAACCAGAAACCCAGGCAGCCACCCTGGGTCTCTTTCTAGGCCTAGGTGGCTTCTAGTCTGTTCCTCACTCAGTACAAATACCTCCTGTTTTCTTTTCCCCCAATCAACTGTTTGCTTCTCTTTGTACAATGTGAAAAACTTTCACTTTCCAGATCCCAAATGCTCATGTTCTGTGCTATGAAAACTGGTGGAGACCCAAGGCTTTTCTGAATTCCAACTCCCAACCTCCCATGAAAGAGAATCTGACTATCCCTCTTTGGTTGGGACTTACCCCTTGTCCTATAGTTTGTGGTCTAAGGGCTACTTCATACAAACATGATGGTAGGTCTGTGCATGCTCTGTGTGCTGAGCTCTGTGTGTGTGCATGTGTGCTCTGTGTGTGTGTGCATGCGTGCTCTGTGTGTGTGCGTGTGTGCTCTGTGTGCTGAGCTCTGTGTGTGTGCATGTGTGCTCTGTGTGTGTGTGCATGCGTGCTCTGTGTGTGTGCGTGTGTGCTCTCTGTGTGTGCATGTGTGCTCTGTGTGTGTGTGCGTGCTCTGTGTGTATGTGTGTGTGCTCTGTGTGTGTGCACACGTGTGTATGTTGGGTTTAGAGGAGCAATCCTGAAAGGAGCACTTCTCAGCCAGAATAGAAGCTCTCTCCTCTAAATAGTCAGACTAAAATAAACTTCTCTTTACAAAAAATATAGATAACCAGAAAGTTCAAAATAAAAAATAAATCCTTTCTGACAATATGAAATCAAGGACGCTCTGACCCACCCTGCAAATACCACCTGAATCTCCACATTGAGACTTTTCTAACCCTTTAGTCAGTTAGATTCTATATCATTCTTAAGTGCTTTATCATTTTGAATCTTAAACAAACAAACAAACAAAAATCCCTGTTGCCAAGCCAACCAGAATATCCCGTTCTCCATTCTCCAGCCTGCCAGATAAACAGGGTTTACTGTCTTCCCTGGAGTCTGGCATGCTTTCTGGTCAAACAGGCTCCACATTTCCATGAGTTTTAAGATGCTGAATATCAGCCAGTCCACGCCGCCAAGTGTAATTGTTGACAGCTGTGTCTTGAAAAGGGTTTCTTTTGTTGCTCATCCCGCTGAGTGAGCCTAATTGCTTCATTAACATTTAGGCCATGTTACACGTTCAAGTGCTTGTGAGGTATTTGGATTTCAGATGAGGTCTTTTGGGGTTTTTTCTTTTAATTCTTGTTCCAAACATGACAAGCCTCCATTTTTGTAATGGGTTTTTGTGTGTATGGGTGCTATTGACAGTGGATTTGCATCTTTGTTCATTTGTCATGCAAAGGCACATAGAAATGATTGTTAGGGGTTGACCTAGTCATTGAGGCCTTTTATATCTGTGAAAAGCAAATTTCAAATCACTCCTTAGAGTGCTTATGAGTGCTGGTGCTTCATTGCCCAAGAAGACAGTATCAGCTCCAGTGGATAGTGGGGGAGGGGAGAGTCAGGGAGGGAGGTGCTTCCCTACACAAAAAATCTCTGTAGGCTTCCCTAAGCTATCCTAAAGTAACATACAATTTAAACAAAGTGAGCTTGTTATAAAAGTTAAGATGAATCTTCTTACTCTACCAGTGGGATTTTTGCTCTGAATCATTTCTCTGTAGTAATTCAGGAGCTGAGCAGCAAGCAGCCACTGTTCAGTCTGAGGTCCCAGGGTAGGAAGAGTTCCTGCAGCAGACGTTAACTGCTTATATAATATCCATTCTCCCTCTGGATAGAATCTGAGTTACTATGAGGGTGACAGTGTCTTCTGCAATAAGTACTAGACTCCCTTGCAGCTAGAGCTGGCCCATGAGACCCAAATCTTGCCAGTGAAATATAAGGGAAAGTTATTGAATCAAACTTTCAGAAAAGGAAAACTTTTCAGAAGAAGCAGGTGGGCCTGCTGCAGTCTCGCAGGCATTTTTCCCTTCACTGCTTTGCCCTTGCCTTTTTATCATCTCCAATACTTCTGCCATGGCTGCAGGGACTACAATCTTCCTTTGAGGATAAGGAGCAGCAGAATAGAAGGAGCTTGAATCCTTCTTGGCAGCCTGCAGAAGCTGTGCCAATCTCAGTTCTGGACTTCTGTTATGTGATGAAGCCTCTAATAGGGTTTTCTATTTTTTGCAGCCAAACACATTCTCAATTGAGACTTTCTATTAAGGCACGGGGGGTTTGGTTTTGTTTCTATTTTGTTGCTCTTGTTATTATTATTGTTAGAGCTTATTGTGATTGTTTGTTACCATATAAAAGGTTACTCCAAAACTTATCACTTAAGGAAACAACCTTTTTATTATATCTCTTGGCTTTGTGGGTTAGGAATTCAGGCAGGGGCAGCTGGGCAATTTTTCTGCTCCATATGGCATTGATGGAGATCCCTGGGTGGTACTCAGCTGGTGCAAGTGCTGGTCTAGGGGGTCCAAGACAGCTTGGCAGGGAAGCCTGAGAAACAGGGCTTGGTGGAGTCTGTCAACTGGAGCACACCCTGTGGCTTCTCGAGTGTGATAGTGTTAGGCTAGGTAAATATTATACAGTAGCTCAGAGCACCCAGAGAGAAAAAGTCCTAAAGAAATAGTAGTTTCTAGTTTCTCAAATCTGGGCCTGGAAATAGGCAATGCACTACTTCTGCTGTATTGTACAGATTGAAGCAGATACAGGGCCCATCTAGATTCTGGGGCAAGAGAACTTAGATCCACTTCCTGATGGGAGCATTGTCAGACTCTGTGGCCATCTTAGTCCACTACAGAGGCCAGTGGGCTACAGGATTATCTTGACAAAGTTTAACCTACAGGTTTATAATAGATAGATATGCCTCAGAGTAGGCCTAATATTCAATCTCTGTGGTATCCTCCAGGTAGACAGATGGTTTACAGGGTGCCAGGAACTAGTCTAGACATTGGGAATGTGATGATGATCGTAAGCAGTAAGGTCCCCTTATATTAAGTTTGAGATTGCAGGGGAGGGAACAGTGGCCTCCTCCTACCCTTTTACGTTCTTTGGATGGGCCAAGAATTAATTTGACATAAGACAGATTAACAGGAGCAAAACCACATCTAATTATGTGCATGTGCATGGGAGACAGAATATGAGCATTGAAGGAGGACCAGGTGATTGACGCTGAATAGTCTCCTGAGGTACAGGAAGGGATAGGGGCTTGGAGCTTCTGGGGCGTGAGGTGGAGACAGTTCTGGGAGTGTGAGAGGAGGAAATGTAGGAAGGATAAAAGTTTTCTTGATATGCAGATAAAAATTCTTAAATAGCCGGGCGTTGTGGCAGATGCCGGTAGTCCCAGATACTTGGGAGGCTGAAGCAAGAGAATCACTTGAGCCCAAGAGTTTGAGGTTGCTGTGAGCTATGATAGCATGGTACTCTACTGGGGGTGACAAAGTGAAACTCTGTCTCCAAAAAGGAAAAAAAAAATTCTCTCGGGTATTAATTCTCCCAGGTATTAAAGTTGTCTTTATTAGCAGCCCTCTTTTTATACAATACTTTTACTAATGTAGATTTCCTTTATTGATGTACACTTCTTTTATAAAAGAGCAGCCTCTCAGAGCTACTCCTATGGCTACAGTTTCTCAGGATAATTAGCTCCAAATATTTCAAAGAAGTACACTTTGAGATGACATATCTGGTCACCTACAGTCATATTTTGGAGTGATACGTCCAGAACCTCAAGACAACTAGGGATTATGCTTCAAAGACATATATGAAAATATATGGTATCTAAGGTGGCTGCTATAGTGGTATAAAGAGCTAAAGAGCCTAGACCACAGATAAGGAGTCTTAGGTTTTCTCTTTCTTTCTTTCTTTTTTTTTTTTTTGAGACAGAGTTTCACTTTGTAGCTCTCAGTAGAGTGCTATTGCCTCATAGCTCACAGCAACCTCAAACTCTTGGGCACAGTGATCCTCTTGCCTCAGCTTCCCAAGTAGCTGGGATTACAGGTGCCCATCACAATGCCTGGCTAAGAGTCTTGGGTTTCCATCTTCAGTTTTGTGCTAAGGATCCATGTGACATGAGAAAATCCAATATTACCTTCAGTTGGGCTTCATGGACTTCAGTTCCGTTATTAATAAAATAAAGGGACTGGATTTTGTAATCTCTGAGATCTCTTCCATAGTAAAGCTTTATGGGTCTAGGTAGTCACCATTTAGGATTATGAAAAGAGCTGGAGTTAGGGTTTCTTTTCTTAACTCAAAAAACAAAAAAACAAAAAAACAAAAAAAAAAACAGGGCTTTTCTGTAGTCAAATTCCAATACACTTTTTTTTTCACAGACATTGTTCATTTATAGAGCAGACCTAAGGGAGGACTTGGGCTAAAGGCAATATTTTTGTGAAAATTAAATCTTCCCAGCTAATTTGATTTCCCTGACTTTCCCTGAGAACTTGTTCTTTCTAAACTTTCCCTGCTGTTCTCTTTTTAAAATTATAATACAAAGTGTTTCCACTGACATTAGAACATGACAAGCAGACTCAGTACAGCCAAATGTTCCAGGGTTCATTAGGTTCCTGAACCATGTGGGAATCTGAGAAGTCTTAACAACAAAGTCAGCTGAACAAGAGCCTCAGAGGGAGTAACTTGGGGTTCAGTTTAAAAAAGGGGATCCTGTGTGCCTAACAGCTGAATGCCTAGAAGTATAATACTGAACTTGGTGGTGGAAGAACAATCATGGATACTTCTTCCGAAGAATTTATTCCTTTCTTTTCACCCCAAAGATTTGTGGTAATACAATGTAATTTAATTCCACCAAAAATTGGGGTCATCTAGTTAATTCAAGGAATACCTAAGTGATTCAGAGCACTTTGGTGAGTTTTAGAGATTTGAGAGGTAGAAACACCTCTGGGTTCTGAGCAACAAAAATATGGAGGACTTTTGCTGTGACTTTCTGCAATACTCTGGACTAATCTATTGATTATTTTATGATTATATTATAGGCAAATAATATTTGACTTTCTAGAAGCATAAAGTATCTGTAATACATTTTCCCACTATTTTCTTAATATACTTTACTACTATATAAGATTTGTAATTTATTCTGTGAGGTAAATACTATAAGACCTCCCTGTAAGTCTACCCTTGGGATCCATTCCAGGAGGCATCCTTATGAAGTAAGCTTTATACTGAGCTCTTTGTGATACACCAGTGACTAGTCTCCTTTAGTTGACGGGCTCCAGAAAGATTCAAAAAGCACAAAATGACATTTTGTAGTAAATAGTGTTCCACTATTCACCAAGTAATAATAATGTAACAATAAGAATATTTATCAATGACTACATGTCAACAATGTGTCTGACCCCGTGTCAGAAGCTTCTCCATACATAGTTTCCAATGCTCACACTAGTAGTGGAAGTTCCTACTGTTTCCATTTGAAAAGACATTCAGGGACATTGAGTCTTCACCTTGGTGAGTGATAAGGCTGTATATAATTCTAACCCAGTCCTGTCTGTTACCAAAGCCCAAGATTTTTTCCAGGCTCAGTGCCAGTAGCACAGTGGTTATGGTGCTGGCTACATGCACTGAGGCTGGTGGGTTCAAACCCAGCTTGGGCCGGCTAAACAACAATGACAACTGCAACAAAAAAATAGCTGGATGTTGTGGCAGGCGCCTGTTGTCCCAACTACTTGGGAGGCTGAGGCAAGAGAATCGCTTAAGCCCAAGAGTTAGAGGTTGCTGTGAGCTGTGATGCCACAGGCGACATAGTAAGACTCTGTCTCAAAAGAAAAAAACCAAACAAACATTTTTTCCAATTTTGTCTTGATCTAATCACCCATTTTTGGGTAATGCAAATACTGTTAGATCACCATAGACCATTTGAAAACAAACAATTTGTATTTTGTTTGCTTAGTAACAAGAGACAAAACAATTAGGCAACAATTACGTTTGTTGAAACAGAATATTTTCCCTTTAAGATTTATAGGGTAAATAACCATTGTCAGATACTGTATTTCTGGATTCTATGGAACTCTTTTTCACCTCAACAAATGCTATTCAGAGAGTCATGAAAACCACAACAGAGTCTAGCTGTGTCCGTCCAGTGGGTAAGAAGTTAAAATGCCCATCCTCTATAACTTCCATAGTTCACCACCTCCCTAAGTTGACCTAATTTTCGCAGACTGGATATGTACCATATGTATGTATCCATACAATAGGCCTAGTTCCTTATGTTGACCAGTTTGTTACAATCCCTTGGGTGGTCAATTTACAAAGGTTCTACTGGTATTTTTTTGAATGCTGCCTCCTGTATCCTTTGATTTTTTTTAATTCATAATGCTCTTTCCCCACCTTGTCTTATGAGCAAATTCTTTATTTCCAGCTCTCACCTTTGTTATCCTCACTCTTCTTTACTGCTCCCAGGAACTCCCCTCCTGCTCCTTGCTTGCAATACCCCTCTCTAAACAGATCATTTAATAACAAATACCTCGAGACAAATACCCCTTTCAGGAATGGTTGCATACAGTACTTTCCTGTCCTAGCACAAATTCTTGTTTTTCTCTCTTGTTCTACTAGGTGGCTGTGCAGATACTTGATTTTATAGGGGTGAACGGAAACTTCTCCTTTCCCCTAAAAGTTCAATGAAAAATCAACTCACAGTTAAGGCAGATTAATAAGAGGAAGAAGTTTATTTACTGTGTACACAAGGAGAATCATGGAGTGATTACCCAATATCTCAATGGCATCCAAATATTTTTTATACTATCCTTTTGGGGGGAGGGGATGAAGACTACAGACATTTCTGTTTAAGGACAATAAATGGTTGCTAGGGATGATGAATGGGTGGGGAAACAGATGGACTTGTAAATGATTCTCTGCAAATGAAATTAACCAGAGAGAGGGATTATATTGAAAATTATTTGGGATGGGTCTGCTTGCATTCTTTATCATTTTTTCCTGCCACATATTGAGGTAACAGGGAGGGGAAGGGAAGTCAATTTTTCTTTGATGGGTCAGTCCAGCTTTTGTAGATAGGTAGAGGGAAAACCAAGCCTGTTGATCTTGAAGAGGCTTTAATTAAAAATATTTTTTATACTATGAAATCATATTTGGGGATAAAATACCTTGAGCTCCTTTAATTTCAATTCAGGGTCCCTGATATCGAATTGTGAAGAATAGATAGTACAAATATGAATCATTCTGATTTGCTACTCATTGAAATCTTCTATAAAGATTTTCATGAAAGGAAAAAGAAAAACTAGTAGCCAGAATGGTGCTTTGTGAAAACTATACTTCAATTTAGGAACAATTGACATTTTTACTTTGCTGATCTTCTAGTCCATGAACATAATACATTCCTCCATTTTTAAGATCTTTAATTTCTTTCCTTAGCATTTTGTACTTTTTAGCATACAAGTCCAGTACTTGTTTTATTAGATTTAGATCTCAGGTTTTTCTTAGCAATTACAAATGGTATTGTGTTTTTGTTGTTGGTGGTGTTTTTTTTTTTTGTTTGTTTGTTTTTGAGACAGAGTCCTATTTTGTCACCTTCAGTAGAGTGCCATGGTATCATAGTTGATAGCAACCTCAAACTCTTAGACTTTAGCAATTCTCTTGCCTCAGCCTCCCAAGTAGCTGGGACTACAGGTGCCCACCACAACGCCTGGCTACTTTTAGAGACAGGGTGTTGCACTCGCTCAGGCTGGTCTCTAACCTGTGAGCTCAGGCAATCCATCTGCCTTGGTCTCCCAGAGTGCTAGGATTATAGGCCTGAGCCACCATTCCCAGCCATGGTATTATGTTTTTAATTTTGATTCCAATGTGTTCATTGTAGAAATACAATTGACTTGCTGTTGACCTTGTATCTTGTGACTTGTTCAACTCACTTATTAGTTCTAGGACTGTTTTATAGATTTCAAAATACGGATTAAAAAAAATTAAATTTTGTATGTTTTCTCATTCATATGCACTATTCTTGGTATGGATTTAAATACTGAAAGTACGTTGAAAAGGAATTTTGTCCTTGAGGTTAAAAAAATGTTAAATGTAACCTAATCTATATTAATCTGAAATTTAAAAAAATTTTTAATATGTAGATAGAGAATCCTAAGTTTTCTTCAGTACACATGATAAAAATTTGTTCTATACCATAACAAGTGTTGGTTCAACTTATCGATGCAGCGTTTCCCTGCTCAGGCTGGACAGGAACACCCCATTTTCTGGGCTTAAGTAGGTTTAGAAATCAGTCTCATGACAGACCCCATCTCTACACACAAACAGGCTCATGAAAACCAGCCTGACCAGTATCGCCTCTGGGCTGCCACTCCTGGAGCAGGGGTAGTTTACTGAGAACACTTAATCTGAATAAAATTTAATAAAAGGATTATATGAAAAATGGTACAAATGATAATAGAGATAAAAGCTAAATACATCTATCAATTAAAATAACTATGAATAGAATAAATTTTTGAATGAAGAAATGAACATGGTTAAATTACTTTAAAATACAATTCAACTTCCAGTTTCCAGATTGGTACACAGTAGGTTGGAAATAGTCACTCTGTCCTAGTGACAACTAAAAGGTTGAACAAACTGAAAAACCAACAATTCTTTTTAGATCTGTCAAAGAAATGAGCTCACAGGGCAAAACACTGCCCTCAAAATTGGGGAGACAAATAGGTGACTACAGAAAATCAATTTACTAGAGTGTAAACCCACCAGCAGAAACCTCTGTGGGAACCAGCCCTAGCATCCTTTTACTCAATATATCATGTCTGGCCATCAGGAAAAAAATTAGAAGACAAAAAATACAGTTTAAAGAAACAGCACAATGATAAGAAGCAGATTCAGATATGGCAGGAGTGTTGGAATGATCAGACCAGGAATTTAAAAACAAGTGTGATTAACATGCTAGGGGCTATAATGGAAAAGTAACAAAATGTAAGAACAGATGAACAATTTAAGCAGAGAGATGAAAATTCTAAGAAAAAATAAAAAAGAAATGATAGAGATAAAAACACTAACAGAAATGAAAAATTTCTTTTATGGGCTCATAAATAGACTAAGCACAGCTGAATAAAGAATCTTTGAGCTTAAGAATATCTTTTTTTTCTTAAATCATACCTGTGTACATTAATGCATTTATGGGGTACAATGTGCTGATTTGATATGCAATGTGGAAAGCTTACATCAAACTTGTTAACTTAACATCACCTCACTTACTTATATATGTTGTGGTAAGACATGTATACTCTACTCTTAATAGTTGTGAAATGTTGTGAAATTGTGCACATTAGGTGAAGTCCCATCAAATACCCTTCCATCCACCCCCCGACCTGGTCTCCCCCCTTCCTTCCTCTCTCTCACCTCTTTCCTCCTCCTTTCTGGACTATAGTTTTGTTTATCATTCATATGAATGTATAGGTGATTATATATTGGTTTCATAATAGTATTGAGTATATTTGGTACTTTCCCCCCCATTCTTGAGGTGCTTTACTAAGAAGAATATGATCCAGCTCATCCAGGTAAATACAAAATATGTAAAGTCTCCATATTTTTTATGGCTGCCTAGTATTCCATGGTGTACATATACCACAATTTGTTAATCCATTCATGGGTCAATGGGCACTTGGGCTGCTTCCATGATTTGGCAATTATGAATTGGGCTTCAATAAACATTCTGGTGCAAATGTCTTTGTTGTAAAATGATTTTTGATCATCTGGGTATATAGCTAGCAGAGGAATTGAAGGATTGAACAGCAGGTCTACTTTTAGTTCCTTGAGTATTCTTAATAGAAACTCACAAAACCGAAAAGCAAAGAGAAGAAAAGACAAAAGAATAAAGAAAACTCAAACACAAACATATCCAAGACCTGTGGGACAAAGGTGTAACTCGTGAGTAATGGGAATACTAGAAGGAGAAAAAAGAGAGAAAGGAATAGAAGAAACATTTGAACCAAGAATGACTGAGAATCTCCTCAAATTAATGTCAAACACCAAATCAGAGATCCAGGCAGTTCAGAGACTACCAAGCAAGATAAATTCCCCCCCTCCCCCTCAAAAGAAACCCCAAACCTTTATACCTGGATATATCATATTCAAAGTTCAGAAAATCAAACATAAAGAAAAAAATATTTAAAAAAGCAAGAGAAACAAATGCTATAGAGGAGTAAAGATAAGAATTATATACAATGTCTACTGAGAAACCATGACAGAAGGAAGAGAATAGAGTGAAATATTTAAAGTGTTGAAAGAAAAAAACAACAATCTATCAATTCAGTACTCTCAAATCATCCTTCAAAAGTGAAAGAGAAATACTGTCTCACACAAATTAAAATTGAAGGAATTTATTGCTACTAGACCTGCTGCACAAAAAATATTAAAGAAAGTTCTTTAAAGAACTTGAATTAATAACCTTCCAAAACAGAAAGCACCAGTTCCAGATGGGCCCACTGGTGAATTCTACCAAACATTTAAGGAAGAATTTATACCAATTCTCTGCAATCTCTTCCAGAAGACAGAAGTAAAGAGAATACGTTAAGAAGTTAAACTTACTCTTTGAGGCCAGCATTACCCTAATACAAAAATCAGACAAAGACATTACAGGAAATGAAAACTACAGGCCATTATATCTTAAGAATACAGATACAAAAATCCTCACCAAAATATTGGCAATATGAAGCCAACAGTGTTCCAGGTATATATGCAAGGCTGGTTCAACATTCAAGAATCAACTAATGTACTCTATCACATGAACAGGCTCAAGAAGGAGAATCACACAGTTGCATCAGTAGATGCAAAAATTCAACACTCACTCATAATAAATACTCAGTAAACTGTAAATAGAGGGGAACTTCCTCAACTTGATACAAAAAGCCTAAAGCTAACATCATACTTAAGGGGAGAAATTAGAAGCTTTCCTGCTAGGATCAGGAACAAGCAAGGAAATCCCTTCCCACCACTGCTCCTCACCAGGCTATTGGAAGTCCTAGCTAAGGCAGTAAGACAAGAAAGTAAATAAAGGAGATACAGATTGGAAAGAAAGAAATAAAACTCTCTTTTATACAAATCACATGACTGTATATGTACAAAATCTGACACAAGCAACAAAAAACTCCTGGAACTATCACACAATTATAGCAGTTTGAGAACACACAAAAGTTGATCACATCCCTAAATACCAGAAATGAACAAGTGGCATTTGAAATTAAAAGCACAAGCCTATTTAAATTAGCACCTAGTAAAAGGAAATAGATATACAACTAAAAAAAAAAGTACAAGATCTGTATGAAGAAAACTACAAAGCTCTGATGAAAGAAATCAAAGAATTGCATAAGTGGAAAGATATTCTATGAGTAGGAAGACTCAATATTTTTAAGATGTCAGTTCTTCCCTAAACTACAGATTCAACGAAACCCCAGCCAAAATCCCAGCAAATTATTTTATGGATATTGGAAAACTGATTCTGGAGTTTATATGGAGAGGTAAATTATTCAGAATAGCTAACACACTATTGAAGGTGAAGAACAAAATCGGAAGGCTGACACAACTCAACTTCAGAGTTATCATAAAGCTGTAGTAATCAAGATAGTTTGGCATTGGTGAAAGAATAAAATAGATTGAGGGGATCAGAAGAGACTCACTTAAATACAGTCCACTTGTCTTTGACAAAGGAGCAAAGGAAATTAAGTGGATAAAATAGTCTCTTCAACAAATAGTGCCAGAACAATTGTACATTCACATCCCCCCCCCCAAAAGGAATCTAGACACAGACTTTGCATCCTTCACAAAAATTAATTCAAAATGACTCATAGATTGAAATGTAAAATGCAAAACCAGGAAAATCCTAAAAGATTACATCTGAAAATATTTAGATGACCCTGGGGGTAGTAATGACAGATACAATTCCAAAGGTGTAATTCATGAAGAAATAACTGATAAGCTTTATTTCATGAAAATAAAAAATGTCTGTCAAGAGATGGGAAGACAAACCACAGAGGGGAGAAAGTACAAACAGACCCTCTGTGATGACCCTGCCCTACAGTGACCACTTTCTTACGTTTTCTTCTAGTAGCTTTACAGTTTTTGGTCTTATGTTTAAGTTTTTAATCCATTTTGAGTTGATCTTTTTACACATATGTGGTTGAGATAAGATTCCAATTTTATTCTTCTGCATGTGGAGATGCAGTTTTCCCAATAAAATTTTTGAAGAAATTAGCCTTTTTCCATTGTATACTTTTGGCATTTCTCTCAAAATCAATTGGCATTCCATGTGAGGGATCATTTCTGGGTTTTCTGTTTCATTAGTTTTTGTATCTAGTTTTTTTTTTTTTTTGTGAGTGCCATGTTGTTTTAATTACTATAGCTTTGTAGTCTAGTTTTAAATCAGGTAGTGTGATGCTTCCAGCTTTGTTCTTTTTGCTTCTGATTGCCATGGCTATTTTGGCTTTTTTTGTGTGTGGTTTCATTTGAAGGTTAGACTGTTTTTTTCTATTTCCAGGAAAAATGACTTTAGAATTTTGATAGAGATTGCATCAAATCTGTAGATCACCAGGACAGTTTGATAGTTAGGCAAGGCAGAGAAATGGAACAGAACAGCTCATTCCAAAACAAACTTATGACAAGGATGGTACAGCAGAACAGTGGGAAGAGGACTCTTTTCAATAAATAGACTTAGGACAAATGAAAATCCATATTAATAAAAATCTTGACCACTACCTTCTGTCCAATAAAATGTCCATTCAAGTAGATTCCGGCCTAAATGTAAAAAGCAAAACAATAAAGCTTTTGAAAGATAATATAGGATTATATCTTTTTGTCTTCAGGGTAGGGAAATCTTTTTCAGATAGGAAACAAAGTATACATCATAAAAGAAAAGAGTTATAAATTGGGTTTCATTAAAATTAAAAACCTCTGTTCGTTTAGAGACACCAATTAAGTCAATGGAAAAAACAAGCCCAGAGAGGAGGAATGAATCTCTGTTCATTCAGAGACACCAGTCAATGGAAAAAACAAGCCCAGAGAGGAGGAATGAGTCTCAATGTATGTCACTAATAAGGCCTCTTAACCAGAAATATGAATAGCTGATGTAAATAATTAAGAAAAAGACCTTGGGAAATTGGAAATAAACTTGAATAGGTAATCCACAAAAGAGGATATCTACATGGTCAATAAATACATGGAAAGTACCTGACTTCACTTATATATGAAAAGGCCAACTAACACCATAAGGTATTGTTAACACACCCATCAGAGCGCTGAAAATGAAAACCGCTGACGGTAGTAAGGGTAAGGAGCAAAGGGAACCCTTAGACAGTGTCAATTATTTACTAAAGTTGAAGACATGAATCCCATAAGCCATCAGTTACAAATACAGACACGAATGCTCCAGAAGTTGTATATGCACAGGACCCAGTTTATCAGCCTCCCCCATTGCTGGGGAGCCCCCAGGCTGATTGTGTAACACAAACACGCTGGTGCGGAGTGGAAGCGTCTGCCCTCCTGGGAGGAAGCATTTCAGGCGTAATCGCTTGTCTCGGTGTTTCTGTTCCCAGGTTCATTCTCAGGCAAAGACGAAGCCGGGCTTGTTCCTTGCGCTAAATTCCCACAATCCAGCAGCTCTTGCTTTTTGGCTAGTATTTTAGAGAAGACAAGGTGTTCTGGCAATTGCCCTTGGGAGAGGGATTCCTCGTCGGGCTGCCTTGGGTCTTGCTTCGTAGCGACACGACACTAGATGGCGCTCCCTCTTTTCGCTCGCTCTCGACTCCGGCGGGCGCGGGCGGCGTGGGCCCGGCGGTTCCGCAGGCCCGCGCTGGTGCCCCTGCGTGGCCAGCAGGACAAGGACGTCATCTTCTGCCACCCAGGAATTCAGGCGAGACATCTTTACTCTGGGGAACGGTGGAGTGCAGCTTTCCTTCGGGACAGGTGAGGGGCTTACGCAGTCAGCTTGATTCTTCTGCTTCTAGGCAAGCGTGAGATCACGGAATTTCAAACCCGCAGTCCAAAACTGCCTTTTCCTTAGAGATTGGAGGGAAGCTGAATCCAGGGACTCCCTCTTCCACGACAATCTTGCTTGCACCTTTTGAGTAGCGTCTGTCTCTCTATAAGATACAAAGAAGAGCTCAGGACATGTTTATTGTCTGCTGGGAAATAACATTACATCATCTTGTGGGGGAAAAGGAAAGAATTCGCAGGAGAAATGAGATGATTGGTCTGCAACCTCCATGTACGAGGGTTGCTCAGCTCCTGGCCAGCCTGCACCTCCGCGCCCATAGATGACTGTAATTCCTGGTGGGAATCTTCTACCTTGATACTGCTTCTGCAGGGCGACTATCTATTCTCAAATGAGCCTCTATTCACCATCACGTGCTTTGCTTCTTTTTCTCGTCTATTGATTTGCTCGGTTATTTATTGCCTGTTACTCTACTAGACTGTGAGTTCCCAGGGAACTTTTCTATTTTGTTCAAGGTGTGGTCCTCATGCCCTAGAGTAGTGCTGGGCATGCATTGGTGCTCAATAAATGTAGAGTGTACGGTCCTAGGATACCAAGCTCCAACTGGATCAGTTTTGTTTATGGGTCTTCTCCTGCCCCTGCTCCACAGTTTGTCAACTCACTGTGGAACTCTAGGCCTTCCTTGGGTGCCCTTGAAAAATGTCTCACACAAGGTGTCATTGGTGTGAAAACTGCCACTGAAAATTTGGGTAGAAAGAGGGAGCCTCATAGAAATTATCAGATAGTTCAACCCCAAACATTAGCATTTCATGGATCTAACAGTCTCATCTTCCTGCCTGTTGCCAAGACCTTCCCTAATATCCCATCCTATGGGCCCGTGTGGCATCTCAGGATCTTGTGGGCACATCCATCTTTCCTTCCATCTTTTTCTTTTTCTCAACTCTCTTCTTCATGCTTTTCTGCAGAGTAACTCAAGTCTTCTGGTCTCTTCTCTCAAACTGAACTCTAAGCCTAGCTTTGCTCATCAACCTATCAGCCAAACTGAAGAACCATCTCCCTTAGGAAACACAAAGGCCAGAGAGACAGCAAAGTTTTCTTATGGTAGCACCCTTCTTCTCTTTATCACTGTGATGTTTACCTGCTTATCTGATTATGTTACTTTACTCCTCTGTCCCCATCCCCCTAAAAAAGTTAGAATCAACACGAGTGTCCTTTCCATACTCTAGTAGTGTTATTTAGAATAGCAATGGTTTAAAAGATGACAGATGGAGACCTTTTAGATCAATAACCTTCCTCAAAATCTAAGCCTGAGTCCTAGATGTAGACGTGAGAAGGGGCAGGGAAATTTCTCTTTACCTTGATTGCTTAAAGAGGTATGTGGGGTATCTATATTTCAGCTCTAAGTATTCTATTTGCAGGGAGGAAGAATTCAAGGGAGTCATCGCTTTGGTTTTTAAATTTCCTCTTCTCCCTATAAACCTCTTCTGGCCTTTTATATGTGTTAAGGAAAGCTAGCTGCTGAAATAGATAAACACTGGAATCTCAGACACTTAAAACAATAAGGTTTTCCCCCCCCCATTTACATCACAGTACAAGGTAGGTTGTATGATCTTCCCTGTGAACATTCAGAGTCCCTTCCACCTTGGGACTCCTCTTCCTTTTCATCCTCTCAGTAACTAGCAGATGAGGAAAGAAACTATGGGGGAAAACACATTTGCCTCTTAACCACTCTTTACAAAACTTTTCTGCTTGTATTTCCACTGATGAGAACCAATTACACGACCCAACCACATGTGAAGGGTGGGGAGTCTGAGAAATGTAGCTCCTAGTGAGGGAGAACATGAATCTTGGGTAGCCAAATACCTATTATCTGTCTCCTTTCTGAAGGCCAAATTTCCTTCTGGAGGTTAGTCTCGTGTAGTTGGCCTTCCTACCTTCTGCTAGCACCGTTTTCCACTTTTTCTTAACCCAACTCTCAATTCCTTATAAGCCCCCCAAGTACTTTTCCTTTCTCAGCCTTGTATCCAAGCTTAACACCTTGATTTTCCCTGAAAGTGTTCATTTCTCTGTGGGGAGGGCATCCATACATTGGCTTTGATTTCAGCCTTTCTCTTGTTGACCAAGACTTTGTCTCTCTGTTTCTGTGTCCTCTCCATGAATACATTGTCACAGTCTCAGAAGTGCTCAGGGCGCAGAGAATCCTGATTCCTCTTGCTCAGTCAGGGGCTATATTTTCTACCACTCCCCGCCAGATACCCACTTATGCCTAGATGGGCCAAGTGACTGATTCTCGCCAATGGAATGTGAGTAGAAGACTTTTGTAAAGACCCACGTGGTAAAGGAGCAGATGTGTCTATTTCCATAGCTTATTTCCCCATCTTCCAGATGCTAAAAGCAAGAAGGAGCCATTGGGTAGAAGGGACCTGGGTTCTGAATGCCTTGGATTCCGCCCCACTTTCGAGAGGGTGGCTCTACAGAAATGGCATCAGATATGTGAAAATTAGCCGCTGACACTGTCTTGCCTTTTTTTCTGACTTCTGCTTCTCCTTTGACCACTATCCCTCCTTCTTCTTCTTTCTAGATTAACTTTTAAAGGTATGAGCCTTTCAAAATAGTTTCTTTAATAAAATAATAAAGTATTTTCTTTGGAAAATACTTCAAAACCCACAAAAGTAATTTTTTTGTGTGGAGTCACAGGCAGGAGTTTGGCCAGAGGGAGAGAGAAATATTTTTGAAAAAGATACTTGCCTATAGCCTCTTAAATCTCCTACAATTATTAATATCAGCCATATATTGACATTAATCACACACTGTACTAAGTACATGTGTGATAAATACATGTTTACATTGAATTTTTCCCCTACAAACCTATGAGGTTGATTTAATATTGGTCTTTGTTATTTAACGTATGGACGTCTGAACTAGAGACTAGGAAATCTGCCAAGCTGTCTCCCTCTTCTTTCCTTATTTGGTGTAAAACATCTGCTTATTTCCCCCTGGCTTCATCATTCCATTCCTTTTTCTCCATTCCACTGAACTGTAAACTTGTATCTGAGAACATCTCTGTCTGTCTGCCACCTACCTGCCTACCTATCTAGCTCCGTTCATGTTCAAAGAGATTTGAGGCAGCCTATACCTTATACATATTTATAAACCCCACAGAACTTAACTGAGTGCCTTTTCCTTAGGAGATGCTTAATGACTATATATTTGAATAATGGATGAAATCCAATTTTGTAAATCTTACACTCTAACTATTCCTGCAGGTCCTAAACCTAACTGGGCATCTGAATTGAGCAGGAGAATTTCTTATGGTATCAAAATTTCTGAGGATGGGTTTTAGAAATCACTATTTTTAACAAACTCCTCCAAGTGATTCTGAAGCAGCCAACTTATTCCCAGCCTGCGGGCTGGCATTTGAAAACCAAGGGAATACTTTATCTTTCTTCAACCCGCAATCCTATAATATCTCTTCATTCCTCCACAATCCATGCTGCCCGAGCCATTTTCCCTTAGCAACCAAAAACCTGTAACCAAATCAGTCCATCCTGATATTGTCATCATGAAACTAAGAAAGGGTCTCAGAGACTGTAACAAATGGTGAGCTCTACCCAACATCGAACTTCCCCCTACCAATCAGTCCCTACCTGCCAAAACGTGACCATTTCTACAACCTCAGTAAAAACCAGAAACCTGTTTCCTGGATACCTTTCACCATGTTATGTATTTCACCCAGTCATAAACTCTTTCAAGTTCCCACACTGAGTTTTGCCTTTAAGCTAACTTCGAATATGCTTGGTACTTGGGAATCCCATATTTTCAGATGACCTGATTCTGCTGTTTTCTTATGCTGACCCCACTTGCAATATACTCTTCTGGGGAGCTTTTTGAAAAGAGGTTGTTAAAGTAGAACAAGCAGATTCAAGAAAACTGCCATCTGGCTTCCACGCTGCAGATGCCCACATGAGCCTTGAAAAATCTAGCTGGGGAGGAGGTGGAAGATCCTGTGGGCTGGCTGGCAAAGGAAGACATGAGAAGGGGACTTTTTCCCTTAATGTTCCTACAATTGAACCCAGTCGCCACAGTTTGAAACTGAGAGAGAGAAAGAAAGAGAGAGAGAGAGATCTCTTTTATCACTGTTTGGTGGTGAGTCTGGAACATCTGAAGGAAGACAACAACCTTGTATTTATACTCTATACTCTAGAGACATACACCGATTGCCTGGACACTTTCATAGCTCTTAGGAGATGCCCGAGAATGAAGTCTTTGTCTAATCACTTCCGTGTTTCCCTCTTGCTGTGCTCTCTGGCCAAACTCCTGGTGAGACAAAAGGAACAAGAAGATTTTCCAGCCATTTGTATGCATGTGTGCACCATTTTAATTACTTACATAGACCTGTGTATATATATATGTCTAAAAAATATAGGACTTTTTAAAAAATATTTGCTAAAGATGAAGTCAAAGTCAGGCTGTAAAAATGTAGTTTGATTTTTAAAATTTAGCACTTTAGAGCTAAGACAAAGCTTAGAGATGATCTTATCCAACTAGCCCTTTTGTAGGTAATAAAGTTAAGACCCAGAAGGGTTGAAGGGACCTGCACAGGTGTATATGGTTAGTCAGGACCAGATCCATGGTGGTCTCAGTGATGGGCCCCTAGATTATACTCTGCTCTGCTGCTGGGAGGGCAGTTGGCAGACAGCATTGGCTGCAGACAGCAGATTTGCCCAGAACAGGCCCTTCCCGGGGCCTCTCATTTCCAATGACTGGGAACACATTATGAGCCTCTTTCTCGCTCCAGCTCCCTGTGGGGTTGGCTGAGGCTATCAGATGGTCCATGGGCCTACTGCGTGGCTTGACTTCTCCCTGTGCTCTGCTCTCCTTCCTCTCTCCACAAGTGTCGGTCCCAAGGGCACTGTTGAATAAACTTTTTGCATACTCCTTTGTCTCAGAGAATGTATCCCAGAGAACACAATCTGGAATAAGAACCAAAATAAAAATTGTATCTCTGGGTCCTGGCTAAAATGTTCATGCTGGAAGTACGTGTGTCTGTGTGTCCATGGGTGTATTCATGTGCATGTGTGGGGATGGATATGTGTCTGTGTGCATTCCATGTCTCCCTGTTCCCTAAGAACATTCAGAACTTACCCATTTGGGAGATGGAAACTTATGTCCTGATTTTTTTCATCATGCACTACCAGGGTTGTGCCTCTCTAGCAAAATGGTGGTCATATGTTCTACACGAATACTGCATCTTGCTTTGGCATACTTTGTACAAGGTTAATACCAACCTCACAGCCTCACAGCAAATGTATGACTAGCTGAGAAAGCAAAGGTCTCAAGAGGAGAAGCTGGGGATCCCTTTTACCACATCTGCTGACTGTGACCTCAGAAAACCAGTCTCTGGTCTCCCTTATTAAAGCCAGAGAAGTCAACCACACATCAGAAGAAATGCTCTATCTCTTTATATTTTCCCTACTTCTACCTCCTATGGCTTGGAAATCACGTGGCCTCCATTGGCTAAGGCAGCAGTAGGAAGGCAGTAACTCTTTTTTGCCGTTTCAGTGGTCAGCCTCTTTCCTGGCTCCTTAGCTGCCCCCCACCCCTTCCTCACCCTCAGCAAGACTGATCTGTGTCGAGGACCCACCAGCCCCCACATCCCTCTGACTAACCTTTGGCAATACTTCTTCCTTGTTCTTTATAACTAGCTGAATGGTCTGGAATAACTTTCTTAAATTCTCCAACCCTCGGTGTCCTCATCTGAAATAGGAATAATGGTTCCTCCCTTAAAGAGTTTTTATGAGGACTGAACAAGACCCTATTGTGAACGGTCCAGGCCCAAGGCTTTGGCCGTAGTGCACATTCAACTTGGTAGCTCGTCTTCCCGGGCAGGGCGTCTCCTGATCTAGTCCGTCTGTGCGGTTTCACCTCCTCTCTCAAACACTCTCCTATCCTCCCCCATACACTTCCTCTTAGCAAATGAGGAAGAACATTCATGATGTTTCCTCCAGCTTTTTTTAAATTCAGAAGAAACAACCAGGTTCTATGATCAGCAGAGATATAAACACATATAGACACATAATATAGACACAATTATATTTATATCTCTGTTTATAGCAGAGATATAAACACATATAGACACATATAAACACATAATTCCAACCCTACCCGGAATTAACCTCTTGTTCTTAAGGATGTCTATGTCAATAATTACGCACATACAAAACCATCATACATTTTAAATATTCCCACAAACTTGAGATTGGAAAGGGAATTCTACATGTACACACATTTTGCAAATGACTTATTTTCATCTCTTTCTTCTCCTTCTGTTGACCTCTCATGAAATTCATGTCATAGTGTAGTGACACACTGACATTTTAAAGTCTTTTCATTTTAAGCCAGTCCTCCTTGAAGAAGATTCCTCACCACCATCCCCGATCTACTCCCTCTTAAGAATGGAAACATCAGATGGAGAAGGAAGCGTGTCATAAAACTAAAGAGAATTGCATGTTTGATGAATTAATAGCCTTGTGGGGTTACAGAAAGGACAGACTCCTACTTTCTGCAAAATACATGGCCATTTGATAACTCTAGAAGGCTCTAAATCTGTTTCTTGATTGAGAATAATCAAGATGGAAAAGAAGAGAGAGACAACTTCTGAGAAATGAAAGGAGAGGGGGATTTGAGTTTTAAATTTAATATGTAGTTTTGGAAAAAATTCATAAAACTGAAAGAAAAGGAAAAGAACACAGATTATAAAGGATTTTTTCCTATGACCTTAGTAATGTTATCTGCCTTATATAAAACATATTTAAATAATGGGATGCTTTTATTTTTAAATTTTTATCATATTTTATATTGGTGAATTTATTTACCAATATCATAGTTATTGTGGACCAAATCCCATCTTCCAGATTTGTAATAGGAACTTTATAGAATAAAAAAATGATTTGGACAAAATTCACACTGTGAGGACACAGAACATCCTTTTCCTACACTTAGGAAAAGCCTCAGTACTTTTTGCTAATAAGAACTAACATTTATGAAACATTAGCTCTGTGCCAGACGCTGAAGTACTTACAAATATTAATTCATTTGCTTTTCACAAAGCTCTCATGAGCTGGGTGATTCGCTTTCTGGTTGTATTAATTACACTTTTCAGCTGAAGACGATGACAGAGAATTTATTCTGGTCTGGGGGGCGGTGATCTCTGCTTCTGATTTGACTTTGCCACAACTTCAAACAGGACTTTGAGCTTTGCAGTTCCTGACTGTGGGTTTCCACATCTGTCAATGAAGATGCCCCAGCAAATCATCTCCAAGGCCTCCTCCTCCTCCAAAAGGCTGTACTTTGATTTGGGGCCTTTACATTACTGGAAAACAGAACTTTGAAATCCCTAAAACATTTTGGGTTGCTGTTGGCTTTTTTAAAAAATGGAAAACGAAGAAGACTATTACAATGAAAACCTGAGTATTTGTCTGAAGGGGCAGAATTGGTGTTGCCTGCAGAGATTACCTTGGGAATGATGAATTTATATCTCAAGCAAGACAGGATCAGAGATTGTGGTGAAAGGAGGGTCACTGCATTTCAAAGAGAAAAATATATATATATACATATATAAAAGCTTGGAAGTGGGTAGGATGTGGAAAAGATTTCAAGGATAGGTAAGTGAGGAATCAGGGAAGGAAACTGAACAGAACATATTTTTCCTTTTAGAAGACCATCTGCTGAAATTCTGAGCATGAGAAGTGGGATTTGAAGGATCTGGAATAAATGAAGTGAAAGAAATGCTGAGAAATCTTTAGACTGAGCAATTTCCAGACAAGGAAGGGAAGTCATGTGACTTGCCCTTCTGGTCCAGCCCAAGTATGTGAGTTCTTAGACAGCAGACTGTCTTGAGGTCTCTCTGGCTGAAAGAGTATGATTCAAGGACCCCAGTAATAGCCCCACAGCAGGAGGTAGGGTCATGTCAGGGGGTGCAGACCTTTGGGTATTTATTATAGGAACCTAAATAGAAGCCAAGATTGTGGCTTATATTAAATAGAACTAAGAAGCAGTATTTTATTTATTTTAGAAGCAGCATTTTAAATAAGTGAACTATAGAACATTCAAACTCTTGAGATCCTATGCCCTTCACTTCTCTTGGTTCCTTTCACAGATGAGAACACTAAGGCCGGGAGAAGTGGAGGGACTTTATGAAGGTCACTCTTCTTGTGATCAATCTATTGAGAGTGAAAAGCAGTATGAATTTTAGAAACAACATTGATGCTGAAAAAAATACTCTTTTCCTCTCTTACAGGCATAACATGAAGATAAAATTTTTTTTCCAAAGAAACCACTCACTGGTAATCCTTGGTTCCTTCAGCAATCTGTTCTGAAGGTTATGGTATTCATTTATCATGTCTTCTAAAACTGCTGTTATGCTTGTTTTATGTAAGAAATTGTGGATCGGCTGAATAAGCTTATCTCCATTGTTTTTATAATGTCTAATGTAGGGTGACTCTAATAACAAAAGATGTTCTAAAACACGAGAATTAAAACAATGGCAAGTTATCTATGTTCAAAACTTACCAAACAAACACAAACAACAACCCTCTTTAGAGATACAAAGGCCTAAAGAAACCGATGAAAAGGGAAAGAAAATATATCCACGGTTATTTTTAGCAGTTGTAATTTTAAAATTTTATGTGTTAAAAGTAAAAAAAAAAAATTGTCAGAATGGAACTTAAGGTTAATCAGTGAAAAATAAGGAGGAGGTGGTGTGTGTTCAGTGGCTTAAGAAGGTTTTAATCTAGCAGCCAGGCCTAGGACCTGCTATAGTTCTCCAGATCTCAGGTTTTCAAAAATGGCAAAATCTGCAAAGCAGAAAAGAAAACTGCTTTGAAAGCATTTTTAAAATGATTAGAAGCTAAGATTTCAAGGGAAAGCCAGGCCTTGGTGCCTCTCTCACAGCCAGTGGGGACCATTACATAGATCCTGGGGACAGAGCTGGTGCATTTTGTCTTCTCTTCTGTTCTATATCAGGTTGTCACTGACATTTGCCCCTGACTTTCCAAGGAGAGCCATTTTCCATGATGTTTTTTGGCTCCTGATTCGTTATGAGATCTTTGGAAATTATGAAACTCCATGAAGTCTGAGGAGCCAGGGATGAAGGACTTGGGAGCACACGGGGCATTTGCCCTTTTGCTTAGCTCATTCCTGCTGCTGTGACAAAATGCCCAAGGCTGGGTGGTTTATAAACAACTTAAACTTATTTCTCACAGTTCTGAAGGCTGGATGCCCAAGAGCAAGGTGCTGGCAGGTTCGGTGTCTGGTGAGAGCTTGGTCTCGGCTTCCACCATGGTGCCTTCAATTTGTGCCCTCCAGCGGGAACACACAGTGTGTCTTCACGCGGCTGGAGGGAAAGAAAGGCAAGAAGGGCGGAAGGCTGTGTGAAAGCTCTTTTGATAAACATCTAATCCCATGCACAAGAGAAGAGCCTCAGGACGTGAAAGCCCCACCCCTGGATACTACTGCTTTGGGGATCGAGTGCCAACATGAATTTTGGTGGGGGTGACGGCAGCTCTCTTTCCCTCTGACAGGCCATGGGCCTCTCATGTGCAGGGCCTTGTGGGCAGCGCCTGCCCTGGGGTGAGATGCCCAGGGGGAGGCAGTGGCCGACACTCCTCTTTACCTTGAGCCTGCCCTCCACTGCTCTGGCATTTCTCCCTGTCAGCCCCAAAGCACTCAAGAGCTGACTGCCACCAGTTGAGCAACCTGCCTCTGGAAAGGAGGTCTCTCCTGGTGGCTCTGAGGACCTGCCTTGAATGAGGATCTTGGGCAAATACTGTAGCTGGGATGGGATTTGAGCTAGTTCAGAAAGTCAGATACTTCTCAGGTCATAGCCTATCTGAGAGTGGCCTAAAGTACCACATGACACCATCTGTGGCCACCACGTGGCTCTCTGGCCCTTACAGCTACTCCTGTAGTCAAACTCTACTACCTGAGAAGAGGGTCCAGACTTACTGAAGAGCCGCGCTGAGTTCCTCCTTTGCAGACCTTTCTGTGAACATCAGTATTATTTGGGAACTGGCCCAGAGGGTTCGGAGCTATGGTTTTTAGTAAAGATTTCTCCCTCAAACTCATTTCTTTGACTTCCCCATCGCTTTGCTCAGCCATCACTGTTTCTCCTCTGGATGACTGTGACTGCTCTTAATCGGTCCTGTTGCCTCAACTCCTTCCTTTTCTCTACCTCCTGAAGAATCTTCCTGAACCAAATCTGACTGAGCCCTGTAGAATCTGGCCTCTCTCCCTACTGCCTCCTCTTTTGACTCTCACTCCCACTGCACAGGTCAGCCTTTCCCCATTTGATTCACTGGGACCCCATGGGGATGTGTTTTCAGATGTCCAGCCCAATGTCACCTTCTGTGGGATGACTTTGCTGACCCCCTCAGCCTGGGATGCTTTGCAGCAGACACATCTGGGCACGCATCCATCATCCTCAGCAGAGTGTGAGCTCCCAGAGGCCAGAGGCTGTGTCTCATTCTCAAGTCCCCAGGACTTGGTGCTGGATTCTCGACACTTGCAAGAGCTTGACCCATGTTGGGGAGTGAATGAAGGATGCCATTGATCCCGACAGCCAGAGAGGAGGAGCTGCCTGCCACTAGTGGCCTGGTCTTATTGCAGCTTCATTTTCCTTTCCTTTCCTTTCCTCACCGAGGCTGAGAACGCCAAAGCTCCCCAGTCCTCCTTCACAGGGGGAGGAGGGTGAGGAGAGGGGGCCTTTGTTCCCCTTCCAGATGGCTGGAGCTGGGATGGAGCCCAGCAGCTGTGTTTGGGTGGAAGACGAGAGGGCAGATGGCCTGGTGTCTATCTGCAGACAGAGGAGAGGCTGCAGTCCTGGTGCAAGGCATTCTCCAAGGTGAACTCCACAGGGCAGTGGTGGACAGGAGCAAATGCCAGGGCAGGCCACTGTGCTAGCATTCACTGCTCAGACACTGGCCAGTGTGATTCTGAGGCAGCAAAAAGAGAATCCTTTATGCGTAAGACCCTCATGTTTCTGGTGGTGGCTTTTAATGTTCCAATCTAAACAAAGCCCTTTCTATATGAAAACTCTCTTAATTACTATCATTTAAAAATTGGTTTAACACAAGCAAGCCTCATTACATTTCAATTTCTTATTCTGCAAATTTTGGCAGCTGTTGACTTATTCACCCAACCAATGCTAGTGGTAGAGGGTAGTGAGCAGAGGAGGGGGGCTTCTTCATTGCATAAGATATTTAGAACCAGAACATGATACAAAGCCCTAGTCATTTGTACTAGGACAGCAGTCACATGCTTTGGCCCAAATGTGTTGACTGATGTCCTCATATTATCATGAAATTTTCATTAAAAAAAAAAGTGGCAGGATCCTTGGAGAACCAGGGTGAGAGCTAAGGGCAGCACTGTCACCACTTTATTAATCATCCCTCTTGATTTTATCCAAATCCAGTCAGTCCAAACAGCAAGGCACAGTGTCACCCTTGTATTCTATGGATATGTATAGATATGTGGCTTCCTTAAGATGAAATTTATAATGGACATACTTATGAAGAATCTCCCTTCAAATCCATGATTCTTTAATCATCCATTTTCTTTTCTTTCTTTCTTTTTTTTTTTTTTT
>NW_003852631.1:1528162-1543654 GCF_000181295.1 Otolemur garnettii
GAGAGAGTAGAGAAGAGCGAGGGGGAAGAGAAGGAAGGCAGAGAGAGCTAATCATCCATTTTCATCATCTTTCTTCTAATTAAACACTTAAGCCATGACTTCAAATCACCTTTTCATTTCTGTCCATAGTAAAATCAAGCATTTGACAGATGGGATGTCAAGATGCTGTCACATTGCCTAGGTATAAAGCATCCATCCCTGCCAAATGTTTTTTAGTATAACAAAGAGAAAATTTTATTTAAGAACAAAGAGAAAGATTAGAGCCCTTTCAAAGGGAGTTGGAAGTGGGTCCCTCTCATGAATGAGAGGAGGTGAGAGAGATGGAGATACAAAGGCTGGCAGAGGTATAAATACTCTCTTGTTCTCCTTTTAAAATTGGTTGCAACTCTTCCATTGGCCTTTGTGGGCCTCCCTGAAAATAATTTTTTTTTTTTTTAGACAAAGCCTCAAGCTGTCCCCCTGGGTGGAGTGCCGTGGCATCACAGCTCACAGCAACCTCCAACTCCTGGGTTCAAGCAAGTCTCCTGCCTCTGCCTCCTAAGTAGCAGGAACCACAGGCGCACGCCCCACGGCTGGCCATTTTTTTTTTTTTGCTTGCAGCCATCATTGTTGTTTGGCAGGCCCAGGCTGGATGCGAACCCGCCACCTTAGTTGTATGTGGCTGGCACCTTAGCCACTTGAGCCACAGACGCCGAGCTGAAAATAATTTTTAACAGCAATAAAAAATCAAAATCTGCCAGGTGTAGTGGCTCACACCTGTAATCCCAGTACTCTGGGAGGCTGAGGCGGGAGGATTGCTTGAGCTCAGGAGTTTGAGATTAGCCTGAGCAAGAATAAGGCTCCCATCCCTACTAAAAATAGAAAAACTAGGCAGGAGTCATGGTGGGCACCTCTAGTCCCAGCTACTAAGGAGGCTAAGCAAGAGGATTGCCTGAGCCCAAGAGACTCAGGTTGCTGTGAGCTACAATTACTTGATGGCACTTTACCCAGCTCGAGGGAGCAAGACTCTGTCAAAAAAAAAGGCAAAATTTTCTTGGAATCCACTAAAAGCACCCAGTGAAGAAAGTAGAATATCTCCTTTCCTTATCCCACCATCAAAATTTACATGCTATTTACCAGGGGAAGGGAAACTTTCTGAAGCCGAGCATGTGAATATCCATGTCTCCTTAAGACATCTGTAGCAAAACAGAGTTGTGGCCAGAGGGCTCCTGAATTTTCTCCTTGGGCCAGACACCTTAGGCTCCTCACCAAGGGTTTCCGGTGGTCAGGAGGCATTAGTCTGAGCTGCCCAACATGGCAGTCAAGTAGCCACATGTCTACTAAAATAAAAATTTTAATTTAGTAAAATTAAGTTAAATTTTCAGGGCCTCAGTCAGGCCAGCCACATTTATAGGGCTCAAAAGGCACCTGCTGCTGCCGGCCATGACACTGGACAGCCCAGGCAAAGATCATTTCCATCATCACAGAAACTTCTATCCCCCAGTGTAGCTTAAGTCTAACTAGGTAATTCACTCCAGCATCAATTCAGGCTTGCTTGATTTTATGACTAAATTGACCCGTTGTTTGAATTTATTAATCAGTTCAGTTGCACTAACTGTGCACTCAGGCAGCTGGTGAGGAGGCAACAGAAGCAATTTGTTCCATAAAATGGTAATGGGAATAGTAGAAGTATGAACAATAGTATTAGCTGACATTTACTGAACACTTATGCTCCAGGCACCGGGCTTAGCACTTAACCTGTGTTATCTCATGAACTTCAACAATTCTATTACTATCCCAATGTAACCTGAGAAATTTGTAGTAGCAGAGGTAGAAAGGGTCATCTGCGTTCATCTGTTCCAACTCTCCCTATCGAGAAAGCTCAGACTTGGGGGTCAGACTCCCTGGATTCTATTGGAGTGGCCTTGGGCAAGTAACGTAACGTCTTGGTGCCTCAGTTTCCTCATCTGTAAAATGGAGAAATCATAGGCTAGATCTTGTAGATTTTTGTAAAGTTTCAACGTGAATAGTTTATGAACCCAGTAAGTGTTAGCTGCTTGAATATTTAGTGCAGGTAAGGAAAATCCAGAAACATCACCCAGTCAGTACAAGCCTGCCTCTCTTTCCATTATATCAAACGAACCCCTCTTGCATAAAAATCACATTGTACCCTCCCACCTCCCTCCCACAGCTTTCAGTAGCTTGGCCTCTTTTATCTTAACCACTTGGCAGTCAACTGCTGGTATCATGCATGACATCAGCACTTTTGCCTTGGCAAAGTCTGCATTGACTGTCCCATGGAAGCAGCCAGTTTCCAGGGCTTTCTGGCTTAGTGATATGTGGAGAATAACCTGGATGATCTCCAGGTCCCTGTCATGCTCAATGTTCTCAGATGATTTGAGCTAAGAGTGCCAAGGCAGTTTCTCCTGTTAAGCAAAAGAAAATACATCTTTTAACCCAGTTGTCTGTGTCTTAAGTTTTTTTTGTTGTTGTTGTTTTGGGTTTTTTTGTTTGTTTTTGTTTTTCTTTTGCAGAAGAGTAATGGTTGAGGAAATGAAAGAGAGAGAAACAGACAGACAAAAACATTAGTTCACTAGACTGGCCCTATCCAAGAGGCAACCCACGTGGTGCCTTTTATCTACATAAGACCTGCAGGCTTCAGTGACCTGGGTATGTTAGATGGTCCTGGTGCCAGGCCCCATCTGAAATACTTTTTTTGGTTCATCCCTGTACTGATCCAAGGTGTTCACATTACAGTCCTTGGTGACTTAACAGGGTTCACAGGTTTGGATGCGTTTGCTCTTACCCAGAAATTGGAGAACTGAAGAGGAAAATTCTCTGTAACTTCAGCCCCAAGAATGGCTGGCAACTCCTGAGCTGCTGACTGGTTTCTGTCTTATGGACATGGAATATGTATTTCATGGTATTTTCCCGTTCTCATTGGCTGCAGGGAAGCTCAGAGCCAAATTTGCACCCTGTTTCTGGCAATATGGTATCAAGTTGATATACAAACCCTACCCCTGGTAGTTTTATCACATTTTTTCCTACACTTCTTTCCATGTTTTACTTCTTTTCAGCACTATGGAGGATATAGAATATAAATAATAAAGATGATCTCTGATGTCATTCCAAGACCTGGGAAAAGCCCTGGGCATCCCAGTACATTCAGTTTTCCCCATAAGGCTTAGGTCTTCTCTCTCTCTCTCTCTCTTTTTTTTTTTTTTTTAGATTTTGAGACAGAGTCTCACTCTGGTGCCTTGTGTAGCGTGCTATAGTGTCATAGCTCACAGCACCCTCAAACTCTTGGACTCAGGGATCCTCCTGTCTCAGTCTTCCAAGTGTCTAGGACTACAGGTACCCGCCCCCCCCCCCAACCTGGCTTTTTCTGTTTTTTGTTGAGATGCGGTCTCATTCTTGCTCAGGCTGATCTCAAACTCCTAAGCAATCCACCCACCTCGGCCTCCCAGAGTGCTGGGATTACAGGTGTGAGCCACTGCACCCAGATCTCATTTCTTAGCTGGACAAAAAATACAACTCATGGACACCACTGGCACTGTTGTTCTGTGATGTAATGGGATGTTTCATAGAGTGTGCTATGTTACAGGAAAGGGTAAGACACTGAGAAGGCACTGGTTACAAAAAAAAGGAAAAGGGGGGCATCCAATTTTTTAAAAAGCAAGCATTAGAATTGAGGGAGCTAGCTTGAAGACACTGGAGATAAATTTCCCTACACGACTGTTTTCTCTGCAGCAGCCCCAGCTGGTGCAGGTGTTCAGCCAGGCCTTTAGCCATTGGGTTTTAAAGTTTTCTCTAAGTGTTGTGCAGTAGTGATTCTCAAACTATTGTGTGCATACAAATTACTGAATTTTGACTCATTAGGTGTGGGGGGTGGGGCTGAGATTTTGTATTTTTAACAAGTTTCCTGCTGATGCAGATGCTGCTGGTCCAAGGTCCACACCTTTAGGGTTAACAGGGCGGCATTGCCAGGTGGGCAGCTGGGTCTGTGCCATCTACTACAGTCTTGCTAATGCAGATCTCTCAGGCTTAAACTCAGCCTTGTTTTCATTTTTGTTTTTTCCCCCAATATAAAATGGCGCAGTCACTTTGGAAAAGTTTCTTAGTAAATATTGAGTTGCCCCATGACCCAGCAATTCTACTTTTAGGTATAGACACAAGAGAACTGAAAACAAATGTCCTCAAATAAACCTAAGCACAGATGCCTTTAGCTGTATTCATAATTCATAATAGCCAAAAAATGGGAACAAGCCAAATGTTAATCAACTGATGCATGGCTTAAAAAGGTGGACTGTCCATACAAGGAAATCTTATTCAGCAATGAAAAAGAATGAACATATTGCTAATACATGCCACAACACGAATGTGTCTTGAAAACATTATGCTAAATGCAAGAAGCCAGTCTCACAAGACTGTGTGCTGTATGATTTCATTTACATGAAAAATCTACAAGGGCAAATCCACAGAGACAGATTAGTGGTTGCCAGGAGCTGGGGGAAGAGGAATGGAGAGTGACTGGTAATGGGTACAGGATTTATTTTGGGGGTGATGAGAATGTTCTAAAATTAGATTGTAGTGATGGTTGCACAACTCTGTGAATAGACCAAAAGGCACCTAATTGTGCATTTTAAATGGGAGAAGGGTATGATATGTGAATTATATCAGAAAGCTGGTAAAAATCTTACGGGGGTAGTGGATGGAGAGCGTGTCTTGAGGAAGCCCTCCCTTCACCTCCCTGTGTTCAGATGGCAGTTCTTTGCCCCATTTGAGGGTTCCTGCTTCCCCTGCCCCCTGTTGGGAAGCCCTATGCTTCATTAGGCACTCTCTGAGGTCTTAGTGATATGTCTATATTTAAAACAGTCTTATCCTAGATTTTTTTGAGTGTGCTGAAGTATTTTTTTTTATTAGGTTGTCAAACCTCAGAAAGATTCCCAAACCACATCTAATTAAACGAACATCATCTGATGTTGTGATAGAGTGCAACGTTGTTAGTGTCGGTAGTGTTATGACAACAAGCCTGCTAGATTTGAGCTGAAGAAGTTATGGGAGCTCAGGTCAATTGGATTTTCCTGTTTCATTTATAATGATTCAATTCTCACTTGAGTCCGTGGATGTACGAAAAGCCAAACAAGCAATGAGATTACTCAGACTTTTCTTTGATTTTTTTTTCATTCAATAAATATGGGGACTTACATCTGCACCTGTTCTCTAGGAGCTGATACTATTATTTACTGCTAAATAAGATTTAGATATTGGTATCAGGTCTAATGGATACCAAGACTGTTAACTTGAAGATGAATTTTCTGTTGCAAATATAAATTTTAAAATAGAAACAAAATCAATAATTTGTGCCTGTAATTTAATTGATCTACCACAATATAAAGAATAAACCTTAGCTGATGGGTTTGTTTTAGTAACTCTGGCTTGTGTGTTTCCGGAGGAGCTTTTACCTACAGGATGTGACAGGCCGCTGACCAATGTGTGTTCCCTGACTCCCCCTACTCCCTGCCTTTCCTGGAGCAGTCTCCAGCCACAATGACTGAACTTATATAGTTAAAGGCTTACTTGTTTCACTGGCTTGTTTTTGCTCTATTTAACTTTTTTTTTTTTTTTGAGGCAGAGTCTCAAGCTGTCACCCTGGGTGGAGTGCTATGGCATCACAGCTCATAGCAACCTCAAACTCTTGGGCTTAAGTGATTTTCTTGCCTCAGCTTCCCAAGTAGCTGGGACTATAGGCACCTGCCACCAGTGCCCAGCTATTTTTTGGATGCAGTTGTCACTGTTGCTTAGCAGGCCCAGGCTGGGTTCAAACCCACCACCCCAGATGTATATGGCTGGCACCCTGCTGACTGAGCCACAGGTGCCGCCTCTATTTATCTTTTTTAAAAGGACAAACACCTTGAGGAGAAACATATGCAATCTGACATTTAAGTTCATGTACTCATAGAAAAAGTACTACATACCCCACTGATAAATATTACTATGGTCACCCTTGAAGTTCTCCCCTTGGAAAGCTATGCACCTACACTAGCCAGCACCTAGTCCACCCTTCAAAACAACTTTGGAACTCTTTCTGGAATGGCCAGCAAAACTGTTGTATTATCCTCGATGTCCTGAATGTCCTCAAAATGTCTTTCTTTCAATATTTCCTTTATCTTTGGGTAAAGAAAAAAGTCTTTGGAGGCCCAATCAGGTGAGTAGGGAGGGTGTTCTAATACAGTTATTTATTTACTGGCTAAAAACTCCCTCCCAGACAGTGCTGTGTGAGCTGGTGCATTGTTGTGATGAAAGAGCCATGAGTTGTTGGCCAAGGTTTTCAGTTAAAATTTTCCTAAGTGTTTCTGTATTGATGTTTAGTTGGTCTGCTATGATTCTCAGTAAGCCAATGATTTTGATGCATATTCAACAAATTTTTGCAATGTTTTCATCAGTTCTGCTTGTTACTGGCCTGTCTGACCTCGCTTCATCAGTGACACTTTCTCTCCCCTCAGAAAAACATTTAATTCATTTGTAAACTGCCATCTTCTTCATGGCGTTATCCTCATAAACTTAGACTAACATGTCCCTGATTTCACTTACATGCTTGCCAAATTTAACAAGAAATTTACAAATGTTCACTTGTTGCTATTAATTCAAGCACACAAAAACATCGAAGAACAGTAATCATGAATGCTACTCAGCAAGACACAGCCATGCATGGATAGGAACACAGCTGTGAGACCCTGATACACGAATGTTACAAAACCTTACTGAGTTGTTTGTACAATGCTGCCAAGGTAAGTGCATGGTGGCAAGTTCATGAACTTAATCATCAGACCTGTAATTCTTACTTTTAAATCACCAATACCTTGGATAACCAGCTTTCTTGAATTTGTTTATCACACTCCTTTGTCTCTTTGACAACTGAGTGTGGCACTTGGAGAAAAGGAAAATCAGAGTCCTAGCTCATTCCCCAGGGCCTTTAGTTGCTTAGTTTGAGACTCAATTTCTTTATTTTTTTAAAAAATATTATTGGGTGCTAGCCCCTTACACCGAGGGTGGTGGGTTCAAACCCGACCCCACCCAACTGCAACAAAAAAATATCCAGGCGTTGTAGTGGGCACCTGTAGTCCCAGGTACTCGGGAGGCTGAGGCAATAGAATCACCTAAGCCCAAGCACTGGAGGTTGCTGTGAGCTAGGATGCCATAGCACTCTACCGAGAGGGACAAAATGAGCCCCATCGCTAAAAAAAAAAAAAAAGAAAAAGAAAAAGATAAAGAAAGACTATTAGGGATGGTAACTCCCAGGTGGGATTGCAGGGGGCAGGTGAGGGTGACTGTGAATGTGAAAGGGCTTTGTAAATACCAAACAGCCCTTTGCAAATGTGTAGCATCTGATGAGCCTTGTGAGGTGTGGGACACTGTTTAGGAGTCCTGATAGATCATTTCATCACAACTGCACACAGCAGTATTTTCTACATACCTGTGGGAAACATGAAATGGGTCTTTATAGAATATTTTTTTCAACCTCTTGGTATGAAAATTTTTAAAAAGAGATTAAGATTGAGAAAAGTTTACTACCTAGATTCTATAACATCTTAACACATTTGCTTTATCATATTTTTCATCTACTCAGGATCTTTTATTTAAATTGATTTTTTCCTTTTACCTTACATGCTCCTTAGTAAGATAATTTATCTGGCAATCAACATATACAAAAGGGGAACTAAGTAAGGCCTTTATTTTTTTGCATCCCACTTGGCCCTATTATGTCTAATAAGAACCCAAACTGCCAAGTCTCCTTGCCCCCTTTCAAAAAAAGAATGTAGAGTCTGATATTTAGATAAGAACACAAAAGAAACACAAGGATTATTTTTTATTTTGTTTAAGCATCATCAACATAGAGAGGCTTGGTGTATTTTTTTCCAAAAAAGAAAGAGAAACAGAAAGACTTGTCTATTATTTTAAAAGTCCAAAAACAAAACAAAACCAAAAACAACACCTACCGAAAAAAAAAAAAAAAACTTGAACAGCTCTGAATATTGGTATAAGTTGAGTTCTCTGTACCTAAAAAATTTCTAAGGGCAAATAAAACTTTGTCTTCTTAAGAAGCCAATGGCGTTTGTATCAAAGACAAAGAGAAGGCTCCAGAATACTATAATCTGGAGCAGAAGCTTTTTGGTAGATAATAATAAACATCTCACAATAGTATTGAGCTGTGTGTCCCAAATTTAGTCATTCAATTATCTTTTTACTATGCTTGGCACAGTAGATTACCTCTCATACTATTATTTAATTAACAGTTTTTTAAACTGACTTTTATTTATTTATTTTTCTGTAGAGACAAAGTTTCACTTTATCACCCTTGGTAGAGTGCTTTGGCACCACACAGCTCACAGCAACCTCCAACTCCTGGGCTTAGGCAATTCTCTTGCCTCAGCCTCCCAAGTAGCTGGGACTACAGGTGGCTACCACCTGGCTATGCCTGGCTATTATTTTGTTGCAATTTGGCCGGGGCCGGGTTTGAACCTGCCACCCTCCGTATATGGGGCCAGTGCCCTGCCCACTGAGCCACAGGCGCTGCCCTTAAACTGACTTTTTTTTTTTTAACCTAGGTACATATATTTTCAAAAGAAACCTTATTCATGCCTATACGTGGAAAACCAATGTTACTTACCACAAACAGAAAAGTAACTTTAAAATCAGCACCATGCAAACCAAACAATGTTATTACCTTGTAGTTCAGTCCTGCTGCTTGACAAAAGCTCTAAACCTGGGCCTGCTCTCTGTTTAAATAAAGAAAATTGGCAAGATAGGCAAGAGTTAGCAAGTTGTTAAAATTTTCAAGTGGAAATTTTCTACTTGACTTAATGAGAAGGATTGGAGGATATAAAAAGCGCATACATTTCCTACCATGTGATTCAGTGTAATAGAAAACCAAGTTCTTGAACTATGTTGGATACCATCATGGCACACAACTCACACTGGAGATAGGACTAAATATGTACAAAATGCATCTTGGCAGTATCTTCTGCGATTCTCCAGTTCTTACTTTTCTTGGAATAGAGTTCAAGGACTAGGTGTCTTCCCAATTAGCAGAATGCATCCCCCCCCCTTTTTTACAACTGCCCATTACGCCACACCCTAGTGATTCAGGGCAGAGTTATGTCATAGCTTTACCCCAGTTGACATATAAGTATCCCTATGTTATTCTCCAATTGTCCCCTACACTCCATCCCCATTCCACCATTCTCAATTCTCACCTTCCTTTGTCCAGGGGATTACCCTCTAATGACTGGCTTAGATTCAACTAAAGGGAAGTGATAGCAGAAGACCAGAACCTAGGAGGTGAGTATGCAGGGTATCTCTCATTCCACTGCCCTCTCAGTTGGTGAAGTAGTAATGGCAGTATCTTCACTGCTCCATAACTGCAGCACGTGAAGAGGGCCCTAGGCCCATGGTTCTAGCTTTCCTCAGCTTCTAATAACTCTATTTTTTCCCCTAACTTCTTCAGACTTAGAGGCAATGATGATGCCCCGTTGATCATGAATCACCTATAGGTGATTTAACATTCCTTGTTTAATCCCTCAGTCCTATTGACACTTCAGAAATGATTCCTTCCCAAAGTATCTAAGTTTGAATTAAGTTGGGAAAATTTCTGTTTCTTGACAGATTTTAAGTGATACGGATGGGAAATATTTTCACTGATGTGCATTTGTATTCTTTAACATTTTTCCATGTGGTCGCCTTACCTATTTAAAAACTACAGATAATAAAAGTAATAAATCAAAGAAGTAAAATATGATACCTCAAAATTTGCGGAAAATAGCTAAAGCCATACTTGGGGGAAAATTTTTAGTTTTAAAAGAAGAAAGGTCAAAAATCAATGATCTAAGCTTCCGTCTCAAGAAGCTAGGGGGAAAAAAAGCAAGTGAAACAAACAAGAAAAAGACAGGAAAAAAAGAGGAGGAATCAATGAAATAGATGTAGAAACAAAATAGAAATAACAGCAAAGACTGGTTATTTGAGAAGATCAATAAAATTGACAAACTCCAAGCATTGGATCAAGAATAAATAATATTACCTTTGTCAGGAATTTAAAAGGGAACTTAACTATAGATCCAAGCTCTTAAAAAAAAATTAAGAGAATAATGCAACTTTATGCCAAAAAATTTTAAGATATTGAAATGGACACTGATACAAGAGGAAATAGGAAAATTAAATAATATTATATTGATTAAAGAAGTTGAATCTGTAATTAATAGTCTCTTTCCACCCAAGAAAACAAAACAAACCAAAGCAAAAACCTACTGGTAGGCTGAGATGGTTTTGTGTACATTATATACTAATGCTGAATAAACACACAACTATCTTGTGACAAAGCAACCCCACTGGTAAGTATACAGAGTGGCCATAATTATAATTGTGTATTCCAGGAGGAACAAATCCCATGTTTATTAGAATACATGTACAATGATGTTCAAAGTAACTTTTTCATGATAACCAAAAATTGGGAGCAATCCAAATCTAACAAGAGAATAGACAGGCCAGGCATGGTGCCTCACACCTGCAATCCTAGCACTCTGGGAGGCTGGGGAGGGTGGATTGCCTGAGCTCAGGAGTTTGACTAGTCTGAGCAAGAGTAAGACCCTGTCTCTACTAAAAATAGAAAAACTGGGCAGCACCTGTGGCTTAAAGGAGTAGGGCACTGGCCCCATATGTTGGAGGTGGTGGGTTCAAACCTAGCCCCAGCCAAAAACTGCAAAAAAAAAAAGAAAGAAAGAAAGAAAAAAGAAAAACTAAGGCAAGAGGATCACTTGAGCCTTAGAGTTGGAGGTTACTATGAGCTATGATGACACCATGGCACTCTACCCAGGACAACAACTTGAGACTGTCTCAAAAAAGAAAAAAAAAAAGAGAAAGAAAAAGAAAAGAAAAATGCCCATAGTTCCAGGTAATGAGGAGGCTGAGGCAGGAGGATTGCTCAAGCCCAAGGATTTGAGGCTGCTGTTATGATGACGCTATGGCATTCTACCAGCCCAACAGAGTGAGACTCTGTCTCAAAAATCTCCCCCAAAAGCAAAAAATAAAACCCCCAAGAGGGTAGATAGATAAATTCTGGCCCATTTATACAATGGATACTATAGAGTGATAAAAATACGCAAAGAAAGAGGAGTGAATCTCACAGATACTAAGCTTAGCCAAAGAATCTAGACACAATAGATTCAATGTTTATAAAAATCAAGAAGAGGAAGATGATATATGCTTCACTTTACAGTAACAATCTCAAACATACACGAAAGTTGCCCTTGCATAGTACATAAAGATAAAAAAGAATCTCTACTCTTTAAATGAATGGACGTGTCATTCTTCCTCTCCTTCTCTGGGGTGCCACACCATTTTCTCACTCCTTTTCTCTCTCTCTCTCTCTCTCTTCCCCCCATCTCATTTTTCCCTCTCACTCCCTGACCTGTCCTATCTGTTTCTAATCTCTTCCCCCTCCACTGTCTCCCTTCTCTGTAATGTAAAATAAACTTACACTTTTATATTGTAAAATAAATAAACATGATCAAAAGAATCAATTACATTAACCATTCTGAAGGTGATGCCTTATAATCCAATCACTAGTTAATTGGGAAGACTGGGTAGGAGGCTGATGTTCTTGGAAATTCATTAAAAATATTTTTTAAAAAGCCCTCAGCAAAACATGACATACTGAACCCCTGCAGTTGAATAATATTTTAAGATATTAAGCATTTGGCCCCCACTCAGCCTCAGGGTTTTCCTATGGCTCTTCCTCCCACTCCAGCTTGGGGGGAGTTCAGTGCACTTTGCCTCAGGGTAGGAACAGCACACAGAGAGGCCGGGAAGCCTTTTCAGTTCTAAGTGCCTAACCCACAGCGTGGACAGAAAGAGCTCAGGACATAGGACAAAAGATTTTAAAGAATATGTTGTGACTCAGAGCCAGTTTTTCCCACCCTTATAACTAGCTTTACATAATTCCCCGGATAGATGGCAGAAGAGGACTGTGGGGGGTGTAAAATCTGGGCCTTTGAAGAGGTCCTTGTGCCTCGCCTTCCCTGTGGGCTCCAAGTACAGAGGGCATCTATTCTTACTTTCTAAATGGAACCCAAAGAATGATATCCCCGGTTTACCTCGCACTTGGCAGGAAGCAGGAGCAAGTAAAGATGTTTATGTGGGGGCCCTGGGATGATAGGCCTGAAGCAGCCTCTTAGAATCCCCATATGTTCCCAAGGAAAGAGGGGAGACATGTCAAAAAGTGGACCCAATGTGGGCTTAGAGAATGCAAAAACCACACATCGGAGAGGCCCAGAGGACAGAAATGGGGATGGACAACCCCACACCTGTGGATCAATGAGAAGAGGAAATGCTATTTATCTTAGCAGAAGACAGCCTTGCAGATGGTACCAAAAGCCAGATGTCCTTTCCCAAAGCTGTACCAGGACACAAGCCTCCTAGAACTTAGGTACAAACTCAGGGAGAAAGGGGAATCCTGAACTGACTGAGATCAAGTTTCTGCCACTAGGCATGATAAAGGCTAACATATGAATGATGACATATGACATGGAATACTTTTTGGAAGCTTACTTGGCATCTATATATCTTCTTTGGTGAGGTGTCTGTTAAGGTCTTTGGCCTATTTTTTAATTGAGTTGTTTGAGTTCTTATGCTGCATTTTAAGAGTGTTTTGTATTTTGGATCACCAAATATTACATCAAGCTTTAATATAAAGGGTGAACATAAAGTTTGTGTGCAATTTTAAAATTTTATTTGAATTGTTATGTCTCACTATGTCACCTTCGGTAGAGTGCTATGGCATCACAGCTTACAGCAACCTCAAACTCTTGGGCTTAAGCGATTCTCTTGCCTCAGCCTCCCAAGTAGCTAATTTAATTATTAAATTATTTAAAGAAATAAATTTAAATAAATAATTGACTTAATAAATACTTTAAATGTAAATAAATTTAAATAAACGTTATTTGAAATTTTTAAATTGCACACAAACTGTATGTCCACCCTGTATATCCCTATTAGCTCATGGCTATACCTGATAATTACTCAAAAATCAGCATATGTTAAAAGCATTGTTGCCTTCTTATCCTGGCAAATAAAGCATCGCTCTTCATAGGAGATTGTTATACTCTATAGATTTAGAATGCAACAGGCATTGATTTAGTCCCAATTGTACCTTTTATAGCTCTGTGATTTTATAAAAATTGCTGCTTCTCTGCTATTGTTTGCTTGTGTACCCCAAGCAAACCTAATCTCCAATGTGTTGAGAGGTGGGACCTTTAAGAGGTGTTTAGATCATGAGGTCTGTGCCTTCATCAATGGATTAACATCGTTATATCAGGAGTGGATTTGTTGTCACTACAGTGGGTTTGTTATAAAAATGAATTTGCCCTCTCTTGCTCTCTCTCTTTCCCTCTCTCACTCTCTTGCCTTCTAATGTGGGATGACACAGCAAGAAGGCCCTCACCAGACGCTGGTGACTTGATGTTGGGCTTCTCAACTTTCAGAACTGTGATAAATAAATTCATTTTCTTTATTAATTACCCAGATTGGGTATTCTGTTTAGCAATGCAAACTAGACTAAGATAATCTCTTTGAGCCTCAGTTACTTCACCTGTAAAATGGGATAACAACGAAAGGAACCTGTATTAGTTAAGGTAGGGTAGCGGCTGCTGAAGCCAACAGCCTGAAGTTTCGATAGTTTAAACATAGTAAAGGTTTATCTCTCTCTCTTTCTTAAAAATAGACTTTATTTTTTTAGAGTAGTTTCATGTTCAAAGCAAAATTGAATGGAAGGTACACAGATGTCCTATATTTCCCTTGTTTCAAACATGCATAGACTCCCCAGTTATCAACATCATCCCCCAGAGATGATGTTGCTGCAATTGTTGAATGTATGTTAGAGCATAATTGTCACCCAGAGTCCATAATTGACACTAGAATTTGCTCTTGGTGTAGTATGTCCTGTGAGTTTGGGCAAATTTATAATGCATCCGCTCCTATTTTTACATGAGGTAGTTTCACTTTCTGTGATATTTTCTGTGCTTCACCTATTCATCTCTCCCTCCTTCCAACCACTAGCAACCATTCATTGTTTTACCTTCTCCACAGTTTTGCCTTTTCCAGATGTCATATGATTGGAATCATACAGTACGTAGCTTTTGGGATTGATTTCTTTCACTTAGTAATATGCATTTAAGTTTCCTCCATGTGTTTTCATGGCACGATAGCTCATATCCTTTTAGCACTGGATTATATCCTATTATCTGGATGTACCACAGTTTGTTTATCCTTTCACGTACTGAGGGACACCTCGGTTGCTTTTAAGTTTTGGCAATTATGAACAAAGCTGTTATAAACATCCATGTGCAGGTTTTTAATGGACATAAGTTCTCAACTCCATTGAGTAAATACCAAGCAGTATGATTGCAGGATCATATGGTAAGAGTATGTTTAGTTTTGTGAGAAACTGCCAACCTGTCTGCCAAAGTGACTGCCATTTTGCATTCTCAGCAGCAATGAATGAGAGTTCCGGTGGCTCCACATCCTTGCCAACATTTGGTGTTGTCAGTTTTCTGGATTTTGGCCATCTTAATAGGTATGTAATGGTATGTCACTTTTGTTTTATTTTGCATTTCCCTGATGACATATGACATAGAATATCTTTTTGGAAGTTTACTTGGCATCTGTATATCTTCTTTGGTGAGGTGTCTGTTAAGGTCTTCAGCCTATTTTTTAATTGGGTTGTTTGAGTTCTTATGCTGCATTTTAAGAGTGTTTTATATTTTGGATCACAGTCTTTTATCTGATAAGTCTTTTGCAAATGTTTTCTTTTAGTCTGTGGCTTGTTTACTTATTTTCTTGAATTATTTTTTGCAAAGTTGTTTTTAATTTTGTTGACATACTATTCATCAAATTCCCTTTTTAATGGATTCTGCCTTCAGTGTTGCAAATAAAGTCTTCATCAAATCCAAGTTCATCTAGATCTCCACCTATACTATTATCTAGGAGTTTATAGTTTTGTATTTTATATTTAGGTCCTTGATTAATTTTGAGTTAATTTTTGGTAAGAGCATAAAATCTGTGTCTAGATACATTTGTGTGTGTGTGTGTGTGTGTGTGTGTGAATGTCCAGGCATTCTAGCACCATTCATTAAAAAGACTATCTTTTATCTATTTTATTGCCTTTTCCCTTTTCTCAAAGATCAGTTGACTTTCCTCGTGGCTCTCCATTCTGTTCCATTGATCTGTCTTCACTTGTGCTTATACCACACTGTCTTCATTACTATAGCTTTGTAGTAAGCCTTGAAGCTGGGTAGTATCAGTCATATGATTTTGTTTCTTTCTTTCAATATTAAATTAGCTATTTTGGATTTTTTGCTTCTCCAAATAAACTTTAGAATCAGTTTGTCAGTATCCACAAAATAACTTGCTGGAATTTTGAATTGGCTTGTCCTGAATCTATAGATCAAATTGAGAAGAACT
>NW_003852631.1:1544089-1544527 GCF_000181295.1 Otolemur garnettii
TTGAGGAGTATTAATGTAAATGGTTAACGTGTTTTTAGTTTCAATTTCCATTTGTTCATTGCTGGTATGTAGGAAAATGATTGCCTTTTGTGTATTAACCTTGGATTAAACAAAACTGCTATAATCATTTTTTAGTTCTAGAAGACTTTTTGTTGATTTATATAGATTTTCTAGAAAATTATGTGATCTGTAAGTTAAAATAGTTTTATTTCTTTCTTCCCAATCTTTATACATATTATTTCTTTTCTTGTCATAGCGCATTAGCTAGGACTTCCAGTACAATGTTGAAAAGCAGAGGAGAATAGAATACATACTTGCCTTCTCACTAATCTTTACAGGATCCCAGTTCCTGACCTTTATAATTTTTTGCTCTCAGAAGAATTTCTTTCAAAATTTCTTGCAAAGCATATCTACTTGCAACAAATCCCCTGAATTTTT
>NW_003852631.1:1545636-1546786 GCF_000181295.1 Otolemur garnettii
TCAGAGAAAGTTTGGGTTTCCCTACCCCATCCGTGGTCCCTGCAGAAGTTCGTGCTGATGGGCTTCTGTTCCAGCAAACCATGATTTTCTTCATTCACCTATGGGGTGAATATTCACCTCTTTAATTTGGAGGAGAGGGCAATGGTTTTCTTTGTGACTCCATTTTTCTGACAGGTATAAAAAGAGTTGCTGATTTTTCAATTTGTTCAGCTTTTATTTGTTCTTAGGATAGAAAGGTAACTTCCAGCTTCTTACATGATAGACTGGAAACCAAGAAGACTAAAGATTTATTCCCTCTTTCACAAGGTGTGTACAGATGGGTGGCTTTCCTGGGCAGCTCTCTCTGAACATCTGGCCTCTTTTCATTGGGCCACAAGTTGGAATTGTGATGAAGAAGAGAGAGAGAGCAGAAAGGACTGGGGTATTGCAGGACCAGGGTGGAAACATGTATATAACTCACACTCCTATTTCATCTGTCAGGATTCTGTTAGGGCCAATATGATTGCAGGGCTGGCTGGGAAATGCCATGAAGCAAGGTGAGAACACCAGTGGTTTCAGCTGCACCATCTCTTAGATGGTTGTGAGAACTAAATAAGCAACATAATAAATCACCTGCAAAGTATTTTTATTCTATTTTACTTAGATTATCTTAATTTTTGTTTCTGTATTCTTAAGGGGCAAAGGAAATGCAAGATGGCAGATTATTTATAGTTTTATTTAACACAAATAAAATTTCCCATGAGCTGTGTATTTATTTGTTTTCCTTGTTGTGCCGCCCAGTGCTGGGGCTCATGACTCTGGTGGCCAGCTGGGCTACTCTTCCCACATGGCTTTAACATTCTTGGAGGAAACTGTGTTGAGCAGGCACACTGCAGTCAGATTTGTTGCATGTCAGCAGCACTTCCAGGTCTTGGATGCTGGTGGACCAGGAATTTTTGGAAGCCTCTGGGCATCATGTGCTTTCTTTTTTGTTGCTCTTGGGCCCCAGGATCTGGCCCTGAATTTTCTCCACACCCTATTGTCAGTGCCTCTGGACTGATGCTATATAATTACACTTAATTTTAATGTATCAGTTTGGTGATGAATGAACTTCTTGCCTTATGTTGTATGATCTTGGGCTTCACAACTGTTTTGAGGGTGGCCATGATGC
>NW_003852631.1:1546806-1551739 GCF_000181295.1 Otolemur garnettii
AGTTTGGGTTTCCCTACCCCATCCGTGGTCCCTGCAGAAGTTCGTGCTGATGGGCTTCTGTTCCAGCAAACCATGATTTTCTTCATTTACCTATGGGGTGAATATTCACCTCTTTAATTTGGAGGAGAGGGCAATGGTTTTCTTTGTGACAGGTATAAAAAGAGTTGCTGATTTTTCAGTTTGTTCAGCTTTTACTTGTTCTTAGGATAGAAAGGTAACTTCCAGCTTCTTACATGATAGACTGGAAACCAGAAGACTAAAGATTTATTCCCTCTTTCACAAGGTGTGTACAGATGGGTGGCTTTCCTGGGCAGCTGTCTCTGAACATCTGGCCTCTTTTCATTGGGCCACAAGTTGGAATTGTGATGAAGAAGAGAGAGAGAGCAGAAAGGACTAGGGTATTGCAGGACCAAGGTGGAAACATGTATATAACTCACACTCCTATTTCATCTGTCAGGATTCTGTTAGGGCCAATATGATTGCAGGGGTGGCCGGGAAATGCCATGAAGCAAGGTGAGAACACCAGTGGTTTCAGCTGCACCATCTCTTAGACGGTTGTGAGAACTAAATAAGCAACATACATAAATCACCTGCAAAGTATTTTTATTCTATTTTACTTAGATTATCTTAATTTTTGTTTCTATATTCTTAAGGGGGAAAGGAAATGCAAGATGGCAGATTATTTATAGTTTTATTTAACACAAATAAAATTTCCCATGAGGTGTGTATTTGTTTTCCTTGTCGTACAGCTCAGTGCTGGGGCTCATGACTCTGGTGGCCAGCTGGGCTACTCTTTCCACATGGCTTTAACATTCTTGGAGGAAACTGTGTTGAGCAGGCACACTGCAGTCAGATTTGTTGCATGTCAGCAGCACTTCCAGGTCTTGGATGTTGGTGGACCAGGAATTTTTGGAAGCCTCTGGGCATCATGTGCTTTCTTTCTTTTTGCTCTTGGGCCCCAGGATCTGGCCCTGAATTTTCTCCACACCCTATTGTCAGTGCCTCTGGGCTGATGCTAATGTATTAATACATTAATTTTAATGTATCAGTTTGGTGATGAATGAACTTCTTGCCTTATGTTGTATGATCTTGGGCTTCACAACTGTTTTGAGGGTGGCCATGATGCTGAGTAGGAGATGGCTTTCACCAGTGGAGGTGGCACCCAGGAAGGGAGAGGGGAAGATATATTTTTTTTATTTTTCAAACTCGCTTGGATATAAAATTAACAGCTCTTTGCTATAAAAAATTAAATAGTACACATAAGCAAAGAATAAAACAAAAATCACTTATGACCTTACCACCTGAAGATCATATCTATTAAAGTATAATTCTGTTTTCTTTTAAAAAATAGGATTTTATCATGCATACCACATGAGAAGCTTCTTTTAAAAATTGATCAGATATTGATACTACATTACAACTCCCTTGGGTTGTCACTAAGGTTTCTTCTATATGAACATTTCCAATAACTATGAGGTAGTGACTCTTACAGATATACTATAATATTTAAACACTTTACCAATTGTTGGGCATCTTGCTATTATTGTCAACACTATGATAAAGATTTTATGCTAAATCCTTGCACACATCCTTGACACTTTCCTCGTTAAGCTGGGTTTTTCCATTTCCTTAGCTATCTGTGTTTAAGCTGGGCATACATAGCAGAGAACTGGCTGGTCTTGCTGGTCACTTAATCAACCATGCAGATTGGAACAGGTGGAACAGGTTGGGTTTACAGCTATAAAAACCAACCTTAGCTTTGACTTTTAAAATTATTCTCATTCCCTGGAGGTTACACCCCAGCTCAAACCTTCTCTGGCATACATAGTGAGAGAACTGCCTCATGCATTATCTCATATTCTTAAGAGAATACACTGTCATCTTTGCCTGAGTCAAGAAGAGCCCCTGGCAGCATGGACTCTGTTACTATTTATAAAGCATGTTTTATACATCCTAGAGGGTGCCAAATGTATTAAGTCAATGAGAGCCATTTGCACAACGCATATGGGATCAGGATATAAAATGATTTGAAGTCCTTTTTTGGTACAGAGAATATTTTTATGTTATATAAAATGTATAGATCAGCTTGCAAACAGAATTTTAAAAATTCTGGCAAATTGTTTTTTTATAAGAACCATTCCTCTCTGACCTTTCCTTATGCTTGCCTCTGATGAAGTGGGTTGCAAATAGAGGTTAGCAAAGCCCTGTGCTACCCTCTATTTTTAAAACACCCCAGCTCATCATAGCCTGCCCGGGATGAAATCCCAACACTTTCGCACGTGCTATTCCCTTTTCCTTCTTTTAAGTCTGGTCCCAAACCCCCTCTGTCACTTTATCTCCTGCCTGTTTACTCCTTTCTTCATAATCCACTATGGATTATGACACTTTACATGATAATTGGTTTAAATATCTGTCTCTTACTCCCCATAATTTCTTTTTTTTTTTTTTTTTTGTTAACCATAATATCGTGTCCTTCTCCTCTGCCTACGTCTAAGAACCCAATATCCGGTATATAGTATACATGCCAGATATTCTTAGTATATATAGCAGATATTATTTATATATACTTGTTATTTATAATAGCTAATATAAGAATGGCTAGCATTACTATGTTCTAAGAGGTTGGCATGTGTTACCTCATTTAATCCTTGCAACATTATGAGATTTATACTATTATCATCTGTGTTTAGTAGATGAGGAAACTAAAGCACAGAGATTAAGCAGCTTGCTCAAGATTACAACAAAGAATAGGTGGCAGAACAGGGAGCTGAACTCAGGTGGTAAACCTGAACCTACACTGAGTTAAATTCACTGGATGGCTCAGCGCCCATAGCACAGTGGTTACAGTACCAGCCACATACACCGAAGCTGAGGTGTTCAAACCCAGCCCGGGGCCAGCTAAACAACAATGACAACTGCAACAACAAGTAGCCAAGACTGTGGCGGGTACCTATAGTCCCAGCTACTTGGGAGGCTGAGGCAAGACAATTGATTAAGCCCTAGAGTTTGAGGTGGCTGTGAGCTATGATGCCACTGCACTCCACCGAGGGCAACAAAGGGAGACTTTGTCTCAAAAAGAAAAAGAAAAGAAAAGAAAAGAAATTCATTGGAAAGTGAAAAGCATTCACCATGTCATTGGGACAGAGACCTCATTTGGGGAAGTAGTATAGTTTGCTTGGTAGGCACATGGGCTCTGTAGACTAACTACTTTTATTTAAATTCTCTTCTCACCATTAGCAGTGTTGTGAATTTGGAAGAGCTATTTAAATTTTCTAAGGCTGTGTTTCCCCATAAAATGTGGATAATAGCATCCCCAACTTGATAAGATTGGAGTGAACATTAATATAATCCTAGGCCCAGCAAGGTGGCACACTCCTGCAGTCCTAGCACTCTGGGAAGCTGAAGTTGGAGGATTGCTTAAGCCCAGGAGTTCGAGCCCAGCCTGAGCAAGAGCAAGATCCTGTCTCTATTAAAAACAGAAAAATTAGCCAGGCATTGTGCTGGGCACCTATAGTCTCAGCTACTCAGAAGGCTGAGGTAGGAGAATTTCTTGAACCCAGGAGTTTGAGTTTGGTGTGAGCTAGGCTAACACCACAGCACTCTGGCCTGGGCAAAAAAGTAAAACTCTATCTCAAAAAATAATAATAATATACTCTTTATTAAGTCTTGAGAACAGTGCCTGGCATATCATAAGAGTTCAATAAATACTGTATACACATAGATATTATTACCAGATCATAAAACCTGGACTTACTACTATCTATTTATTGTTGTGGAGTGAATATTTCAAATGCCTTAGCAAACAGGCTGTTCATTCTCCAGTTACCTGCTTTATGAAACATCTGTGTATGTAAATATATACTGGCCACACATACATCCAATGTGACTATGAAATTCCAAGTTTCCTACTCTAACTAGACAGCCTCCTGAAGGGTATTCTGCATTAGTCATATTTGTTAGGGGTTTGAGAGAAGCACCAAGCAGGGCCTCAGTGTCTCTGTACACTAGCTCTTGGGGACCTTCTAGTTCCAACATTCCATGAGTCAAAGAATATGGTGTCTCCTAGACTTTAGGCAAAGTATTAGAACCAGAAAGGAGCCAGAAAGGAGCCCCCCCTTTGACTGATCAGCTAAGACACACCAGCACTCAGCATCCAGCAGCCAGCCTACTGAGCCTGGTCGGACTCTTCTCCCATGAGGAGGGAGTGGGGTAGGATTTTCTCATGACCTCATATCTACTCTTGTTTTATTTCTAGTGAGTCCAGGCAGCTGTGCCCTGAAAATACAGCTCTGACTAGAGAAACTTGATCTCTCTTTCATCACCAAAGCTTTGAGCTAAAGCCACAAGTAAACTGAACTTCTGAAAACAAAAGGAAGAGATGAGGCAGGACAATTGAGAAGAGTGTTGGAGGAGGGAGAGAGGCAGAGTGAACAGTGCAAAACGTTCTCCAAGATGAGGTGGCAACAGACCGTGGCAGCAATGACATGAGTAAATGCCAAGCCGAGGCTTGCATAGGTGGGGAGCTCACCTCCTCTGCCCCAACTCGAGGCAGGGCTACTTGCAGACCAGCCTTAGTGGCAGCTGGCCTGATAGTAGTCATGCTTTACTGATGAGGAAGGTGTGGGGACACCCTAAGCTGCCTGGGATTGTGTGCCCCAGCAGAGGGCTGTGAGAGCCCACCATGTTTCCTGTCACTTCAGAGGAAGTGGTCGCTGAGAAGGCTCATAGAATCATAGATGTGAGTGTTGAAAGGAACTAGCCAGCTCTGCTCCATCATTTTACCTGGGGTGGAACTAAGGGTCAGAGTGAATCCATTAATTCAGGGGCAGAGCATAACTATTAGTCCATCAGCCTGTTCTGTCCCCCTCCTGACACTTTCCCCTCCTGCAGATGACTCACACATGGCCCTTCCAATCTACCCTCCAGTGATGCC
>NW_003852631.1:1552275-1553283 GCF_000181295.1 Otolemur garnettii
CTTGTTAACTCTTTTATAAGACTGTGGGTAATTTTTGCTTTGTAGTATGGATTTAATTGTTCTCATCAAATTCTCTTCACTACATCAAGTCTCATATTAAAGAATCTCTGCTGGTATTATTATTGATCAATACCAAAATCAAATATATTTCTAACAGTTCGGATGCTGGCGTTCACTTAATTTGCATTTCCTACAAAATGTTTCCTTGACAAGACTTCTTTCTGTTTGAATGTGTTATAGGTTACATAACCAATGTTAGCATGTTGGTATATTTCCTTTCTGGATTTTCCTTTTTGTTTAACATAATAAAAACCACAGGGCACATTCAATTTCTTGACTACTCCCTCCCTGCTAATTGTATAATGTAGTGTTGTGGGTGGCTGTGTGGTCTATTTAGAACCACGATTTTTCAATGAATGAATAACATTTCGTTAAGTAGCCCTATCGTTATTCGCTCATGACAATAAATAAACAGGGCACCTAAAACCCTACAATGAGTTATTTAGGCTGTTTCCAAATTCCTTTTATGTTCAATCACTGTAATATACTTAATCTTTTCTTTACTTACCAAATTCCAGGTTAGCAGAGTTTTAATTCTCTTGAGGAGGCAAGGTTTGTGTCTTTGCAAGTTTAGGGGAGAAGAATTTAAGGAAATGCAGCTGGATCAGATCATGGGCCAACCCAGTAGTCTCAGTAAATTCCGTGAACAACATGAAAGACTCAAGTAATTCAGTTGCAACAAGAAGAGCAGCTGACGAACCAACCAAGAGCATGTGTATGATACAAAGATTTAGGAAAGCCAGAACCATCGCTAGGTCTCAGTGTCCCAACTGGAGAGAAAACCCTCATGTCACAGGAACACTGGCTACCAGTATGCACAGAAATGGTTTTTCTTGGGGGGACACATTAATCATGTTTCCCAGATTATTCAGGGGATTCTTAGGTCTTTGTAGTATCCAAAACTCATAGCAGGCACACACATACACATCATCTGGAAAAACCCTTTCT
>NW_003852631.1:1554235-1556477 GCF_000181295.1 Otolemur garnettii
AAAAACCCTTATATCATACTGAATGGAGTACAACTGAAAGCTTTAACTGATTGCAAAGGCAATCCTTAGTAATAAAAACATAGCCAGGGGCATCAGCCTACCAGGCTTTAGGCTATACTACAAGGCCATAGTGATCAAAACAGCATGGTATTTGGCACAAAAATAGAGATGTAGACATTTGGAACTCAATAGAAAACCATGAGATGAAACTAACATCTTATAGCCACCTGATCTTTGATAAACCAAATAAGAATATACACTGGGGAAAAGAATCCCTATTTAATAATAGACTGAAACTGGACCTGTACCTTTCACCACTCACAAAAATTGACTTAAGATGGATCAAAGATTTAAATCTAAGGCTTGAAACAACAAAAATCCTCGAGGAAAGTGTGGGAAAAACACTTGAAGATATCAGCCTGGGGAAAGATTTTATGAAGAAGCCTTCAGTGGCAATTCCAACAACAACAAAAGTAAACAAATGGAACTTAAGTAAACTGAATAGCTTCTGTATAGCTAAGAAGACAACAACCAAAGCAAATAGACAACCATCAGAATGGGAAAAGATATTTGCACGTTATGAATTGGACAAAAACTTGATAACTAGGAACTACAGAGAACTCAAATTAATCAACAAAAAAAGACCCAACAATCCCATTATATCACTGGGCAAGAGACATGAATAGAACCTTCTCTGAAGAAGACAGATGAATGGCTAACAAGCATATGAAAAAATGCTTTCATTCCTAATCATCAGACAAATGCAAATCAAAGCCACTCTGAGATAAATAAATCTAACCCCAGTGAGAATGGCCCACATCACAAAGTCTCAAAGCTACAGATACTGGCATGGATTTTGAGAGAAGGGAATACTTTTGCACTGCTGGTGGGACAGCAAACTTATACAACCTTTTTGGAAGGAAGTATGGAGAATCCTCAAAGAAATTCAAATTAGACTTCCCATTTGATCCTGCAATCCCACTACTGGGCATCTACCCAAAAGAAAAAAAAAATCATTTTATCATAAGGATATTTGCACTAGACTGTTTATCACAGCTCAATTTACAATCAACAAAATGTGGAAACAATCTATTTGCCCACCAATCTAGGAATGGATTAATAAGCTGTGGTATATGTATACCATGGAATACTATTCAGCCATTAAAAGAGATGGAGACTTTACATCTTATGTATTAACCTGAACTGAGGTGGAACACATTCTTCTTAGCAAAGCATCACAAGAATGGAGAAGCAAGACCCTAACGTGCTCAATTCTTATATGAAGGTAGTAGATGACCTAATACATGGTGGGGGGTAGGTGAAAAAGGGAGCAGGGAGAGGGGAAGAGGGAGGGGTATGAGGTATTGCAGCATATGGCACATTTCTTGGGGCAGGACACAATTATAAGAGGGACTTTACCTAACAAATACAATCAGTGTAACCTAATTCTTTGTACCCTCCATGAATCCCAAACAAAAAAAAGAAGAAAAATCTTTTTAAAAAAGGCATTTGAAAAATCACAAGACTGTATATAAATGTTAGCTTTTAGGTGTTATTAGGTCATGTGGAAATGTCAACTTCATTTTATATTCATTAACCATCTTAGGGGCTTAGGGTAGAAGTGGTTATGTACCTATCCTCTAGAACAGCGGTTCTCAACTTGTGGGTCACGACCCCTTTCACAGGGGTCACCTAAGACCATCCTGCATATCAGATATTTACATTACGATTCATAGCAGTAGCAAAATTACAGTTATGAAGTTGCAACAAAAATAATTTTATGGTTAGGGGTCACCACAACGTGAGGAACTGTATTGAAGGGTTGCAGCATTACGAAGGTTGAGAACCACTGCTCTAGAAGGTATCTTATACTCGTTTAATAGTTTGAAATTTTTCAGATATGAGATACTGATGAATGATTTATTCCCCCTAGCCTGCCCTAGTGGCGCCAGAGTCTGAGCACCATGCCTGCAGGGGCCTAAGCAGCTTTTCTGTTGCTAGGCACCCAGAAGGCCCCCCCCCCCCATCTTCCGACCAGGAAGATGAGAGTCCATTTTCCCAATTACTTATCCACCATGCCTGGAGATATTTAAGCTTATGCACGTCCATTCTGGGAGGTCATAATTGAACCTTGGCAGTCTTTCTCACTTCCTTGCTCATCCACACAATAAATTCAGTTGCCGGCTCGGCGCCTATAGCTCAGCCGGCTAAGGCGCCAGCCACGTACACCTAAGGTGGTGGG
>NW_003852631.1:1556549-1560160 GCF_000181295.1 Otolemur garnettii
AAATTCAGTTGCCAAATTCTTTAATTCCATCCTTTCAATTGAGTGTCTCTTTTCTAGTTTTATGGCTGCTGCCTATACTCTGTCCACATTACCTATTGCCTTGTCTATTGCCATAGCCTTCCTGGCCTCCCTGCTTCCAGTTTTTCCTCATTTTAATCCATCTTACACATCACTTCCAGATTGATTAGATTCTTAAAATACCATCTTTTGTGTCAAAATAATTTATTGTCTCCAAGCTCCTTGATGAATTACAAACTCTTCCAACATGATATTTAATGCCCTCTACATCATGCCCATGTAGCAGAGACCACTAATTTGTTCTCACACTCCTCCTTAATAATAGATGGCATTTCCTCTGCTGAGTGCTGGCCACTGCAAGGACTGCATTTCCCAGCCTCCCTTCAGTTACATGTAGTCACATGACTTAATTCTGCCAATGAAATATAAGTAGAAATGACCTGTGAAACTTCTGGGAAATGCCTTGGGGTAAAGATCCATGCCTTTTGCCCTCCTTCCTCCTTCCTGCTGCCTGACACACAGAAGTGGTGGCTGCATGAGTCATCTTGAATCCACATGCTAAGGATAACAGAGCAGTGATACAGAAGGAGCTGGTTCTCTGCCCCCGGGAACACCATGTCAGTCCTACATAGACTATTAAAAACAATTCTTTTTTAAACATATGAAAGTAAAAAATTTCTGTCTTTTTTTAAATTGTGTTTTTCTAAATATGCATTTTTACTAATAGATTTATTGAGAGAGTCCCCTACCATAGACTTCACCTTTTGAAAGGGTCATCTTCTTGTGGATTTGGTTCCTTATCCTTTGGGCCCATAACTTTTCTATTTGTTTATCACAGTTAGCTTTGTTTTATAATTATTGTGCTGGGGGCCCTAATTCAGCCACATACAAACCCATTCTCCTTTCCCTCCTCCACCTCTCCACCTAAGACAAGGACACAAAGGATCTGGCTAGTCCACCCCCTGAGAATTTGATGCCAAAAGACCCTAACTTTCCAAGCAAGCTATAGAATCCACCCCATATAAAAGGGGTCTGTAACTTCCCCCAGGCAGAGGTGCCACTTGCACTGCCCAGGCAGGTCACCCTCCCCTTTTCAATAAACGTGGCCTGAACATCTCCTCTGTGGCCTTGTCTCTGAGCACCGTCATTTATACCTTTCATTATGTATCTGTCACGTTTCCTCTACTCATAACCTAGAGTACATGGCACATTTAGGTGCTTGATATTTTATTTGTTAACTTAAGACTTTGTGTCTTATATTTGTAAACACAAAAAATACTAGTTCAGTTGATATTCCAAAATGAGAAAAATTCAAACCTATTTGAGAAAACCTTACATATTTTGACTTACTATATTTCTAGAAAATGAAAATTCTATTCAAGGCAACACAATGAATTTAAAGCAGATTAACAAAATTAACAGTGGAATTCAAAACAGGATCTTAACAAATTTGTCAATTGTTCTTTCATTATGCAGATTTTAGTCAGGCTCCTGACATAGGGGAAAAGGTGAGGTATCTCTTGTGGTTAATAAATCCCAGCAATCCTATTTTGCAAGTGAGGAAACTGAAGCTCATAATAAATAGCCTCTTTTCAGCAACTTTTGCCTCATTATTAGACATTATCTAAAGATTTTCGTCATAACTAGTTTCCTAAAGCTCTAAAGGTCTCACTTCTCCTACATCAATCAACATTTCTCAGAGTGTGGTAAAAGATTATGAGAAGCCTAAGATACAGACTGTGGGGCTCTATCATGTGCCTATGAATTAGAGTCACTGGCACTGGGGCTCTGAAATCTGCATTTTAAATAAACTCCTCAGATAGTTTTTATGCACATTAAAGTTTGAGAAACTCTCTGTGCAATTAACAATACAATATGCCAGAAGACCTCAGCCCTTGGCCTTGCCTCAAAAGCCTGAACCTTGAATTATCCTACTTTTGGGTCCCAACCCCAGAAATTTTGAGACAGCAACTTTGAGGACCACTTCATTCCACTCTTACTAAGACTCAACCATCCAGAGGTTGGAAGTAATTGGAACTTTAGGACTATACCTTCAGATGAAAAATCTATACACTAATGTAGTTGGAATTTCTCCCTGTGCCATAGCCTTGATCTTGGGGTTCAGTGAAACCACAGACCACATGAAAGGACAGAGTTTATTGATAAAGAAATAGATAAGAGAAAGAGGGGAAACAGAACCTTAGGCAATGGAGTGGGGGATCCCAAGTGGGCGGCCCACGTGGGCCTTTTATCTAGGGCTTTATGTACTGCTTTTCCTATCCTGTGGGAGGTGGGGAGGAATGTAAGTCTGGAACACGTCACAGTTGGCCAGAAGCCTGCAGGCAGAAAGTAATCCTAAAAAGAGTAAAGAAATACAGTCCTTGCCGTACTTGCCCCAGGTCAGGCATTAGGGTCTGAGCGCCTTACTCCAAGAGGAGCCGCCCATAAAGACGAGATCAGATGAAATACTGACTAGGCTGCCTTTTTGTGACCTTGCTTGAGCCCATTCAATGCATCCTAGAAAAGGCTTGTATGTGCCTAGAAATTTGGGTATGTGATGGTACTGATTTCTGAGATCACTCCAGGCCTATTGAGACTCCTTGTCCAGCCCTGAATGGGGGAACCTTGTATCACTATGATCGCCCAAGGCACTTAATACTGTTTAGAAGTAACTAGGATTTCACTGTGTTCTTCATACTAATGTTATCAGACGAAGAGAGTCCAGCAGCCTGTCAGTCAATATGCAGAGACGGGGATAGTCCATCAAACTTTATTTATTAGGAGGCTAATGATTTTGGAGAACAGTGAGAGTAGTCTCTCCAAGACGGTTCTATTCTTCCATTTCCAAAGTTATGGTTTTATACATAAAAGTTCAAAGCAAAGACCACATTAACTCTTACTATAAATAATAATCTGCATAAATTAGTGACCTATTAAAAAATTTTCAAAAGCTAATCTCCTAAATCAATTCACCTAAACTACTAAAGATAGGCATCTTAGGGTTAGAGTTAAATGTATAAAACAGTAAGAGGGGGAGACAGAAGGTGAAGGTCCCTAGGACCTAAACTTACCAGACCAGCTGTGTCATGTCTGCCTTAGCCAGAATGACTCCATCTTATTCTCACTACATGTGCTTTCACTACGTGATCCTGATATGGAAGAAAGTTGGAATATTAAATTTTGGAAAAATTTTCCATAGTATTGTCTTAGTTCCCAAAAGACTACCAGAAATTCTGCTAAGCTTTTTAGCCTTATTGCAATAAGTGAAAACATCACCTAGACAAAGTCTTGGGTGTGTCTCAAAAATGATTAAGTCAGGGGAGAATACTTAGAGTGTTTTAGGGCCTGGGATGAATGATTTTTAAGGCAAGTCAAGAAACTGGGATGAGGCAGAACTTACCACACAATAGCTTGGAGTTACTGGGCACAGTGAGGTCTAGATGTGACAAGCAAGCTGATATTCTTGGTACATCATGTAATTGGTTCTCTGTCATCCTCCAGGAGCAAGTGTTTCCTGGGGCAAGTAGGTAAATTATTTGGTCTTTGTGAACTAAAATAAAATTTTATGGCTCTGCCTGCTTAACTGACTAGAT
>NW_003852631.1:1566405-1567656 GCF_000181295.1 Otolemur garnettii
GGTGGAAGAGTTCAAAAGTTTCCAGCAGCTAGATAAGAGGGGTCTGCTCACAGCTCAGATATAACTTGATCCAGTGCTCTGTGAGGGCAAAGGGATCCACCTAGCAAATGGGTTAGTCTGGAAAGGTTAATACCTCCTTCCTCACCTTGCACCCAGTCACTCATAATCCCCCAGGTCTGTGACCCTATTCACTCCAGTAGGCAACTGCTCCCGGGGTTTATGGCCGCCAAAGTCACCCAGAATCTGAGTCTGGCAGGTGGACCTTGCTTGTTTAAATTAGGCTGTGAAAGTTCTCTCAATTCCAGCCCCTCGCCTTCTGTCCCAGCTTAATTCCTCTACAAGTCAGAGGCTGCTAGAGCTGATAAGGAACTCAACCCTGGGCAGCAAGCATTTAGAGTTTATACTCAGGTGTCAATCCCCACCTCTGTCTGCCCACTGCCTTTGTCTCAGCTATATTCCCTTAAGGGCAAGGTGCTCACTGGGAAATCTGAATCCAGTCTGGCAGGGGAAGAATTTAGGCTTTGGAAGTTCTCTCCATTCCAGCCTCATGCCTTCTGTCCCACCCAAATTCCTCTGCAAATCAGAGGCTATTAAAGGCACTGGGAAATCTGAGTTCAGCAGAGAAAGAATTTAAGCTTTGGAAGTTCTCTCCATTCCAGCCTGTGCCTTTTGTCCCGGCTATATTCCTCTGCAAGTCAGAGGCTGATAGAGCTGATAAGGAACACAGATCTGGGCAACAAGCAATTAGAGTTTACACTCAGGTGTCAATTCCAGCCTCTGCCTGCCCACTGCCTTTGTCTCAGCTATATTCCCCTGAGGGCTGGTGCTAATGCTCTCTTTACTTACGAAAGTTACCAAGTCTGTTCCGCCTGTGGCTGCTGTCTGGAACCTCTGGTTGCCCAGAGAGATGGGGCTTGCCTATCTGGAATGGCGTCAGTTCACAGCTCAGGATGCCACTGTTGCTGTATGGCTTCCTCCAAGCCAACTTTCTTTTCCTCACTCCTGTGCCACAGTCAGCACAGAGCAGCACCAGCCCTTTCCCCCTCCTCTTCTCTCAAGGAGATGCCCAAGAATCTGGACTCCATAGGTAACAAACCTCCAGACCTTGGGGTGGGACGGGAATCCTTGGAGTTCAATGTTGCAGGTGGGGAATATATATAGTTTTATACAGTTTTACAGTTTTATGCCTGGCAGGAGGGTGCTGTGGCACGCCAGCAGGGGTAGGAGGTCCAGTTTTTAGGGGGTCTCTCC
>NW_003852631.1:1567913-1568745 GCF_000181295.1 Otolemur garnettii
GGGAGCCTCTGTAAAAAGCTGGCTGCAGTCCGCCATCTTCCACTTCCCTTCTTAGAGATGCCCTCGTGACTCACTAACAGGCCTAATGCTGTATAAGACCTACCTGAAGGTTCTCAGTATACACAATAAACCACTTGAGTCTGGGTATAAGGCTATTGGTTTATCTCTAATTAACAGACCCATATCTTAACTCAGGTATCTCTTTCTGCTGACTCCTGATCTAAAGATAAAGCTTAACTCTTTCAGCCAATTGTTAACTAAAAAATCTTTAAACCTACCTATAACCTGTAAGCCCCTCCCCCCTGAAAGCACATGTAGTGAGAACAGATGGAGTAGTTCAGGCTAGGGCTGAGAGGACACAGCTGGTCCGGTTGGTTTAGGTCCCAGGTAATCTCCTCATGACTCCCATTCTTGCTATTTTATAAATTCAGCTTTAACCTAAAAGTGTGTATCTTGAGAGCAATTGATTTAGGAGATTAACTGTGGAATTGGAATGTGGTTTAGGGTCCTGGGTTATGCTGATTATTATTTATTATGGGTCATAGATTACACAGATTGTTTAAGATAAGAGTTAACATGGCTTTTACTTTGAACTTTCATGTATAAAACTGTGCTTTTGGAAATGGCAGAACAGAACAGTCTTGGAGAGGCTACTCTCACTGTTCTCCAGAATCACCAGCCTTCTGAAAAGTTTGATGGACCTATCCTGGTCTCTGCATATTGGACAGGCGGACAGACAGACCCTCTTAGTCTGGTAACACTTCCTTTGAGATGTCCCACTCTGGGGGCCAAACCAATATATGCCTTCTGTGTATCGCTTTACAACTTTACT
>NW_003852631.1:1568986-1572842 GCF_000181295.1 Otolemur garnettii
GGCTACGTAGCTACACACAAACCATCCTCCCCTCCTCTAAGACAAAGATGAGAAGGATCTGACTAGCCACCCCCCCTAAGAAGTTGGTGCCAAAAACCCTAAGTTTCCAGGCAAGCTGTGGAATTTGTCCACCACCTATGGCCCCATATAAAAGAGATCTCTAACAGCCCCCACTGGGCACAGATGCCACCTTTGCACTGCCCAGCCTGGTCAACCTCCCTTTTCATAAAACATAGCATCATTTAGACCTTTCAAAAAGGATGTTTGTTTCCATTCTAATTAAAATAAAAATATTTGTGTTGATGTCTCAACTATCCCTAAAATGCCATTTTTCAAAATTTTACATTTTATAAGCACTGTGATAGAAATAACTAACATTTGTGTTTTATTTTACAGTTTATAGAAAGCATTCACACATGTGTTTTTTGATACAACAAACCTGTGGTGTAGTTAAGCTAGGTGATTTAAAATACCCATTTTGAGGCCAGGTGTGGCAGCTCAGGCCCTGTAATCCTAGCATTTTGGGAGGCCAAGGCAGGTGGATTGCCTGAGCTCAAGAGTTAGAGACCAGCCTGAGCCAGAGTGGATACCTGTCTCTAAAAAATAGCTGGCTATTGTAGCGGGTGCCTATAGTCCCAGCTACTTGAGAGGCTGAGGCAAGAGGATCACTTGAGCCCCAAAATTTGAGGTTGCTGTGAGCTACAATGTCATAGCACTCTACTGAGGGTGACAAAGTGAAACTCTCAAAAAACTTTTTTTTATCAATAAAAAAGAAAATATACATTTTGCAGATAAAATTAAAATTCAAGGAAATATGTAATTAGCCCTGAAGGAAAGTGCTTTAAGTAGGAATTAACTGTACACTGGTATTCAGACTTCAAAATCCTTGCTCTTAAACAGCCCCACAAACAGGTGTGGGTATGTTACAATGTTTTGTGGTTTGTTTGGTTTTGTATCACACTGCAGAATCTGGCCATGGCTCTTGAAGCTTGTTTAATGGAGCTTGGTTATAGGAATACTCGAGGGAATTTACATGGCCACAACCATAAACTTCCAGAACATAGAACCTAGGGCAGGTGCGATAACTGGCCAGGCATCAGCTAAGTGTACCTCAAGTGCAAAATTCAAAACAATGAATTCTGAACTGTGGAAGGCTCTGTGTGGAGCTTGTATCCTGGCTGCTACCAGCTTCTCAATGCAGACAAATGAGTTCTGTGGGTTCCAGATTATAAGCTCCAACAGTGAAATGTGGTTTTTTTGGTATACAAAGCCCCCAAGCCTGACCAGGAAGTTATAAAGCTTTTCAAGTAGAAACTTAACCAGTAAGGCTTAATGAGCCGTGTGACTTCCACTAATGAAATGAAATATGCTACATTTCCAAACCTCCTTTTAAATTGCAAATCCATGTAAACGGGTCTTTTCAGGTAAACAAATGCCATAATTTCCCTCTGGACTATAAAGCATACTTTATGATGATCTGGGGGGGGGATCACAAAGTGATATAAGGGAATATATCATAGATGTAGTAGATGTAACATACATGATGAACTATCTCTTGGAAACTGAATGTCCAAATAGAGTAAGCAAATAGCCACTGTTTAAAGAGATAAAGAAAACAATTGTCAGGTGGTGCCTGTAGCTCAAAGGAGTAGGGCACCGGCCTCATATGCTGGAGATGGCAGGTTCAAACCCAGCCCCGGTCAAAAACTGCAAAAAAAGAAAGCAATTGTCTCATATTATCTTCCCAAGTGGGGCTCATACTCTAAATCAAAGGCTCTCAATGCTCCTTGTACATTACAATCACTTGGAGAGCCTTGAAAATTCCTACTGGTCAGGCCTTACCCCAGACCAACTAGGTTTTAAAACTCCCTAGGTGATTCCATTCTGTTGCCAGAATTGAAAACCGGTGGTCAACTAGAGAATCAATGGTTCTCAAAGTATGGTCCTGAGACCAGCAACATCACCATCACGTAGAAATGTATTCAAAATACAGATTCTCTGAAGCCATCCCAACCCCTCTGAATCATAAATGTAGATTTGGGATCCACCAATCTGTGTTTAACAAGCCCTCCAGGTGACTGGCATATGTTAAAGCACAACTGAGAAGCACTACTCTAAATACAAGGGCATCTTCCCTCTACCTGTAGCTTAAGGGAACACAAGCCTGACCTGCCCCAAACACTGCTTGGGACATGTGGCTTTTGTCTGAAGACAAAAGCTACTATTGACACAACTTTAATGTGAACTGTGAAGTGCTATATTAACTATAAACCATAGAACTTAGAGGTTAAAGAGAACAACAGAAGTCCCTGGCCCCAATTCCAGGGCTAGTCTCATTCAGAGCATCTTCTGGAATTGCTGCCAATGACCCATGATCAACATTTGGGGTGTGCCTCCCAGTACACACACATCATCCTTGCTTCTGACTACTACTTCTCCCCTCCTTCACCATGTTTAATCCCTGGGTGAGTCCTAGGCCAATTACCTTACGGCTTTAACATGAGGACTTCGGCTCAGGCTTCCTCTCCACTCCTTTCTCCAGGGCAGCACTAGCATCGCCCTGGATGATTGTCCAATTTCTTGGCCAGGTATTTTCTGAACTTCTTCATTTCCAGTTATCTTCCCCTATACCCAACCTCACCCATTCCTGGCCCCAAATCTTTTAAATCCACTAAGCCAAGCACAGTCTTTGGCCCTTAGCTTTCCCTCCTCCCAATGTCTTGCCTGAGAATTCACTCTCGTTTCAACTCTTTCTTGACCTCACAAGCTGCTCTCATCTATTCTCCCCCCACTTTCTTCCTCTATTGCTCCTTCTAAGACAGTGAATGCCCTTCAGCCAATGGTGGGAATAAACATTCTTCCTTCGAATGCTATTTAAAATTCACCATTTTCTACAAATCCCTACCACCCTGCTATGACGGAGGAGGTGTTCCCACCTGTGTTTCATGCCCTCTCTTCATCACTATTCTTTATGCTACTCATTATCTGTCCTTATTTTCTCCTACTTTTCTTGTCTTATTCTAGCAACTGGTCCCTTCTATCATCTGTTAAATAACATTTTTTTTCTTTTTTTTTGAGACACAGTCTCAAGCTGTCACCCTGGGTAGAGTGCCATGGTGTCATAACTCACAGCAACCTCCAACTCTTGGACTCAAGCAATCCTCTTGCCTCAGTTTTTCTATTTTTAGTAGAGAGGGGGGTCTCACCTTTTGATCAGGCTGCTCTTGAACTCTGAGCTCAAGCAATCCAGCCACCTCAGTCTCCCAGAGTGCTGTGATTACAGGCGTGAGCCACAGCACTCGGTCTGTTTCACATGTTTTAAATCATTCCGAACTTAACTGAATTTTGCCCTGCATTTCCTCCAGCACTATTCTATTCTCACCCTTCTTGCTCAATCTTCCCACAAGAGTTGTCTATATTTCCTCTCTCAATTGGTTTGCCATTTGTTCTCTAGCACTTTCTGATCTGGTTTCTGTCTCCACCATACTCATGTGGCTAATAAGCCCCAAGTGGTTAAATCCAGTAGGCACTCTTCAGTCCTCATGGTCATTGCTTTCTCAGAAGCATGTGACACACTTGACCTTCCCTTCCTCTACCTCCCTCCTTAATATCTCCACTTATCAACCCCCTGCCAGAAGATAAACTGCATGAAAACAGCAGCCTTGTCTGACTTGCACCTGCTGTACCTGCACCCTAGAACAGTTCTGGCACATACTAGGTTCTTGGAAAGTATTTATTCAACAATCAATCAACCACATAAATTCTCGTTCCATATAGTACATGGAGGAAAGTGCAATATGAAAAAGATTATTCCGGGGGATCTGACCTCATATTAGGGAGCACATGAGTCAGGAAG
>NW_003852631.1:1573134-1574544 GCF_000181295.1 Otolemur garnettii
CAAAATTAAGACTCAAACTCGTACTTCCCCATATCCCATATTTTCTTCTCTTCCACTGCTCTGTCTTAGGAAGTGGCCTTCTGCCTAGTTACTCATGCCTAAATCTCATCAACACAAAGCAAAGTAAAATGTAGAAAAGAGCATAATAGGGAGATCTAACTTCATATTACCTTTACTCTCCTCCCTAGAATCAAAGGTAATGATTTTAGATATTGTTCATTATAATAAATAGGATCCTGTCTCTCTTGGGCCCCTCATTCATTTTGCTCTATGCACTAGATATAAGTATATGTTCACATACACAATTTTCTTTTACAAATGTTTATTTTATCTGGAGTTATTAATTGCCTTTTTGTTTCTGTTTCTTTGCTCACTGGCTAACTCTTCTCATGCCTCTACTATTAGATCTATAAAATACTTCTAAGTATATTTTTATTTTTTAATTTTATTGTAAATTGACCATTTATAATTATATATATTTATGGGGTATCAAGTGATGTCATAATTTGTCAATATAATATGGAATAATTAAATCAAGCTAATTGACATATCCATTTCCTCAAATACTTACCTTTTTTGTGGTGAGAAATTTTAGAATTTACTTTCTTCATAATTTTTAAGTGTACAATACACTAATATTAACTATATTCACTATGATATGTAATAGATCTCAAAATGGAAAAATTATTCCTACTGTCTGAGATTTTATACCCTTGGAGCTAGGATAACTAGATGTGATTTCTAATTTGTTTTTGAGACAGAGTCTCACTTTGTTGCCCTCAATAGAGTGCTGTGGTATCATAGCTCACAGCAACCTCCAAGTCTTGGGCTCAAGCAATCCTCTTGCCTCAGTCTCCCAAGTGGTTGGGATTACAGAGGCCCACCACAAATGCCTGGCTATTTTTTAGAGACAGGGTCTCACACTTGGCTCAGGCTGGTCTCGAACCTGTGAGCTCAGACAATCCACTGGCCTTGGCCTCCCAGAATGTTAGGATAACAGGAGTGAGCCACCATGTCTAGCTGCTAATTCTTTTTTTTTTTTTTTAATTTTTTAAAAATTTTTTCAAATTAATATGAGGGTACAAATTTTAGGTTACATTGTTCTCACTTCCAGGGTAAAGTTCCATTTGTAGAAGAGCCACTCACAGGGGACGTGTTATACATACTTACCATGTACCATTAGGTGAGATCCCACCCCATGCCCCCCCTCCTTCTGCCAAACATCCTTCCTCCTTCCTCCTTCCTCCCACCTGCTTCCCTCTAACCCCAAACTGGACTATATTAGTGTTTTATTGTTCTTATGAGCATGTAATTGTTAATATATTGATTTCATGTTAGTATGGAGTACTTTGGATATTTATTTTTCCATTCTTGCAATACTTTACTAAGAAGAATGTATTTTAACTCCAT
>NW_003852631.1:1575455-1576248 GCF_000181295.1 Otolemur garnettii
ACTTTCTTAGCCATTTTGAAGTGTACAATACACTAATATTAACTATATTCACTATGATACATAACAGATCTCAAAATGAAAAACTATTCCTCCTGAGGTTTTATATCCTTTAAGCCATGATTACTGGACCTGATTTCTAATTCTTATGTGACATTCTTTTTCTCTGAAAGATTTTGAGCTCCCCCATTTCACTTTGGAGATCTTAGTTTCATGATAAGTGCCTTGATAGATATCTGTTCCCATGCATTCCTTAGACACTTTCAATCTGGAAAATTATGTCCTTTGGTCCTAAAAATATTTCTTCTTATTATAGATTATATATATTATTTCCTGTCCACCATTTTTTTCTTTTCTCTCTCTCTCTCTCTTTTTTTTTTTTTTTGGATCTAAAGTTTACTTTTCTATCATCTCTTTTCCCTCTAAGTTTTGGCTTTCTATTTAATTATAATCTCTTTCTTTTATGAAGAGGATTTTCTTGATGGATAGTTATCTTGGGATATCAAAATGTATCTTAAGGCATACTGTGTGTTTGGGTAGAGCAGCGGTTCTCAACCTGTGGGTCATGACCCCTTTTTAACAATGAAAATACATTGCGGCATTAGGAAGCTTGAGAAACACTGGGGAGAGCTTGTTAGTTGGTGGGTGTTAGTGTATGGCAACTGCATGGCCATCTGGTTTTGTCATGGGGACCCTCAGCTGTCAGTTTCTGGGTAACTTTATTTGTGGCAGGTGGGTTTCTCCAGAGAGGATGCTTTGATCTTCTTCCTGGGTGTGGTCTGTTTCTCTTGATTTC
>NW_003852631.1:1577712-1582401 GCF_000181295.1 Otolemur garnettii
AAACAGAGAAAATAAAAACTATCTACGGGTGGTAGCACTATTATTTTAAAATGTTAACTCAAAAATTTTAGGAAGTTCTGATTACCTACATCAGTCAAATAATAGAGAAAGAAGAAGGGAAAAAACTTGATTTCAAGAAAGGATCTAAGATCAGTGTGACTATGTCACTGAGTATAAGGGATGGTGCTAATGTTGAAGAGTATTCACAAACTAAAGTTGCAGAAAGTGCCAGAGAAACCTGGGATTGATCATAATTACAATCAGTCCTCCATATTTTCAGGTTCTGCAGCTGTGAATTTAGTTAACTGCCAATTCAACCAACTGTAGACAGAAAATAGGAAAAAAATAATACAACAGTAAAAAATAAATAACAACAACAAAAAAAAAACAGTGTAACAACTACATAGCATTTATATTGTATTAGGTGTTATATGTGATCTAGAGGTGATCTAAAGGATACAGAAGGCTCTGCATAGGTTATTATTTCATTTTAATGAAATAATACTTTGAGCATCTGCAAAGTTTGGTATCTGTGGGGGTTCCTGGAACCAATCCCCCATGGAGACCGAGGGATGACTATATGTCTAATGTGTAAAGAGTATTGAAATTAATTCATCTGGGAAGAAATTTTGGAATCCGATATTTCTCAGGACCTGACATTACCTCCTTAGAGAGAAGTAGCTATTGAGTGGCTGACACTGACATGATGGGTTTCATGCCCTTCCGGAGGCCTCTGGGTTCAGGTTGCCTTTACTGTTTCATGCATTTCTTTTGCCCATAGTATTTTACATCTGACAGGAATCCAGCCCTGCTTGCATATAAAATTTAGATAACCTGACTCTTAGACAATGAGATGTTGGTGTCAGGCCTGTGCTGTGGGATCGGGCAAACCTCCATTATTTCCTTTATTGGGGTGAATGGAAGTGGTAAAAATGCAGAGATTGGTGAAGAAAATGTAATATGTGAACTTAAAACATCTTTTTTGAGATGGCTTCTGTGACCAATGCCCCTTGCCTGCCTTTTCTGGTGCAGAGCTACTGGGAGTCATTGCCCATCTAACAATTATTGACATTTTACAGTTTGTCTATAATTGTGGCAAAAACAACAGCAAAAAAGCTTGGTGTCTAAAAGGACTTTAGCATTCATCTGGAATGAGGAAATATTTGGAGAGCTGTGGGAAAGGAAGCTAGAGACTTTTCATGCTTGAAATTAAACCCGTACCGTGGTGCTGCTGCCCATATCAGAGCAGATATAAAAATGTTACATCTTCTAAGAGACTCACAAAAAAGCAAGCATAATCAAGTGACATTAATTTTAATAATATACTTGACTCAATTCAATATATTCAAAACATTACCATTCAACATGTAATCAATATTTTAAAAACTACTGAGCTATGTGACATTTGTGTGTGTGTGTGTACCAGCACATGCCAGCTGGGACTAGCCACATTTCACGTGCTTAATCTTGCCTGAGGCTGCCACGGTAGACAGCACTGTTCTTAAATCATCCCTTCCCAAAGGGAAGCAAAAGCTTGTGCCTATAATCTGTAAATTTCAAAAGGTCAAAAATTGGTTTACCTGAACCATTCGAATGCAAAACAAGTTTGTTAGCCAACCAGAATTGCCCCATTGAGCTGGGAAAATTCTACTGTCCTCTCCACGTAGGCCTTGGGGGCTGAGGAATGAAAACGTGCCTGCAGGACAAATTCCCATCAGCTGTGAAGTCTTGGGCATTTTTCTTTCTCAAGACATCAAGCATTTTCCTCTCACATAACAAATCAAGACTTTATTTTCCCGCTTTCCAACATGTTCCATGTGGCAAGTAAGATGTGTTTTATGAGCCTCTTGGGAATCTCGGGAATTCACAGGGAATTCCATCCATGAAGTGATGATGACTACAGCAGACCCAGCTCCATCTGCTGTGTGGGGTGGATGGGCCTGAACCCAGTTACAACTAATTTCTACACTAATTGAGCGTGAAGTCAAATAATGTGTTCCCTGGCCTCACAATACATTAGGCTTCTGGGGATCACAAATGCATCATTATTAAGATGACCTAATTCATCCTTGCCCTGTAGACTGGTTGTTTTGCTTGGTACATACCCAATTTTATCTGTGGCTGCTTCATTCAGTGAGCTAGAGCTTGAGGCCCCTACGGGAGACCTGGTCTGCAGTGGGCGGGGAGGAGGCTCCCGCTGCAGCCCAGCCATCTTCTCCATCTTTGACACTGTACACACAAATGAGTCTAAGAGGCCTTCCTGAAGACTGGAATGCACACAGAAACCCCGTATTTGAATTTCAGAGGCTCAGTAATATCATTTTGTTGTCCGCATGTGTGATGGCAAGCAGGCCACTCTGCAGACAAGTGACCTGCTCATTAACAAATCGCAAGTTCAGGCCAAGGCAGCCACTTACTGCGCCTGGCCCACCTGACTCCCAGCAGTCCTCCCCAACAGCGCCTGTCACACTTCTGAAAAGGTGGCATTTTAGCAGTCTGTTTATAAAACTGCCAAAGGTGCGTTTGTCATGAGGTGCAAACAGAAGAGACACACGAGAGAAATGTTTTGCACCAGATTTTCTGGAACCCTAAAACCTGTCTCCCAATACTCAGGGACGTGTCTGGTTATCCTCTGCAGCCCTGCGAGTGTAGAGAGCTCCTCCAAGCAGAACAGAGGCCCCAAACCTCACACACACTGCAGAGTTTGGAGCATCAGAATCCTCCACAGCTGTATCCAAGGGATTATTAAAAGAATATGCTGAGGGGACTTTTTCTAATGACAGCAGGTGACAAGAGTTCAGGAGGTCAAGGGATTGCTGAGTTAAAACACACCTGAATGACTGCATTTGCCCCTGGCACTATATTAACATTTGACAGGCCACCTCTGATAGACACTTCCTTCAACAAGATGGCGATGAATCAATCATTCACTAGGACCAGTGGCCACCAAATACAGATTTAGGAGCATGATGCTGTTTTGTCCAGTGATTTATCCAGCTTGCTATCTGCCAACTTGTTTGAACCCTCTTTGGACAAATACCAGAATCAGAAGTTAATGGAGTGAAGAAGCTGCTATCAGAACATTGCTGATTAACTGGGAACACCTGAAAATAATCAGATCTGGCCACAACCATTGGTGATAGACAGATATAGAGTCTCCTGTCTCATTCCCCAGGAGGTCACAGGCCAGCCAAGCATGACTAAGGTGACCAGATTTTAACATTGGTAAAGTGGGACACCATTGACCGGAGTGGGGAGAGGTTCTTAATTAAAAATTTGGTCTATATGGAGCAACAAAAAATTTCATAGAATGCAAAAATAGTATTGTAATATGTTTTTTTAATTTCAACATAAGTACAAATTTACAAAGATAATACATTAAAAAATTTATGTATAGTATTATTTTATTCTTTGGCATATTTCTCATTTGAGTGAATTTTTTTTAGTAGATTGCTGTCATTGTTTAAAAGGTCATGAAATTTTTCACAAGAATTTGTTAAATTATATTTCACACATAAAATGGCTTTCAAAGTCTCAACACTTAATTGTGATTTTTCTGATGTCCACACTTTATTTACCATAGAAAAAAAGCGTTCAGTCGCAGCACTAGTTCCTGGTAAGGACAGCACGTATCCCACAATTTTTAGTGCATTATTGTATGGAACATGGTTTGTTTCAAAATGATGAAATATTTCTAACCATTTCTTCTCTATTGTGATTTTTGCTGATGCCCAAGATTTAACCTTTTCCTTATCAATATATTTTTTTAATAATGATACCTCATAAGTGTTACTTTCAATGCCGGTGCTAGACTTTTTGCCACCACTATAAAATATAAATAATATGAGTACTGTCTGCTAAATTCATGAAATAAATCAATAAATGACTTACCTAAATTATCTGAATAGCTGATTTGTTGACATCACTTGTTTAACTAGCACTAGCACGCAGTACGATGTGTATCATCTGAGAGACAGTTACAAAATGTTTTCGTGGTTGCCAATGCCAAAAAAGGCCATTGTTCATTAAGTCCAAACAATGGTGGTCGAATTCTAACAACTGATCAACAGTGTGAACTTTGATAAGCAGTTCTCGATAATCAGTTTTCAACAATGATTTGTTATTATTAAAGTTTAACATTATAAAATTAACAAAAACAATATAAAACTCATATCCTGGTGAAATAGCCACATGGCAGCCGAAAACTGTCTATTCCATTCCCGTTGTCCTGCCATTCCCTAGCTTGTTGTACATTCTTTACAAAAATTGGGACTTTTTAAAAATGCCACAGGACACAGGACAAATTGTTAAAAATTGGGACTGTCTGCCAAAAGCAGGACATCTGGTCACCTTAACATGACACATATAGGAAATCAGAAAAATAAACTCTGCTGGACCAACCAGTCTGATTATACCATTCAAGTTCAGAAAGTACCAAGCTAAAAGGTGTTCTGAGCACCTCTGATGCCCCCAACACTAACCTCAGTCACATGTCTATGTTCAAGGCACTGACTCACTCCATCCCAGATGGAAGCATCTCTGGGCCATTTCTCTCTCTCTCTCTCTCTCTCTCTCTCTCTCTCTCTCCCGGCCGGATGAAAATAGAGAAGGAAGTAAGGGCTGGGTCAGAGGCAGGTGTCAGACAAATTTCATGGTGTCCTGGGAAAGGAGAACGACAAGCACCTGGAC
>NW_003852631.1:1582421-1586793 GCF_000181295.1 Otolemur garnettii
AAAAGGTGTTCTGAGCACCTCTGATGCCCCCAACACTAACCTCAGTCACATGTCTATGTTCAAGGCACTGACTCACTCCATCCCAGATGGAAGCACTCTCTCTCTCTCTCTCTCTCTCTCTCTCTCTCTCTCTCTCTCTCTCTCTCCCCAGCAGATGAAAATAGAGAAGGAAGTAAGGGCTGGGTCAGAGGCAGGTGTCAGACAAATTTCATGGTGTCCTGGGAAAGGAGAACGACAAGCACCTGGACACTCCACAGAGGGGGAAAGGGGCATCTTGAAGGCCAGAGCCATGTCTTAAGGTCATCTTTTAAAACAATATGTATTTTTTTTCTGATTATAAAAGAAATATATACTCATTGTAGAAAAACTAAAAAAGAAAAAAAATTTTAAATGATTTCTTTTTACATCTATGTATCTGGAACATAATAGGCACTGCATAAAAATTGTTTAATTGTTTATGTTGGAGAGTGGGGGGAGGAAAGGGTACTGACAACGGTGACATCAAGCTCCTTGTTAAAATGCACATAATTCAGCAGCGGCCCTGAGGTGCTCACAGTGGCTGTGGCTGAGCCTTTGCCTGGGTGCTCAGGGCAGAGGTTTCCTGCAGCTCTGGCTGCTGCTCCTGTCTCTGGTCTCAGAAGTTTATCAGGAGGTAAAAAGTGAATGCACAGATAAAAAACAGGAATGAATTAGCCTGGGGACAGAAGCCTCAGAGACGATTTAAAAATTAGTATGGTACTATTATTTATGTTACCAAAAGCCATATATCTATTAGAGACAAAGTGGGAAATATGAATAAACCCCTGAGACTTCAGCTTTGTTGATGTTTGGCACATTCTCTCTAAGCACATTTTCTAGACACATATTTTTGTTATTTTTTCTTTTCCATCATTGGGGTCATGCTTAATCCACACAGGGTCATGGCCCATCATTGTGAAAGCACATGTAGTAAAAATACGATGGTGTCATCCGGGCTAGGGCTGAGAGGACACAGCTGGCTGGTTCAGATCCCACCTGACCTTCACTTCATGCCTCCCATTCTCGCTATTTTGTAAATTCAGTTTTAACCTAAAAATGTGTATCTTGAGTAGGATAGGGCAATTGATTTAGGAGATTAACTTTGGAATTGGAATATTGGTTTGTGTCATGGGTTATGTCAATTATTTTTTATTATGGGTCACGGCTTAGGCTGATGACTGTTGTTTAAGATAAAAGTTAACGTGGTTTTTACTTTGAACTTTCATGTATAAAACTGTAATTTTGGAAATGGAAGAACAGAACAGTCTTGGACAGGCTACTCTCACTATTCTCCAGAATCCCGACCTTCTGACAGAGTTAGGTGGACCAATCCTCCTCTCTGCAATTGGTTGACAGTGACAAGCAGCCAGACCCTCTTCATCCGGTACAATTTCATGATGAAGCCTGTGGAGTGAGTCTAACTAGCATTGAAAGAGACAAAACAGAAGAGCATATACAATGCTAATGAGCATTGCGCCCAGGGTAGGCAAGCTTTGTTTCAGTAATAAAATATGTATGGGTGTCCAGAGTCAAGACGCAAAACCTGAACCATTTTCTATGGGTTGTGGTCAAAAGGTTTGGGAAATGTACAATAAATATTTTGTTCTGCTTATTTACTGACTAATTGAGTAGAAAAATGCTTCTGTATTATTGACTATCAATGACATCATTCTTAGTTATCTAATACGCTATCCAGTGGATGTACTATCACGCATTTAACTCTTCCCCTACAGTTGGGCGTTTATTTCACTTCATTATTATACATAGTGTGGAAATAAAAACAATTTTACAGTTTTTTCCCCACCACTTTTAAAACTAGATTCTAAAAAATGAAATGATTATCTCTTTTTCATGGGTGGCAGAGATGAAATCGCATAGACCACATACCTGGGAACGCAGTTTGTAATTTTCTTTCTGTAAGTAAATTGACAAGCTCCCACTTTCCTGTTTTCCTCACTAACAAAACTTCATCTCATCACTTCAAGGTAAATTAGTCCTTCTGGTTTAAAATTGCATTTGTTCTTAGTAACTATTTGATCAATTTAGATCAATTTGGGATTCTTGCTCCTCCCCGTGGCTCTTCTAGACAGACACCTGAGCCCAGGTGAAGCCCCCAAGTGAGGGCCAGCCTGGTTCACAGCAATCTGCTGGCCTTGGGGACCTCCCGCAGAGGTGTATCTGGTACCACCAGCCCTTGGGCATCACCCCATTCCTGCTTCATTCATTGCCTGTGGCCTTGGGAAATCTGATCTACACACTCCGCCCTCCCCTGGCCCAACCAAGAGGCCTCTTCAGCCTTACCTGAACTGCTGCTGCTTCCTAGGAGCTCAGAAATTCTCAGCTGTTGCCTTTGAAACAGCCAGGCTGTGCGGAGCTCCATGAAGCTACTTATCTGACTCAGTATCTGCCCAGCCATTGCTACTCCAACGCGTGGTGCCTGGCTTCCCCACAGTGTGTGCTGTCTCCCAGGCTTCTCTGGGCAATGCTATCTGCTGCTCTGAGATTCTCCTACATTTATCTGGGGGTTTCCATACACCCAGCTTGTACCAGCCATGGAGGCATACAGTTCGCACCTTCCTTCAAGAAAGTGAGTTGCCATTCAGATGCAAGAATGTCATTAGCTGACAGCCCCTGTTATTTGTCCCTGTGGGTGCTTCCTCAGTTTTTGAGATGAGGTCACACTTTTCTCAGGCAGGGCCCAGAGGACTCTGAGCTGATCCTTAGCGTTGCCATTTCTGCCCGCCACAGAATTCCTCTGAGAGGCCACCTGGCTCTGACGCTCCCCATGGGTGAGCAGGGACTGTCAGAGTCACACTGCAGACTTAGGCTCTGCTGCCCACTTCCTCCCTTTTGTCTTTCTCAGTTGTTGCTCCCCTCCCCTGCTTAACTCTCCCCATAAACTTCTTGCACTCTTAACTCCACCCTGGAGGCCCAGCTGACACAAAGTCCCTTGTCCCCAGAGCTGGGCCCTGGGCACTTTCCCAGGAGCGACTGGCATTTAAATCCGGTCACTTCCCTCCAATTCCGTTTGCTGTCACTAGTCAAGCTTGCATTTGCCTTTGGTGAGAAAATGGATTTGAAGCCATCTCTGTTGGTATGGCATAAGTTCCCAGCTTCGTCACTCCTGGGACTCGCCTCACGTCAATGCCCTGCCCACTGGGCATTGGCTCAGTACTTTACCTCACAGTGACACTCCAGAATCAGCCCCTCTCTCCATTCTACAGATGCAGGAAGTCAGGTTCAGTGTCACTGAGATACTGTGTACATCGCTACTGAGGGGCAACTGCAGACAGAGTGCGGAGGACCAGCCAGCACAAGAAAGCTGAGATTGTTTTTGCTTTTTCTTTTCTTTTTCCTGCCTGCATTCACCTAACCTTTAGCTGACCATTGGGATGTAATTTGCATGACTTTTGACTGTTATAGTACAAAAAGGTAATTTCTAAAACTTCATGGAGTCAGGAGGGCTCTTGATTGAATATTCCTTCAAGATAGCTCAGAATTTACTGAACACAAATGGCATTAGGAAATTGTTAATCGTCCAAGAACTTTGCTAAAAAATCTGGAAGATGTTTACGTAGAACACAAAGAAGTTTGATTTGAGTTTGAGTTAATGAATGAATTGATATACAGGATAGGATAAATCCTGTAAATTTTTTTTTTTTTTGAGACAGAGTCTCACTATGTTGCCCTTGGTAGGTACAGTGCCATGGCATCACAGCTCACAGCAACCTCAAACTCTTGGGCTTAAATGGTTCTCTTGCCTCCATCTCCCAAGTAGCTGGGAATACAGGTGCACACCACAACACCTGGCTATTTTTTGGTTGTCATTGTCATTGTTGTTGGGCAGGCCCAGGCTGGGTTTGAACCCACCAGCTCCAGTGTATGTGGCTGGCACCTTAGCTGCTGACCTACAGGTGCTGATCCTGGATATAGGACTTTTAATAGCAAAGAAAAAAACGCGAAAGGATCTCATTTGGCCCAGTATCTATGACTATAAGGTGAGAATGTCAGCAATGGACTGAGATCTGCTAGTATTAAGTGAAACCCCAGGGAATTCCCGGAAACCAGTTCTTTTGTAGCGATGACCTGTCAGTTGTTGAGGAAACTGAAGGAAAGCAAAGCAGACTCAGGCTGGGAGTGCAGAGCTGGCATTTTATGGGTCGAGGCAGGTCTCTCTGAGCCCAGGCTCTGCGCACATTGGCTGTTTGTCATCTAAGCAGCACTAGCTGGTGACATGCCCCCCTAAGACAGGGTTTCTCAAAAGCCAATGTGTGTACAAATCAAAGGAACATCTTGTTAACATGTAGATTCTGGGCTCGGCGCCTATAGCTCAACCGGCTAAGGCGCCAGCCAC
>NW_003852631.1:1587126-1588422 GCF_000181295.1 Otolemur garnettii
GGGACCCAGAATGTGCTCAGAGAGGTCCAATACCAGAGGCACAGATGCTATTTGGATAATTTATCCTCCCCATCTCCAGTCCACACTTTCCAAAGATAAGGGTTCAAGTGAGGCTGGCAATATGTACTTCAGAGTTTCTTTTGAGAAAAGCGACCAAGGAGAAAACTAAGCCCACCCTAGCCTGCTGCAGCTTAGTTTCTGTGAAGCCATCATCTCTCCTAAGTAGGGAATGCGTGCACCTAAGATAACTTTATTTGATAGATAGATATGGTCTTGGATGCCCTTGACTCAGTCAGGGTAGTACTCCCTTTCCCGGTCTCCTTCAGCCATCTGAGGATGTCAAGAAGTCTCAGGGGCAGTGCCTGTGGCTCAAAGGAGTAGGGCACGGGCCCTATATGCCAGAGGTGGAGGGTTCAAACCCAGCCCCGGCCAAAAACTGCAAAAAAAGAAAATCTCTGCTAGGTGTTGGTATGTCTTTGAACACTTGTTTCTGTCCCTGTATTAGGATGTGACTGATTGCTAACAACAGAAAACCTAAGTCAAAATGCCCTAAATAACTGACATAGCCTAGCGGGAGGTGCTCAGGCTGGTCTTCTCGGCTGGGCCTGGAGCCTCTAGGTTGCTGGCCTCCCTCTTGGGCTGGCAGCAGCTCTTCCAAATGGCCAGGGCAGCTCAGGCCTTGGATTCATACCCAACATTGGCCCTAGTCGACATCCAGAGGGAGGATGCAGTCCTTTCAGGTTCTCCCCAAAGAGAGAAAACCTCACTGTGTTTCATCAGAGCAAATCAGCTCATGTGACCGTTTCTGAATAGTGTCAATGGCCAAAAGTAGCCCATCACCCTTGGCAAGGGTGATGAGTGCTGGGTGGTTAAAAACAAGAATCTCTCCATTCCCCTGTCAACAAAAAGAGGGCAGTGTCTGGCTGGATGCCTCTGGGCAAGCAATGGCATCTGGTTGGAATGTGAATAAATCCGAGGGGTATAGGGTTTTATGTTTGTTTTTTCAGTTGCCTTCTCTTGGTGGCAAATGGTACTAATTTCCTATTTACAGTTGTAGAAAGAAAGTTTGTTTTTTATTACGTATATTTGTTTTAAAATGTAAGTTAATTTAGAGAAAATGTAATACATAAAGGTGGCAAAAATTATGAAGGTCATAGGCAAAGAAGGAGTTTGAGAAACAACAGTAAACTGTTACTTTCTGGCTGGCAGATATTTGGGGCTCCTAACTAAAGGTAGTCGTCTGAGAGACATGGCCGGCTTCTCAGTTCCCGTGACTGTAGTCTGATGGGCTCTCCA
>NW_003852631.1:1588616-1591695 GCF_000181295.1 Otolemur garnettii
AAAAAAAAAAAGCATATACTTTTTGTGCTTTGAACTTCTTTCAAAAATAATTTAATTAATGGTCTTTAAAAATTTTCGAGACATACCTAAGATCCTCTCTCTGCAAGCCAGTTGAAAATCACTGCTCTAAAGACTACACATGGCCTGCCGTAGCATTTGGGTGTCACTGTTTTGTAAAAGCCTTTTCTAATGGCTACCTCAGTGAAAGCCACTGTGGAGGACTTGGAGAATCCTTTTGAAACTGAAAGTTTAAGGGCAACATGAATTTAGTCTGTCCCCAGTGCTAGGCTGTCTTCATCCTGGAAATTATAACTCATCTCCTGTTTGCATCTACCATCAGTCCAGGTCAGAAGAACTTAGAGATGTGCTTTGCTAGTGAGAGACCAGTTTGCCTAGTAGTGTTCTCCCAATAAATTTACAAGGACATTCATAAAGATGGTAAGGTTAGATTGTGATGTTTCCAATGTGTGCCTGGGGTGGGGGGAGTGTGAATTAGCATTTGGAATATTTAAAAACTATTGTTTAAAAAAATTCATATCTCTTTTGTTATTATATTTTTGTTGATACAAAAATATTACCCTAGGGGAGTCAAGCTCCAAACTTCACATGTTCATCTGCTCTAGAGTTAGCTGGGTATTTGAAGATGAGCGTAGACACTGAGCGACAAGAATTATTATGATTTCAACATTACAATCATGTTTAAATTCATGTGAAAAAGTTATACGTTTATATATGGGTGCATTTCCCCTATATAATGACATTTAGAAAATTAGATGCTTCATTCTTACTAGTCAATAGTAAGATCAATGCAACAGTGTATACCACTTAGGAGGCTGATAATCTTCTACGTCCATGTTTCCTCCACGTGAGATTTACTCATAGCTTTGGTCGGTCCCCTGTCTGATGTTGACGTCAGGCTCATACCTGTAATCCTGCCACCCTGGGAGGCCAAGGCAGGAGGATTGCTTGAGTTTGGTCTTACACCATGGCACCCAAACACTTGGATGCTGAAACTAACAAATAATATGAGTGTAGAGCATCAACAATATTCCTGCTACCATGGCAGGAGGTGTTATATAGCCTATTTTAAATGGCAGAACAAATCTCTGAGCCTGGCATTACTCCAGTGTGATCACACATAATCAGGATACTTAATTCCAGAGAGAACCCATGCATGGCGCTTGCTGCCAGGCCAGGTGGTGTATTTCAATCGATTGTTACCCTTGGTCTAGTTTTCCTTTGTGATCAGCATCTATTTAAATTCATGACTTAACCAGACTTTTTTAGAGTGAGACCTGACGTGTTTTCCCTTTATCAGCACTGATGATTTTTATGGGTAGATATGTGTGCAGAGAAAATAAAGGGAGAAAGTCAGGCAAAACAATTACCTGTCAAATGATTTCCCCTTTTATTTTAATTTAACATGAAAAATTATAGCTCCAACAAAATGGCTTTTTTCCCCTCCCTATTTAAAAGCACTCTCTTCTGATTGATATTTAATGCATACAGTGACCACCGGGGACATGTATTGTTTGCATCCATGTAAGCCGCCTTCATTTAAAGGGTTTAGTGTGAAAGCCCCGAAGGACAGTTCATTTATTGAGTTGCCTTTGGTCAAAACTGTAGCAGTTGCTGAACGCTTTAAAGGAATATCGATCACGCAGCCCACTATGCTATTTGCAGAAGGGCAGATCAAACCACTTTGTGCCTTTCATAAAAATCCTTTCAATTATATTTGAAAGAGCTTTATTTACACCTGCCAATGCGGCCTTTTATGTCTCTGCTTTACTTTCCACAAAGTTTATCTTTGCTTCATCATGTCTTTTAAAGAGTGTAGGTCACAGTGAATAATGCTAAAACCTATGAGAAAATAGGGGACTTCCTGGGAACAGTTTCAGTTGCTTTCTGAGATAGTCACTTGTTCCCAAATATTCCATACATGTGGTACGACTGCATGTCCCTGCCCGAAGAATGTTGGAAATGGTCTTGGGACTTGCTCTGACTCAGAGTTGTATGTGGAAAAGATGTGCGTCACTTCCAGGTAGAAGGTTTAAGAGCTAGTGTGTGTACTTTGCCACACTCTCTTTTCCCATTGTCCTGACGACCAGCCATGATCCAGAGAGCAGCTCCTCCTTCAGCCTGGGTCCCAGGGAGCGACCACTGAGAGGTGGAGCAAAGCTGCTGCTGACATTTGACAAACAGTTGACACAATTGTCAACCTTTGCTATTTTTAACCATCTAGATATGGGGGCTGTTTGTTATTGCAACAAAACCTACACTCTCCTATTACATCTTTTTTTAAGTCTCAAGGAGAAACTACCTCATAAGTGCAAATTAGAAGGGAATTTTGCTTAGGGGTCACAATAACCAAATGAGAGCATCATCTATTATACCCAGTCCCTTCTCCCTCTCAGTATTGTTTTCGTTCTTAAATAGGAGAGATCACATGCCCTTTTGGAATACAAATTGCTACTGTCACTTTCATTTTGAGGTGTATCTTTTAACTAAAAACCAATTTTATTACTGAAGAACATGTGGCCCTGAGCAAGTCATTTTGCTTATCTGGGCCTCAGCTTCCCTGCCTGTAAATAGAGAAGAAGTTGCCCCAGACTCAGTAGACTCAAGACCTGTGGTCCCTTGCAATGTATTGGCTTATTTGGGCTTATATAACAAAATATCATAAACTGAGTGTCTAACAAATAACAGAAATTTATTTCTCACAGTTCTGGAGGCTGGGAGACTCATGTCAAGGCACAAGCAAATTCAGTATCTGATGAGGGCCCACTTCCACATAAAGGGCCATCTTCTCACTGTCACCTCACATGGGCAAAGGAATCACTCTGGGGCCCCTTTCAAAAAAGGCACTAATCCCATTCATGAGGGCCCCACCTTTATGGCCAAAGATTCCACTTCCTAATACCATCACCCTGGGCATTCGAATTTCAACATATAAAATTTGGAGGAATATAAACACTCAGACCATTGCAAGCAATGACATTATGTGTTGATACATAGTTCACAGAAAGCAATAGGAAAATTGAATGGTCTCTAAAACTCAACTCTTTTGGATCTTCTTCTT
>NW_003852631.1:1592165-1627107 GCF_000181295.1 Otolemur garnettii
ACTCCCTACATATGGAAAAATGCACACGTCATCAGTGAAGATCTTGGGGAATTTTCACAAAGTGAAACACACTTTTGTAACCAGCACCTAGAGCAAGAAACAACATGATCATCACCCAGAAACCTTCCCTGTCCCTGCTCTGATGCAGGGTGACCACCAAGCTGACTTCTAACTGCAGAGATCAGTTTTGCTGCTCTTAAACTTCATTTCAGAGCTATACTCTTAAATATGTTCTTTGTATCTTCCTTCTTAAGTTAATGGTGGTCTTCTCCATGTTTCTGCATGAGATTGCAGGGCTTTCCTTCTCATTGCTGTACGGAATTCTGCTATATGACTTCCCCACAATTCATCCATTCTATGGATGTTGAACACTTGGGATGTTTCCAGGTTTGAGCATTTTAATGTATTTTGTTGTTGTTGATAGGTTTTCCTGTATTTCAGGTTGAGGAAGGCATCTTTAAACCTAAGTAAGAAGATCCAAATCTGTGGCAACTAGGTTTGGAGAGGAAAAAGCAGTGCTATAGTTCCAGGGAGGGAAAAGAGGACAGGAGGGATGAAAGGAAGGAAAGGGAGAAGCAGCAGAAGCTCCCTGGAGCTAAGCTCTACTCTTAGCTGGGAGATGCCATTGTTCTTTTCGTTTAATCCTTTGAATTCTCAGGCTATGATACCACGTGGAATTCCCTGAGAAGCATTTTGTAGAACAACATTGTTATGTCAAAGTAGGAAATCAGCAAAGATGGTAGATGCTTAGCAAGAAAATATTTTTAGTCTTGCTACTTAGAATCAAAGGAATCTTATAAACAAATACAGTCTGTCAATTACTAAATGAAAACGGCATTAAAATTTATAAGGTAGAGGGGGAGGGAACAATTGCCAATTCACCTGCTCCCATTTTTGATAGATCTTGAAACACACACCCCCATCCAATTTGGGGTGTGTAATCATATTAAAAACAGCTACTGATCCTCTTAAGCATGAATTTCCCTTTTTCTTTTCTCCATTAAACCATGAAATGAGGAGAGAATAAATTAGAGATAGCATGTCCATAAGCTTGTCAGTTCAAATGTCATACTTGTTTTTACTCCTGAAATGTGAGGCTTTTTTTGTCTCCCAGAATGCCAAAACCGTCTGTCATCCAAACCATCCCATTTCACCTTGTATCTCCAGCCCCTCTCTTTTTTTGTATATAACTTTGTATGTATTTATTATCTATAGAGATGATTTTTCCCAAGATTCCTCAGTCTCACCTCTAAGTATATATTTTACATGAGATTAAAAAAATATATTTATTTATTTAAATTTCAGATTGATATAAGGGTAGAAATGTGTAGGTTACATTGTTTTCATTTCCAAGGTAAAGTTCAAGTTGTAATTCAGCCCTTCGCCTAGAGGGCGCGCTGAACACTCTCACACTGTGCTCCTTAGGTAAGATCTTGCCAAACGCCCTCCGTCCTGCCCACTCCTCTCTCTCACCTCTCTCCTCCCCCTTGCTAGACTATTCCTGTGTTTTTCTTCCATGTGTCCAGCCTCTCTCTTCCGTAATGTTGTTCTTTATGTATGCTTTGGTAAGTTAACCCAGTAGCTATTGGCCAAAAGAAAGCAGTTGTTTAGTTAAATTAATGTAACTTATTTAGTACTTCGTATGTAATACGTTCTTTCTAATCCTTTCCACAGTTCTGAGAGTTATTAGTATTTTACAGATGAGAAAACTGAGGTGTTTTGAGATCAAGACCTGGGGCTTATGAGATGCACGGCCACGGTTTAGATAGAAGTCTGTTCTTGCCTTCCATCTTCAAACCTGGAGTATGTCTGTGCTGAGACTTACATTCTCGAGCCAAAGCTGTAGAGAGTTATCAGATGGTGCCTGCTATCCTCAGTGCACAGGCTCTTACCAGGAGGCTATTTGCTTCTGGCATTTTGCAGTGTCTGGAGACAACTGGAGGGCGGGGCATACAAGTACTGCTAAACTCTGGTGGGTAGAAGCCAGGGATGCTGCTAATAGCTTCCACCACGCTGGGAAGCCCCCACAGCAAAGAATTATCCAGCCCAAAATGTCAATAGTGCAAAGGTTGAGAAACCTGCCTGGCAGGGCGTTTGTACATCATGATGCTGCTTAGTAAGCCCAGGAGAGAGTTAAATTGCATTTGAAGGTGGCAATGAGGGATAGCTGAAAATATGTCAAGAGTCAGAGCATCTAGTCCCAAGTCCATTGTTAACGAGACTCAGTTTTACTCAAACAGACTTTCCAAATCTCAATTTCTTCCTGGGTGACAGTAGTATCTGTCTTATCTATTCATTCATTCATCAAATTTTGATTAACTCTTGGCGGTTTGGGACCCCAGATCCCCAAATCCAGTTAAGCTCGTTCAATTGCTGGGCTGAACTAAACAGTTCAACTGAGGCACGGCGGGAATTGAAAGCAACAGTGAGTGGAAACTGAAATTAAAACTAAAGCAGCATAGGCCGCGAGACTAGAAAGCAAAAGTAACCTGCACAGGTTTCAGAGTAACAAAGGGAAATTTTATTTAGGAACAAAGGGAAATCTGACAGCGCTTTCAAAGAGAGTTGGAAGTGCAGCCAGCCCTCTCGTGAAGGAGAAGAGGTGGGAGAGAGACCCCCAGGAGGGCAGCATAGTGTATAAATACCTCTTTCTCTCAGTTTGAAGTTGGCTGTCGGTCGTCTGCTGGCCTCCCTGCACCACCAGGCTTTATGTCCCTTCGCTGTTGGTCAGTGATTACCGTCCTCCTGTCTTGGTCACTGATGATCTAGGTTACTCAGGCCCACCTTCTTTCCCCTTTTTGGATGAGAACTGCTGAGTGGTGAATGTTCCTATGGGCCCTCCAGACTTCCTTGTTCAGCAGGCCGGGCTTTCTTGCCATTCCTGCTGAAGCCCTTTTCATTGTGTCCCTTCTCACCTATGTGCCAGGGAGTGTTCTAGACGATGAGTACACAACAGGGAGCAAAGTAGGCATCATCCTGGCCTCCGAGTGGCTGGGTGGGAAGCAGACATAAGTAGAACTAGGGGTGTTCTGGTAACCATGCAGACACACCTGACTTAGGACTGTACAGTCAGAGAAGCAACATCTAAGCTGACAACTGGGAACAAGAAGTTAGGAGGTGAGGAGAAGGAGAAAGAAAGGGTGGATTGTGTGGACAAAGCCCTAGAGGCAAGAAAGAGCCCAGGACAATGCAGGGCCTGAGGCAATGTGCAGCGTGACGGGAGAGTAGAAGAAGGGAGGAAAGAGACGTGCCTTGGGGGGGGGAAGCAGGGCTCAGCCCTTCGAGGGTTTCGTGGGCCGCCTACAGGGAGAAACTTTAGCCTGGAAGAAGAGAGGGGAAAAAAAAATAAAAGATTGAAAACAAGGGCGTGAATAATCAGATTGTGTCTTAGATCACGTAAGCTTCAAAGTGAAAAATGGGTTCTGCAGGCTGGGAAGCAGTTCCCATCCAATCGGAAGTGAGTTGTTGCTGTCTCAGCAAATAGTCAAGGTGCCCTCAGCTGGGGTACGGGCAACGGGATGGGTAGAAGTGAATGCATTGAAGAGGAGGCCAATCAGAGATATCCCAGTCTCAGAACAGCAGAGTATCCAGAACGAGGTATGACGGCCACTGTTGTGTCTAGAAACTGGAAGTATCTCCAGTCACCTCAGCGATTGGATTCCAGGCAGCGTCTGTGTCTTTTTTGCCTCCTTAGAATGAAGTTTTGTGGTGTCTGAACAGCAGGGCCTGTTGGTCACGTGTCCACACTTGAGCTGCAAGGGATGTTGGGAAATGGGTTTGGGGCATCTCCTTGAGAAGGATGCCCTAAATATGGGAAGGATGATTCAGAGAGAAAGGCAGATATGCCCTGTAGTAACCATGGAGAGTGACTTGCCAGAGCCTATTTAGAAAGCAAACCTGAAAATACCTTTCAAATTGAAAATACTCTTCCTCTTAAATACCCCATTTCTTGGGCTTCCTTCCCTGGAAGTAAAATTACTCACACATAAGAACATATGTGCATGGGGACATTATGAGAGCAATGTTCTTTGTGGCAAAAATTTGGTAACAAGGCAAATGTCTTTCAACTGAGGAAGAGTTGAGTAACTTGTGCCACATTTATGCCACTAAATTATGCAGTCAATAAAAATAACTGAGTTGGAACTAAATCAATTGGGGCTGGGACTCCATGAATAAGTGAAGGGCCATATGAAGCACCTTAAATAAAAATCTCCTCATACTTAACCCAGATCTTGATTTTTCCATCTCCTAGGGAATGAGCAGGGAGGGGTTTTATTAGTACTACCGGCTCACCTCCTCCTCCTAACTCAACACCCATGTCTAGACTCACGAACACACTTCACCCAGATAGGCAGGCCCACTGATAATGGCAAGGTTACCATGCTTTTGTTTACCAGCTTCCCATGGAAGTCTGGCTTCTAATCTTAGTGGACCCTATGTCCCCATTACACTGAGCTAGCTCTGTAACTTACTCCATCTTATAAGAAAGGTCTTAGTAGAAAAACACCTGAAATACAAGCCCAGGTTTGAGCTAAAACTTTTCTGTCTACAATTCCTGAGTAACAGCTTGACTAAAACAGCTTGGTAGTCTGTCTCAGTCTGCTCAGCTGCTGTAACAAAATACCATAGTTTGTGTAGCTCATACGACAGATAATTTATTTCTCCCAGTTCTTGAGGCTAGAAGTCCAAGATGGAGGTTCTGGTTTATTCAGTTCCCAGAGAGGGCTCCTTCCCAGGTTGCAGACAGTCATCTTTGAGTGGCTGCTGTGTCCTGTGTCCTCACACAGCACAGAGAGAGGGCTCTGCTTTCTCCTTTTTTTATAAAGGCACTATTCCCACCATGGAAGCTCTGCACTCATAGTTTTATCTAAACCTAATTATTTCCCAGTGACCCTACCTTCAAATATCACATTGGGAATTAAGGCTTCAACATATCAATTTGGAGGGATGCAAACATTCAGTCTATAGTATGATCTCTGAAGCATTATAATATGGTGATTACGAAGACAGGCTCTGGAGCCAGACATAATCTTGTTCTGCCCCTCACCAGCCACATGACCTTGGGCAAGTCACTTAGCCTTTGTGTGCCCCAGTCTCCATCTATAAAATGGGTTGGAATAGAGCTATCTCGTGAGGTTGTTATGAAGATAAATTAGCTAGCAGTGCCTTGGATATACAAAGAGCTCAGTAAATATTATTATCAGCATTCTCTTCTGGATCCAGGTAGGTCTCAAATTAGTCTGATCTCAAAATACCCAACCAGCAAGTATCCCAGCAGCTTTCTCTCTATCCCAACCTTGGTAGAAACTCCCAGTTTAAAAACAAAACAAAGCTATATTTACTACACAAACAATATTACAGTAACGGGGCTTCATGAAGGACATGGCTAAAATTTCTGAGGGTGTGAGAGAGAGGAAGGAATTTCAGAAGTTCACTACCGTTGGGGATGGCTTGGACCGTGCTCTCCCTCAGTAGTGTTCTATACTTGCAATGTTGCTATTTTCCATTTGCAAAAGCTTTATTTAACCATTGCAATTTGTGGCTTTCTCCAAGGCTAAGTATAGAGCAAAACATAATAATGCAAACTGGCTCACGCTGAGCTGAAATGAGTAGTGTTCTCTCCCCAAATCCTCCTGTGAGCTTTAATAACTTCTGTAATTTCCCTGTTATTTTCCAATCTTGTATACCTGTTCCAGAAGTACTCATTTAGTCTTTTCTAAACTAGCTTGCCCCTGCTGGGAAAATGACCAAATGGCTCTGCTCCTCTCCCCCCTGCCACACCTCTGGTTTTTGGTTTTCGGCTCCCATTCTGGGTTTACAACCAATTTAGCGGTTGTTGATCATGGTGAGAGGCTGTAATTGTGTCAGTACTGGAGATAAAATGGCTTGTCAGAGCAGTTCATTAGAGGGAAACCATTTCCAGGACAAAGGGAGAGAGAATGAGCAGGATGACATCTACCCAAGTACTTGCTTGTGGACTAAGAGTGGACTCCAACGTCGAGTTAGCTTGGGTCATTTTCTTTGACTCCATGACACACTAGTCCCTTATTAAAGTTAAATATTGGTCTCTAACAGAAGGCAGGAGAGTCCCCTGTCCAGATTGAGGCATGGACACTGTGTTTAGATAGGAAGTTCTTAAGAAAAGCAAAATATTAATGCACAGCATGTCATGGGAACTCAGAAAATGTGAATTAAAATCCATTGACAAAAAGAAAGAGGCATGCTTGGAAAAGACAGTGGATTGGTCAATGATTCCCACATGGCTGTGTTTACAGATTATGCTTTTTCCTTTTTAATATTTGGATTGTCTTACCAAAAGGAGGCATGGACATTTCATAGTCCTCATATAAGAAGGGTGAGAAGTTTGAGCTGAAGTTTAGGATGAAAGCGGCTGTAGAGTGCCAGGAAAGTCCAAGGTCCCCCTCTACCCACACTCATGCTCAACCCAATTGCCTACAGCTTCTTGAGTGCTCTGAGTGCTTCGGCACCTTTATGCCTTTGCTATTTTTGCCTGGAACATCTTTTTCTACACAGTACCCACTGCCCCTACCCACACCCAATTCAAATAATGCCAGAGCTCTCCCAGCTATAATTAACCCTCTCTTCCTCTGTGTTCCTAGCACCTTGTTCATGCCTCTCTTACTTACTGTGTTTCAGGCTCCGTGATGCTCCTAAAATCAGATCCTGTGTAAAAGATTTGGGCATGAAAATTTATTCAGGAGGAGATTCCAGGGAACACTGTGGGGGAGTAGGAAGTGAGACCAAGAAGGGAGAAAAGCCAAAAAAGAGTGCTTTAATGAGCGGGTTACTGCTGTGAGCAACTGTGGCTCAGCCCCACTGGGGATACTCTGACACTCTGGATGGAACGTGCTCAGCGTCCCTCTGAAGGGTAAGGGACTGATCGGCACCATCGTTAGTTATGAGTTGCTCTGGGAGGTGTTAATTCTCTGGCACTCCTGGTCTAAAGTGCTGAGCTGCTTCAGAGCTCGAAGGATGCCTTCAGACGGAGAAATGCTGGAAGCCATAGCCTCTAGGGAACTGTCCACAGGTTGGGAGTGGTGGTAGGGGAGGGAGGTTGAGGGAATATGGAGTTGATAAGTACAGCTAGTTACAATGATTGACAGTTTTTTTTATTTGTTTGTTTGTTTATTTTGAGACAGAGTCTCAAGCTATTGCCCTGGGTAGAGTGCCGTAGCATCACAGCTCACAGCAACCTCAAACTCTTTGGCTTAAGCAATTACCTTGCCTCAGCCTCCCAAGTAGCTGGGACAACAGGTGCCCACCACAATGCCTGGCTATACAATGATTGACAGTTATATGAGCTCTTTGAAAAGAGAGAACAAACTTTACTCATCTTCATATGTCCAAAGTACCCAGCATGTAGCCTTTTACCTAGTAGGTTCAAACCAGAGATTTAAAACAGTTGTGAATATGATCAATGCATGCCCAAAGTATATACCATTCAGCCTTGTACCAAAAAGGTTTAATCACTGTTAAATAAATGAAGTTGGTTCACATTTCATATATCTGATAAGTCAATAGTACATTCAACAAGTATACATAGAAATGCTTACTATGTGTTAGAGAGTCATCAAACAGGGCTTGTCTCTGCCCTTGAGGAGCTGACAATCTTATGGGAAAGACAGGCAATAACAACTAATTATAATGAAGGATGATAAATATATTGACTGACCTCTTCAAAATACTTTTTACCCCTTGGAACCACAGCATAGTATAACACTGATTTTCAGAATATTAAATTTTTATTTTCTGCAAAGAGGAAGTTGACTTTTCCTATAAAGGATAGGGAATGGGGAAAATATTGATGATGCTGTCTTTGGTGTGATTTGGTACTTCATATAGCCTACTGTTGACCTGCACAATAATATAAAGTTGATAAACACATTTTGTATGTTATATGTATTATATATTGTATTCTTACAATAAAGTAAGCTAGAGGAAAGTAAATGTTATTAAGAAAAGCATAAGGGGCTAGGTGCCTGTAGTGGTTAGAGCACAGGCCACATAAACTGAAGCTGGCAGGTTCAAACTCAGCCTAGGCCAACTAAACCACAATGGCAACTGCAACAAAAAAAATAGCCAGGCGTTGTGGTAGATGCCTGTAGTCCCAGCTACTTGGGAGGCTGAGGCAAGAGAATTACTTAAGACCAGGAGTTTGAGGTTGCTGTGACCTGTGACACCATGGCACACTACCAAGAGCAATATAGTGAGACTCTGTCTCAAAAAAAAAGAAAAGAAAATCATAAGGAAGAGAAAATACATTTAATGTACATTTAAATACAGTACGTTATTGTATTTATTAATACAACAGGTTTATGTTGTATGTTTAAAAAAATGAATCATCTGTCTGAAATGGTGAGCAACTGAAGCTGTATATCTCAATCCATGGTACATATCAAGCAGGTCAGCTTTCTCCTGTAATATCATGACTTTTCTGTTTTGGGGAGAGTGCTTCCAGCATCACGAGTGGCACTTTGTATGCTTTTACAGTGTTATTCAAGGTTTATGATACTGCACAAAATGTAATTTTAAAAAACTATGAGGCTTGGCACCTGTGGCTCAAGTGGCTAAGCCACATATACCTAAGGTGGTGGGTTCGAATCCAGCCCAGGCCCGCCAAACAACAATGACGGCTACAACCAAAAAATAGCCGGGCGTTGTGGTTGGCACCTGTGGTCCCAGCTACTTGGGAGGCTGAGCCAGGAGACTCGCTTGAGCCCAGGAGTTGGAGGTTGCTGTGAGCTGTGATGCCATGGCACTCTACCCAGGGGGACAGCTTGAGGCTCTGTCTCAAAAAAAAAACTATGAGACCCACAAGAGATCACTTCTTACTATGTTAACACAATTTACTGGAGAGATGATTTGCTCACATGGAGCTAATAAGCATCAATAATTAGCATCACACAGTTTTTAAAGTGCCCACTTGTACCATAGCAACAGGAGATATACAAAATTTTCACAGAATATAGCATGTACTATTGTTAATTTTACACAGTTATGATTTAATATTTCATCTTTATGTTGATTTACATTTCACTGAACTATGAATAGTGTCATGTATGATCTGTATTTGTGAAGGGTTTGATTAAAATTTGAACTTTTTATAACAGATTTGTATATTTTATGGTAGTGATAAAATAGACTAGTATGTGTATATATTTATGTATTTATGACATACCTTTTTCTTAATTTTTTCAGTATTTCTAGGCTATGTGGTTCATCTGCAATATTTTTTTCAAATTGTCATAACTCTCCAAAAAATTTTTCCAATGTATTCATTGAGGAAAAGCCCATGTATAAGTGGACCTGTGTAGTTCAAATCCATGTTGTTTGGGGATCAATTATACCTTATCCATAGAAAAATAAGAATTATATTCAAATTATCTCAGAAACCATGTAAGAATAGAGCAAATTATTGAAAGTGCTGAGAGAAAAAAATTGCCAACCTAGAATTATGTACTCTGTGAAACTATCCTTTAAAAGTGAAAAAGAAATAGACTTTCTCAGACAAAAAAAGAAAAAAAATTGGAGGAATCTGTTGTCAGATTTCTGCCTTGCAATAAATGTTAAAAAAAAAACTTTTTCAGAGAGAAGAAAACTGACATAGGTCAGAAACTCAGAACTACATAAGAAAAGAAGAGCATCAGAAAAGGAATAATTGAAGATAAAATGAAAACTTTAATTTTCTCATTCTTAATTGTGCTAACAGTTCAAAATAATAATAGAAATAATGTATTCAATTATGTATGCTTATGTATAAATGAAAAGAGTGACAGCAGTGGTGTAAGGAATAGGAGTAAGGAATTACAATTTTGCTATTATCAGGTACTCACATTATCTATAAACTGGTATAGTGTTGTTTGAAAGTGTACTTGAATTTATTATAAAGATATAGTTCAAATTCTATAGCAATTAATACAATTTTTAAAGTATAATTTATATGCTGAGAAGGAAAGGAAAATGGAACTATATAAAATGCTCAATCAAAACCACAGAAGTTAGAAAAAGAAAGGAAGACAAAAACAGGAAAAAGAACAAGGGTAATGAGTAGAACACAGTAACAAATATGGGAGGTAGAAATTGAACTACATAAATAATAACTTTAAATGTCAATGGTCTGAATACATCCATTAAAACACAGATTGTCAAAGTGAATCAAAAAGTAAGACTCAACTATATATTGCCTATGAGACACCCACCTTAAATATAAAGATCCTTGTGGATTAGAAGTGGAGTGGAGAAAGCTATACCACACTAACAATAATCAAAAGAAAGAGGAGTTGCTTCATTAATTTTAGAGCAGAATTCAGAACAAGGAAAAGTATCAGGGATAAAAAAAGGGGCATAATACAATGACAAAAGATCAATACTCCACAAAAACATAACGATTCTTAGTGTGTGTGCATCTAACAACTAACGTCCAAGGCAAAAGCTGATAGAACTGCAAGGAGAAATAGAAGAGTCTGCTATTGTAGTTGGAAACTTTGACACACCTATCAGAAGTGGACATACCCAGCAAGCAAAAAATCAATGAGGATATGGTTGAACTTAACAGCACCATCAATCAACTGGATATAATTGACATCTATAAACTACAGTCATGAGTCATTTGATGGGGATACGTTCTGAGAAAGGTATTATTACTCAGTTTCATCATTGTGCACACATCATAGAAAAGGGTGTACTTACATAAACCTAGATGGTATAGCCTACCTCACACAGGCTATATGGGGGTAGCCTATTGCTCCTAGGCTGCAAACCTGCATAGCATGTATGGAATACATGTAGCTAAATGGTGCAGCCACACTAGAAGACCATCTGGCAGCTTCCTACAAAACTAAACATTCTCCTACCATGTGATCCTTGTTATTTATCCAAAAGAATTGGCAATACCACACAGAAATGTGCACATGGATTTTTATATCAGCTTTATTGATAATTGCCAAGAATTGGAAGCAACAAAAAATGTCTTTATGTAGATAAATGGATCTAAACTGTGGCATATCCTGATGAAGGAATATTATGGGGAACTAAAAAGAAATGAATTACAAGCCATAAAAGGACATGGAGGAGACTTAAATGCATATTACTAAGTGACAGGAGCCAATCTGAAAAGGCTTCATGCTATATGATTCCAACTAATATATGACATTCTGGAAAAGGCAAAACTATGGAGACAGTAAAAAGATCATTGGTTGCCAGGAGTTGGGGAGGAACGACTAGGCAGAATGTGAGATTTCTAGGGCAGTGAAACTCTTCTGTGACACTACAATGGTGGATACTGATAAATGTCATTGTACATTTGTCCAAACCCAGATAATGTACCACACCAAGAGTAAAGCCTAAGGTAAAATAGGAACTCTGGGTGATAATGATGTGTCAATGTATGTTCATTGATGTAATGAATGTACACTGTGCTAGGGGGTGTTGATAGTGCAGGAGGTTGTGCATGTGTAAGGACAGGGGGTAAGGGGAACTGTCTGTACTTTCTGCACAATTTTGCTATGAACCTAAAAATGCTCTAAAAAATAAATTGTATTAATTTTTAAAAGTGTCTTTGATTGAATTGTTAGAAATACAAACCTGTATTTTGCCAAATTAAAAAGAATTTTTTTTTTTTTGAATCATGGTACAACTAATTAACTTTGGGGTGACATAATTTGACATGAGAATTCATGGTGCCTTTTTACATTTATATTTAAACTAAATATAATTCAATAAAGTACTTATTATGGATTCTACTGCCACTCACTTTGACAAGTACTATTGAGAAATATTAATCTTAAAATACATAGTTCAGAGATGCTGGATCATCTTTATTCATGAAATTATGTTCCCAGAAACAGTCTAGATTTCATTTACACAATTTGTGCTGCCCTGCATTTCATTTCCACATTTGTATTCTCTGCCTCCTTTCCTAAGCATGCTAAGGATTCCACATAATGGTGCGTGATTTGCAATATACACAGAAAGAATGTTTCTAAATTGCTTTAGGTTTTAAGCCTGGCTAATTGTTAAACTATATATTATTCCAAATACAGATAATAATTGCTTTACCAATCTTATCTACCAAACAAAAGAAATTTTATCCACATTGAGACCAGGGAACTGAATGACCATCTTGTGACAGAGAAGAAGAATATGGTAAGAAGAGAATATAGTGAATTTGGGGGCAAATTCTTACCTAACTTCTTAGATTCTGGAGGACATTTCACTATTGCCTTCAGTTTGACCTGATCAACAGACACATTTTTTCAAAAATGAGATCAATATAGCACCTCAGTTTACAATCACCAAAATGTGGAAACAACCTAAATGCATACCAACCCAGGAATGGGTTAACAAGCTGTGGTATATATACTGTGGAATACTATGCAGCCATTAAAAAGATGGAAACTTTACATCTTTTGTATTAACATGGATGGAGTTGAAACACATTCTTTTTAGTAAAGCATCACAAGAATGGAGAAGCAAGAATCCAATGTACTCAATTCTAATATGAAGCCAGTAGATGATCTACTACATACCTTAATAAGAGAAAAACTCAAATCAATTCAAGGTGGAAGGGCAGGGGAAAGAGGAATTGGGGAAAGGGGAGGAAGAAGGGGGATGGAGGTCTGGGTGTATGGCACATGTCTTGGTGGCAGGACACAATTATAAGAGAGAGAGATTTTACTTAACCAATACAAACAGTGTAACCTAATTCTTTGTACCCTCAATGAACCTGAAACAATAAAAAAAGCCTGTAAGGAAAATAAAATGAGATCAAGACTTTTGATTTTGTTTTTAATCTTTCTTCTCCCTACTTTGTCTTTAATGATCATGTATTATGGATATAATAATAATAATATTTTTAAAGGAGCAGGATGTTTGCCTGAAAAGCTTCTAGACGGGAGCTCTCACTCATGGGAGCTCTAACCCAGGGATTCATAACCACTTTTTTCTCTAGATCTTCTTTGGCAGTCTAGAAACTCCATAGATACCTTCCCAGCAGTAGATCACTCTAGAAGAAGAAACACTCGCTGCTTTGAATAGAATGAACAGGGTGGGCAATGAGTGAGTGGATGGATAGGTGTACGTGCAAACAAAGGAAAGGGAACTGGTAAAGAATTTCCCCAAAGTTCATGCAAAGCTTCTCATGGAATGCTTGCAGCCTTGTTTCAACAAATGCCCTTTCAAGGTTTCAGTCAAGCCCATCTTTTTTATCATACAAGCATTTTAAATATTAAACGTCACCACTTTCCAAAAGGCTGGTTTAATTTGCAGACTCTGACAGATGACATTCCTTGCAGTGTGTCCCCCACCCCCTTGGGAGTGGCACAGGACTCCAGGCTGAACATCATCAAAGGCCTGTCAGAGGCTTATGGCTTAAGTAGATCTGAATGACCTGGCTCTGGCATGTGGTGGGGCCCTGGGGCACTTAGGGGCAAGACAGGAATTTGCAATGAGAAAGTTACTTATGGCCTCTGTTGGAGATCCTTTCAATTAAAGCTTTTAACATTTTTCATGAGCAACCTCCAGGGATTCAGTCTTTCTCATCACCGACTTTGATGGATGGCAGGCTAGCACAGCAAATGACTCACCCAGACCACTGCAAACACTGTCAAAACTCAGACACTCTTTCTAGGTTCCCGACAGGGACACAGGTCAAGCAGCTCCAAGAAAAGTTAATTTTACTTAAATCTCTCTTATTGCTTATATTTGTGAATGTTTTTGTCTTTGAGTCAGTAAGGATCAAGAGAATGACAGCACCCTGTGGCCTCTTCACAGGCCTTCCTGGTATCAGGAGGCAAAACAGGCCTCATTAAAATCCCAGGCCTGTTACTTACAATGTGACTCTAGGCAAGTCCCTTAACTTCTCTAAGGCCCCATTTCCCTCATTTCTGCCATGGGCATGATAACGCCCATCTCAGAGTTTTCATTTTGATTCAAGGGAGGGACTTTGTCTGTACCCAACATAGAGTTGCTTGTATTTAGGGTCAGTATGGGTGTACGATGCAAGCATCTAACCAGCTATACACACTCACACATATGAGCCAACACTTAACAACTGAAAAATTGCACACAACAAGTTCAGATTTCTAGTTGGTCTTGAAAATAAACCATAAGACCTGGCAACACTGGGCTGAGCCTAAGTGGCAGGTGTGCACACTCCAACCACTTCCTGGGACACTTACTTTATGACCATCCTGTGCCCTTTGGCCATTTGACTGTGTCATTTTCTGTCTGCATTAACTTCATCCTCACCCTATGCCACAGGGCTATGGCAAGAACTTTTCAGCCAAACAGAAGCAAACTCCAGTCAAATAGACCAGGGGTGGGCAGGTGCATAGTTACTTTCAAGGAGGGGGTTCCTTTGTCTCTGACTTTGTCAAGGAGTTGAACTTGGAAGAGAAGAATTCAGAAAAAAAAGAGACAAGTCTTTAAATTAAGAATTTTTTTTTTTTTTTTTTTTTTTTTTTTTTTTTTTTTTGCATAGCCCTGGTTAAGAAGGCCCTCTGCCTTTCTCTATAGATGTGGCTGAGCAGATAGTGGTGTTGGGGGGTAGGAATAAATCAAAGGGTCCCAGGGCATATTTCAGCTCCAATATTGCTTCTTCATGAGGGCAATTAACTCTATTAATTAGAGGGCAATTAACTATCCATCCCAAGGTATGTTAACTTGTGAGATTTTCTTTTTCTTGGTTGTCATAGTGATTGGGAGGCACCACCTGCATTTGGTGGGTATGACCAGGGTGGTAGAGCCCCTGCAATGTGCAGAAAAGTTCCTCACAATTTTCTGATTTGATGAATCCCCCATAAATTCTGAACATCCTGTTAGATATTCATATTATTTATAATTATCTGAAAAACAGTAGGTATACTTACCCTCACCTAAAACTCAACTCAATACAAAACATTTTCAAACAGTTTTAATAAACATAGAAATTCCTAGGTTTGCAGGCACAGTGTAAGGTGAGGAAAGAGTATACTTTCTTTGTCCAGAAATTCACTGAGTTGGTTTTCATTTCAGAAACTACCTGAAGGCAGCACTGTTCATTGAGGGTGACAATTCAACCAACTGAGTCATCTGCCTGTATAGATGCTTCATAGGGAGGTTTTTACCTATAGTTGCAAATGTCTGATTATTTTGTTAAGAATTATTTAGGGAAAGGCTGAGTGTGGTGGCTCACACCTTAATCCTAGCACTCTGGGAGGCCGAGGCAGGTGGATTGAGCTCAGAAGTTCAAGATCAGCCTGAGCAAGAGTGACACTTTGTCTCAAAAATAGCTGGGTCTTGTGGCAGGTGCCTATTGTCCCAGCTACCAGGGGGGCTAAGGCAAGAGGATCACTTGAGCCCAAGAGTTTGAGGTGGTGGTGACAAAGTAACACTTTGTCTCAAAAAAAAAAAAGGCGTAATTTAGGGGCAAATGCGTGTGTTGCAGTGGAAAAGTGTGCACAGTCTATAGCACGGCCCTCTCTCTGTGTTATCTCATTCTGATTTCATAAGAGCTATTCTACTACCCTGTGAAATGTAGAGAACTGATTGCAGTGCAAAGTAATTTTTGTTGGAGACATACAAATTCTGACCTGACTGGTAAACACTCAGTTAAAATTGACTTCTCTGTCTCACTGTTGAAAAAGCTAGTTTTGCCTTTATTCGTATATTCATTTCAATATTCCTGATATAGAAATGTGTCCATTCTGAGATTTCTCTCTTATGCAGGTTATGACATTTGCCTAGTTCCTTGTAATAAGTTAACTAAAATACAGAACATATGCTTATGGAGAGTAATGATTTTATCTTTTTTGAAAAAAGTTCTCTTTTAAGTCTTGTCTGGGCATTTGTAAATCGAGATATATATCTTACTGAAAATCTTTTCCTCTTAGTTCCTGTTATAACAAGATGTTATTTATATATATTTTTAATGTGTCATATATGAATTTTCATTTCAGGATACCAAAGGGGGTGTTCAAATCTTTGTTCTTAAAGGGATCATGGGAACTGGCAGGGTTTGGAATCACAGATTCCATCAAAAATTCTCTGAACAAACCCACAATTAACTGATGAGCTGGGTCATTATTTTTTCAGACAGAAAGTTCCCGAGTTCCAAACTATTTAGAGCAATTATTAAGCTTTGAATTGTTTTGAGAACCACCCCCTTCCCCAACTTCAGCTTAGTTTAGACAGGACGATTACAAAATAGATATTTATATGTACTGCTGACCTAAACTTTTAAAAATATCTTCCTCCAGATCATAAAAAACAAAACTATTCTAGACAATTGTCTGGCCGTTTTAGTCAATGTCAAAAAAGATTAAATGAAGGCACTTCCTCTTACTTCTTCTTGATTAATATTTTTTTGGCCCAAAATGAGAGCAGCCCACAGAGAGCTCATTCACCATGTCATGAGGAGAAACCTGACCTGACTTAAGGTTCCGTAGTGAGTCCTAGGACCTGCCATTATAAAACACTCAAATGATGCCACATTTTAGAATCCCAAAAGGGTAGAATTTCAGGCTGAACTTTCTTTAAGCTCAGAAGAAACAATGAACTGGCTTCCTTATCTTGACACCATCTTCCCCCTAGCTGCTCGGAATACCTTCAGCTGACAATGATGAATGAAAGAAAAAAAAAAGAAGAAAAGATCCACTCATGGTTGTGTGCTACTAAAATATCCTTATTTCAAGATAATTGTTTTTCTTTTTATTTAATAAACACATTTACACGCCCCACACACACACACAGAAAAGCTTAGCAAATAAAAATAAGCTTTAGAAAATTTATAAGCCTGGCTTATATATTGCTTTATTTAGAGTATAATTCTCACACATTTTTTCCTTCCACCTACCAAAAGGAACATGCATAATAAATGAAACCAAGCTTGGCAGGAAATCCATCAATAAGGTTAATTTAAAGTGTAGGCAGAATAGCAAATCTCCATATGGCTATCAAGACATTTGTTCATGTTTCAAAACCAATTGACTTCCAAACAACTGAATGTGCCTCTCAGAAGTAAATGGATAGAAGGAAATCCCAGCAAATTAAACATCCATATTCTCACCCTGATGAAAAGTCTTCTGGAAATTCATTTTTAGGGTTGCTTAAAATATAAAAGCAAGGCTGCCTGATTTCAAACTCTGGTTTCATCACTCACAAGCTCTGTGATTTGGGCAAGACATAAAATTCCATAAGCCTTATTTCCTCATCTGTGAAATGATGAGAACAGTCAATGCTGTATGTATGACATTACCTTGTGTGATATTACATGACTATACTAGGTAAGCCAGGAACATGCTCAGCATTGTGCTTGACACTACTATAATTATGAAATATTTAGGATTTGATTTGTTTTAAATGCCATAAATTGGTAAGAGGGTATGTGCAATAACCAAGAGAGCATCATTTTAGAGATTAATGATTTTAAACAGGTGGCTCCTCCAAAGAGGAGATAAGGAGATAAGGCCTGAGGAAATGACAGGCATTTTTGTTTTTTAACATAAATAAACTTGATTCTCCCCAGGGCTTTATTTTTTCCATCAAAGACTGTTCTAGAAAAGGACCCTGAATCACACTGGGAAAAGACAACTTTCCCATTGATTCCATTGGGTGTTCAGTACTTACATAAAACACAAAATGGGGGAGTCTTGGGAATGAAGGTTTTAAATATATTCAGTGGTAAGATGTTAGTATTTGTTTTCTGATAACTGGTGATACTGTATCTTGCCATGGAGTTTAAATCATCCCAGAGCAAATGGTATCTGAAGGTGTTGAGTCTAGGGCTATCTTTTTAATATATAAAATTCACTCAAAGAACATAAAGAATCTATCTGTGCCTATCTAACAGAGTAAAGGCAAGTTGTAGTCTCCTGAGTGTAGTTGGAAACCATTTTTTGTTGATTTAAAACAAAGGACAAAAATAATATTGCATTTATGTATGTGGGGTATGCCTAAGCATAGAAAGTAAGTCTAGATGGAGACTCATCAAATTTTAAATGTTGCTTTATCCCTCAGGAAGATGAGTGGTGGAGATGTAACAGACATCAAAAAGGAGGAGATTCCCTCTTTAAACGATGCTAATTTATAAGCAGCTAATAAGCACATTATTATTTCTGTAATAGGAAGGAAGGAAAGAAGGAAGGGGAAGGAAAGGAGAGGAGGGGATGTAAAGGAGAGAAAGGAAGAGAGGGGAGGGGAGAAAAGGGAAAGAAGAAATGAAGGAAGGAGTGAAGAAAGAAAGAAAAGAATTACTTAACTTCTTGATTTTCACCCTTTTGTTTCCTCCCTAAGGTCCCCTAAAAAGTTTGAATCTATGTGTTAAAAAAACAAAAACAAAAACTGTAAAAACACAAATGGCTAGCAAGGATATATTTTGAAAGGCAACTTTTACAGTATGTTCATTGCTGGCACAGATTTATTCCAATTAAGACTGTTGTTCAAACTAACCCTAGAGAAAAATTGTTTTTCAAATCATCCAAATAAAAAAAAACTGTGAAATTATACTCAGCATAGTTTTTCTTTAAGCATGTTTGAGTTTAGTGATTTGAAATGTGGCAATCTTTAAAAGATGTCAGAATTTATCTTCCCGGAATGCCTTCACCCTTCCAATCTCAACCAGGTAAAATCCAACTTAACAGTATTAATTAAATTCCTAAGTATAAAGTTCAAAAGTCATGAGCTTTTATTCTAACTTTTCTATATAGCTTTATTACCTCAGGCAAGCTAATTAACTAAGCCTCAATTTCCTGATCCATAAAACTAAGAGAAAGCCAGAGCAATTAGGCAAGAAAAACAAATAAAAGGCATCCAAATTGTAAAGAAGTAAAATTATCTCTGTTCGTGGCATGACCTTATCTGCACTTGATTTTAGCCAAAAGGCTGAGAAGTGATGATATGATCTTATCTATACAGAATCCTAAAGATCACACACACCTGTTAGACCTAGTAGACTAATTTAAGAAAGTTGCAGTATACAAAATCAATGCACAAAAATAAGCTGCATTTGTAACAATGAATAATTCAAAAAGGAAATTAAGACAATTCCATCCATAGTAGTATCAAACAAACAAAAAAAAATTACTTAGGAACAAACCTAACCAAGGAGGTGAAAGACTTGTACTGAAAACAATGAAACATTGCCAAAATCAATTCAAGAAGACACAAATACATGGTAAGGTATCCTATGTTCATGGATTAAAAGATTTAATATTGTTAAGATGCCATACTGCCCAAAGGGATCTATAAGATTTGATACAATTCCTATGAAAATCCCAATGGCACATTTTGCAGAAATAGAAAATTTTGCTGTAAAACTCATATGGAATTTCAAGGGACCTTGAATAGCCAAAATGATTTTGAAAAAGAAGAACAAAGTTTAGGACTCACAGTTCTTGATTTCAAACATTACAAAGCTACAGTGACCAAGACAGTGTGGTTCTGGTAGGTAAGACAGATAATAGAACAATAGAGTAGAATAGAAAGCTCAGAAATAAATCCTTACATATATCATATGTTCTTCAGCAAGGATGCCAAGACCCCTCAAGGAGGAAAAGAAAATCTCTTCAACAGTGGTATTGGGAAGACTAGATATCCACATGCAAAAGAAGGAAGGTTGACCCTTTTCTGATATCACATACAAAAATTAACTCAAAATAGATTCAAAACCTAAATGTAAGACCCAAAGCTATAAAATTTCTAGAAGAAAATCTTTATGACATTGGACTTGGCAGTGATTTCTTGGATATGACAACAAAAGCAAAAATAGGCCAATGGAACTATATCAAAGTTAAAGATTTTGTGCATCAAAGGACACAACATAGTGAAAAGGTAACTATGGAGTGGAAGAAAATATTAGCAAAATCACATTTCTGATAAAAGATGGATATCCAGTATAAAGAACTACTATAACTCAACAACAAAATAATCACATAGCCCTATTAGAAAATGGGTAAAGGACATGAATAGACATTTCTTCAAATATGGTGTACAAATTGTCAAGATATGAAAAGATGCTCAACATCACAAACCATCAGGGAAATGCAACTTATAACCACAATGAGATATCACTTATACCCCTTAGGATGGTTGCTATCAAAAAACTCAAAAAATAATAAGTGCTGGTGGGGATGTAGAGAAATTGGAACTTGTTCAATTCAAGAAATTGGAACTTATTTAATCCATGAACATAGGATACCTTTCCATGTATTTGTGTCTTCTTGAATTGGAAGTGAGAATGTAAAATGGTGCCATCACTATAGGAAACAGTAGAGAGATTTTCTAAAAAAACTAAAAATAAAACTACCAAATGAATCTAGATATATATCTAAAAGAATTAAAAATAAGATCTCAAAGAGATATTTGCACACCTAGGTTCACTGCAGCATCATTCACAAAAGCCAAAAAGTGAAAGCAACCCAAGTGTTGCTTCATCAACAAATGAATGGATAAACAAAATGTGGTATATACATCGCAATTGGATATTATTCAGCCTTAAAAAGAAAGGAAATCTCACACACTACAACATGGATAAACCTTGAAGTCATTATGCTAAGTGAAATGAGCCAGTCACAAAACAAAGATAGTCTGATTCCAAAGACTACTTTAGTCTTTCTATCTAAAGTAGTCAAATTCCTAGAAACAGGCCAGGCAGGGTGGATCATGCCTGTAATCCTAGCACTCTGAGAGGACAGCAGGTGGATTGCTTGAGCTCAGGAGTAGGAGACAAGCCTGAGCAAGAGCAAGACCCATCCCTACTAAAAACAGGAAAACTAACTGGGGAATTTATTGTGGCAGGCATCTGTAGTCCCAGCTACTTGGGAGGCTGAGGCATGAGGATCAATTGAGCACAGGAGTTTGAAGTTGCTGTGAGCTGTGATGCTACAGCACTCTATCCTGGGGCAACAGAATGAGACTGTGTCAGAAAAAAAATCATAGAAACAAAGTAGAATGGTAGTTACTTGGAGCTGGGAAGAGAGGGAGAGAGGAATGGGTATAGAGTTTCAGATTTGCAAGATGAAAAACTCCTGGAGATTGTTTCACAACAGTGTGAAGACTCTCAACACTACTAAACTGTACACTTAAAACATGCTTACGATGGTAAATTTTATGTCTTTTTATGACAGTAAAAATATGAAAAGAGTTAAATGAGGTGCATGTGAGGGATATAAGAGGGTGCTTGAAATATAATAAATGTACATTCATTACTAGATATTAACTATTAATGAAGTTAATACACTAATTAAGCTATTAATGAAGTAGGAATTCCACTCCTACAAGGTGGTTTCTTCCCTACTACCTTACCCCCAGCCTCTTCCCAACAGGCACAATATCTTTGTTTCCTAATCCGTCCTTGTATGGAGACATTCTCTTCTGTTTCATACATTCTGCACTCAGACCTTTGTGCTGTCAAAGGCAGGGGCAGTGAATTGTTCAACATGGTGTTTCTTGCTGGGTCTCACCTAGCTCTGTATATGTAGTAGGTATTCACTTTTTGAAAAATTTAATTCCTTTTGTTCTCTTTGTCATGAGCAGAGCACATCATATGGAAAATACAGTCAATAGTAAAATAGGAAATGAGAAAAAAATCATCCCAAATCTCACCAGGTAAAAGCAATCATGGTTAATATTTCATTGTTCCAGTAACTACCTTTTGAATTAAGCAGAATGAAAATAAAATGCTACCTTGCCTTAAAAGGAAAGTAGGACTTGGATATTGAAATAAGGTTGGAAGCCATATTCCTTGAGGGTATTTGAGGGTAGGCTGAGGTATCTGGTAGCCAAGAGTTTGATGGGAAGTTGGAATAAAGAGACAGTGTTAACCATAATAATACAAGTATAGCTCTTTTAGCTAATATTATTTTGGTTGTCGTCAAAAGAACTCAACTCTGGCAACTGAAGCAGAAAGATGAATTAATTGCTGTCAAAGTATAATTTTCAAGGAGCTAATTATATGACTCTCTTGCCCAAAATATAATGTGTATATGTCAAAGATTGATTTAACTAATTAATGAGGAAACTAGCAAGACCGTAAAGCTGGTTCAAAGGAGGAAATATGAGATGGGTGTACACATAGGAAGAGACAAGACGTGGCAGTCAAAACAAGGCAGAAAAACAAAGCAACGTAACGATAGCCTCTATGGATATCTGTTCTGCTCAATAGAAATTATTTGCTTCTCTATTAGACAGAGATAATGTACAACTTAAATACACGTAGCTAATAGTTAACTTTAAGGAAAGTGGGCCCTAATCAATAGCCAAGTGTGGGCCAAAATCCTGCCTTACAGTGTCACATGTCCCTTAGGCATGCCTGTTGGACAGTTCTTCAATATAAGATTTAAAGGCTTGTGGTCTTCCATCCTCCTTCCTTATTTCTAAAGTTTTAATAATCCTTCTAAATTCCAACCAGGAGTCTCCACAGGGGGACACAGGCACTGCAGGAGGTAACAGGAAATGAAGTACAGGGGTATAGGGGCAAGAAAGGCAAGACTTCCATTAAGGATGACTTAAACTCCTATTTATAATTCCTGTTATATGTATGTTTTAGGATGTGTATATGAGTAAAGCTTATGAATGGATAAACATACATATATCAGAGTGTCCTAGTCCATTCCTGTTGCTGCAACAAAATGCCACAGACTGGGTAATTTACAGATAGCATAAATATGTTTCTCATAGTTCCAAAGGCTGGGAAGTCCAAGATCAAGGTACCAGTAGGTCCAGCCTGGTCTCTGCTTCTAATATGGTGCCTTGAACTCTGTATCCTTTGCAGACGATGAATACTGTGCCCTCACATGGTGGAAGGGCACAAGACAAAAAAGGGCCTAGCTCGTTTCCTTCACCCCTTTAAACCCAAATCTCATTCATGAGGGCTCTTTCCTCCAGGGGAAGGCTGGATGCAGAGTCCCCAGGAATTAAGCAGCCTCCTGAAGGCTCCACCTCTTAAAACTATTGTTTGGAGATAAAGTTCCAACATGAATTGTGGAGGGGAATAAACATTCACATCTTAGCATATAGATACATGGATAAACATAAATGCAATAATCAAAAAGTGTTGGGGCCTTCTGGGTAAAGTCTTTTGGTTCGTTGGTTTGTTTGCATTTTCACATTTTTTTGCTTTCATTGCCGACTCACTTCTTAACCTTCCTCAGCTTGTTTTCTCAGTCAACGTTCACAAGGTTGTCATCCAGCAGGGTGGACTGAGAACCTCGCACTCCTTCCTTGCAGCGTGAGGAGGTGGAACGTTTTCATCTCTAGCGAGATCAGGGGAGGCTTGGAGGCAGCACTGTTTTCTTCTGTGCCCTCGCTGGGAACTCATGGGAAAGAGAAATCCGCTTTCTCACTCCTTTTTGTCCCTGGCTCTGGACTTTGTGAGGATGGAGGGAAGTTTGCATGCGATGGGGTGTGGGTCACACAACACGATTCTCAAATTTCCATGCTGGGCTTTCAGAAATCATGTTGGTAGGTGGCATTAAGTGATCTGAAAATTAGAGGGAACCCAGGTCCTCCCTAGCCTTGAAAAACCAAAGGGCATTGGGTGACGCCTGTGGCTCAGTAAGTAGGGCACCGGCCCCATATACCAAGTGTCATGGGTTCAAACCCAGCCCCGGCCAAACTGCAACAAAAAATAGCTGGGCGCTGTGGTGGGCACCTATAGTCCCAGGTACTTGAGAGGCTGAGGCAAGAGAATTGCCTAAGCCCAGGAGCTGGAGGTTGCTGTGAGCTATGATGCCACAACACTCTACCAAGAGTGACAAAGTGAGACTCTGTCTCTAAAAAGAAAAGAAAAGAAAAGAAAAAGAAAGAAAAACCGAAGGGCAATGAAGGCTGGATGCAGAGTCCACAGGGATTAAGCAGATTTGCTTCTGGAACAAAGTGCCAGGTTTGTCCCCAAAGCCAAACTGAGGGAATGCTCAGAGCTTCTGGAGCAAAACACTCCAACTATGCTGTAACATTAGTATTACTGGGCATTTTCAGAAATTACTAGTTACACTTGGTTGAATAAATGCTGTTAGATGCAATTAAGAATGTATTGTATGTTAACTTCATGGATGAGCTAAGAAAAATACTTATTATCTTGTCTCTCTCTAGGAGATACAGCAAAGCAATCCGCACATACTGGGAAGCTTTAGATTCTTGCCACTGTTGTAGGGAACAAAAAGGAGGAGAGAGCAGAGCTCCACAGCCTTGCTTGGGATGTCCCTTCAGCTCTCCTACCCGACACAGATGCTTCACGTCCACCCGTTTCCCTAGCGTGGGGGACTCCTTTGAGAAAGCTGTGTGTGGAGCAGTTGAGAAGGGCAGCTTCCTCCCTGGTCCCAAATGGGCACCCTTAATGAGATGACATTCTTGGACAGCCCCAAGGATGGGTGATGGCACAAGAGGGGAGTCTGACCCCACCAAGAGGAAGGAATATTTATTCATTTAGACAGAATCTCACTATGTTGTCCTTGGTAGAGTGCCAGAACATCATAGCTCACAGTAACCTCAAACTCCTGGGCTCAAAGGATCCTCTTGTCTCAGCCTTCTGAGTAGCTGGGACTACAGCCTGGCTATTTTCAGAGATGGGGTTTCACTCTGGCTCAGGCTAGTCTTGAACTCCTGAGCTCAAGCAATCCACCCATCTTGGCCTCCCAGAGTATTAGAATTACAGGCATGAGCCAGTGCACCCAGCTAGGAGGAAACTTGTAGAAAGGGCCTGGTTTGGACTCTCAACCTCCCACTACAGCTCCCCAAACCAGTTTTCATGTTTTCTCCAGAAGGATGAGATATGCCCACCAGCTGGTTTCCTCTGGGCACCCCTCCCCCCCCCTTTTGATTGTAAGGTACTTCCAGAGTGGATTGTAGGTATTGGGCCTTGGTTCACCTCTGCAGAGAAGTTTTATGATTTGTTTGACAACTAATCATGCCAGGTACTGCCCTTGTAAGTCTTCACTTGGTGTAGCTGGGACAGTGGCTTCCTTGATCTCCTGGTGGGGTCCCTCAGCAGCAGTGCAGAGTCACCTGTGGGATTGTCAGCTGAGTAGACCTTCAGCCCAGCCCAAAGCCTACTTAAACAGACTATGAATTTCAACTAGATTGGCCAGGTGATTTGGATACATATTAGTTTGAGAAGCCCTGATCTAAACTGTTTGACAAGTTAAACTTTAGTTTTAGCAGATCTGAGAACAAATCTTAACCACTTCCTTACTGTGTGCCTTCCAGCAAATTACTCCACTTCTCTGAACCAAATTACTTCTCTTCTGTAAAGTGAAAATAAAAAGAGGTTCCACCTTATAAGCTCTTGCAAGGAAAATGTATGATCCTATATATATAAACCATAAAACCTAGCACAGAGTAAGCACCCAGAAAATAGTCTGAGAGTACTGTGCCGCCCTCCCACACACGGAAAGCCAGTATTGCTACACCTGTTAAAGGCTGTCTCACCTGCCTGGCGCCTTCTTTTCTCAGCCTTGATTCACAAGAGGCTGATTAATAATACTCTACCTGGTGGCAACCGAGAGAGGTATAATTTTGATATCTCTCAAAGATCATCAGGGGGATTCACTGACTAGAGATACAGAAAACAAGATTCGGTTTCCAGCGAGTCACCCACCGTGACATATAGTTTGCAACATGGCCCCAATTATCCCTATTTCACACACCTGTCTGGTCCCCTCCCACTTGAAGGATTTGGACAACAACTAAGATACTGTGGCAATGACCAAGTGTGACTTCCAAAGGCAGGTCATAAAAGAAGCTGTAGCTTCTGCCTTGCTTGCTCTTGGTCACTCACCCTCGGAAAAGCCAGCGCCATGTCATGAGGACACCAAAGCAGCCGTAAGGAGAGGTCTGTGTGGTAAGGAACTGAGGCTGACCCCCCATTAGGCATCAGCTGCCCAGCCCCGTGAGTGAGCCAGCTTAGAACAGGACTCTCCAGCCCTGCTCAAGCTTTAAATGACCACAACCCCGCAGCCCAAGGTGACGTTTTAACTACAGCCTCATGAGAGATCACCCAAGCCAGAACCACCCAGTTAAAATGCTGCTGAACTCTTGACTCGTAGAACTCATGTGAAATGGTGACTATTTAGTGTTAAGCCACTGCCTTATGGGGTGATTTGTTATGCAGCGACAGATAATTAATATGCCTGCTAATGTAGCCAAGTGTGTGTGTGCCCATAAATCAGAGTTCACACCACTGGTTTCACCTTAGAATCACTTGGGACTCTTTTAAAAAAACCCATGCTCAGACCCCATGATTTGACTCATCAAATTTTTAAACTTCTTTTCATAAATCAGACATACAGCCAGGGTTGTGTACCCACCACCATAAACGTTTCTTCCTCTTTTTCTTGCTTTTGCTGGTAGGTACAGGGCCTGACTTCTGGTCCTAAACTGACTCTGTACCTGGAGTCTGACTCAAAACATGCTACCCCATGGCTAAAAGCTTTGTGATGTATCCACATTATCCCCCAATACGTTTGCTCTAACTACTGGGTTTTGCATTCATTCTACTCGCCAGGCCTTTGAAACTGTTTTCCTAATTAATCCTAATTTATCTCCATGGGGCAAATTATATCACTGTCTCCTTTATAGAGTGACAAACTGAGATTCAGAAATGTACATTCCTTTTTTGAATAACTATTTCTTGTGTGCCAGGGACTGCTCCAGACAGTACATCAATGTGATGCCTCCGGGTGAAGGAGCCTTCTCCTGGTGCTGCTGCGTACTGGCCTGAACAGCCCCTCTGCATGGCAGGGAGCTGCCAGGAAAGAGCATTTTGCGTCAGACAGCAGGGGGCCAGGTGCAGACTTTCATGTTTAATCATTCATTCAATCCTCATCCTTTAGATGGCGCTACCCACATCACACTCTCCCTGGATATGCTCCCCAGCGTGGTACAAGTCAGTGACCCTGTTGTTTTCATCACTGTGATTCTACAGATGGGTCGACTAAGGTCAAGGATGATTCTAAGACCACAAAACCAACAAGTGCTTGCCACGTGTCAGGGTGTTTCGCAAGCTTCTGCAGAACAAGATATCCATTTTCTACGTGGGCCATTCCCAAGATGGTGTAGGTGGTTGAACCTAATGAGCAATGTCTGAGCAGTGCCTGGCAGGGTTCTCCTGCGGGAGTCAGGGACCTAAGAAGCCAGGGTGGGGAGCAAGCCTCCTAGCTGAGGATCCCAAGCAGATTGTGCATCTTCACGATTATATTTAGCTTGTACTGCGTCACACACTCAGCCAAACATATGAAAACACAGTGTCTGCCTCCAAAGAACTAAATACACAAAAAGACAGAAAGGGAGCTATGTCAGAAGGAAGAGACTGCACGTCTCCTCCCATGCTATTTCCAGGCTCTGGTTTGCACGGACAGCTGATACCAGATACTGAATCAATATTTATTGTTGCTTTTTGTTTTTTTTACTCAGTAGGCACAGTGGAAAGACACTGGTAACGTGGATCTCTGCCCATGGATTCCTCAGCTGCACTGACGTGTGAGCAGACGGCAGCCTCAAAGTCCAGAACTCTGGTTCTTGAGCTTTACATGCATCAGAATAAGGAGAGAGCTTGTTAAAACATGAATTGCAGGGCCTCATTCACAGAGATTCCAATGTCTTGGCATTCTAGCAAGTTCCCAGGTGATGCTGATGTTGTCCCTCTGGGAAACATGCTTTTAGAACCTCAGGGCTCCAACAAGGTTGTCCCTTGGATGCTAGAAGGGGCCCAAATCCAAGGTGTGTGAGTGGTAAGTGATAAAAAGGAAAGATGACCGTGGAAAAGTCAGAGGAAGAGTTCACTACAATTGGTGTAGAAAATAAGTTGACACATACACTTGTAGCTATATATGCATGGACTATCTCCAGTTGGTCATAAAGAAAAGGTGACTACAGTTGTCCCTCAGCATACACAGAGGACTGGTTCCCTGCCCCCCATGTATACCAAAATCCACACGCATGCTCAAGTCCCACCGTAGGCACTGGAGTCCAGAACCTAAAAATTAGCCCTCCGTAGACTCAGGTTTTGTATCTGACAAATGCTGGGTTTTCCCTTCTGCTGCATTTGATGAAAAACATCTGCCAGTAATACACCGTGCAGGTCAGATGGTGTTGTTCTGGGGTCAACTCTAATTGTTGCCTCGGGCCTGGAGTCAGGGGTGCTATGTTGGCTGTTCTGTGGGTCCTGCCTCAACACTAACACTTTCCAGAAATTTTCAGCTTTGGTGTCCCACTGATTCAGCTCAAATCACGTCTTTCCTGCACTCTCTGCCCTGCTCAGCGCGTCCCCTACAGCCTCCACTAGCTGTCTCCCTTGATGGTTGATGTCCTGCTGGGTTTCACAAATGGAAAGCAAAAGATGGGAGAGTGGGTTTGTCTCCAGCTCTGTGAGTGTTCCCAACCAGCTCCTCTTCTTTCTCCAAGACTCCTCCTCCTCCTCCAAGGCTCCAGCTCTCACTGGGCTCCACCAACACAGCTTCCTTCTTCAGGCAGTTGCCAGTTCGGGGTCCTCCTCATCGTGTCTTTATCCCCTTAACCCACCCACCTCTGTAACCAACCCCTTCAATAAAGTCTCTGCATTCGAACCTTCTGAAGGGGAACTGTGTCTCCTTCCAGGAGTCCTACGGAGGGCTGAGAAACTTACTATTCACTCTCTCTCCTTTTGTATCATTTAAATACTTTGCCACATGTCTCTAATATCTGTTCAAAAAAGAGAAAATGTTTAAAAATAACTCATGGAAATGCAAATTCAGTCTTTGACATTCTAGAAGAGTAAGTTCCGTAGAGAATTGGTCTACTTTAGAGACTAATGTCTCTTCCACTTGTTGGCCTTTAACCTGAGGCCAATATTGTGTTGTTATTTATCTTCTTATATTCCAGCCCCTCAGTACAGCTAAATTGAAAGCTCTTGGAAGACAAGGACCACAGCTGTGTATATGGTACATGGGGAGTTAGGGTACAACATGGTGAAAAGAAATTTTCAACTTTGGTGTCCCACTGATTGAGTTTAAATCACATCTATGCAACTTGCTCGCGTTGATTCTATAAAACTCTTCCTGTCCCTCGTAGGTTTCTTGGGGGGACTCTTCACCTCATAGAAAGGGTTTGTACTGTTTCTACATGGCCTCTTGGATGCCATGAACATTAATACTTTAACTTTATTTTATGACCCTAAGAAGTAAGCCATTAAACTCTTCATTGTTTTCATACAAATATATGTGGACAACATCTACCCTCACCCGGTGCCTGAGCTGCACCCAACCCTGGTTGGAGTAAGAGGGGAACAGGCGTAAAGCATTAGAAAGGGTTTGGGCCTATGGCACTGAGACTTAGAGGACAAAAAATGGTAAATGATGGTTTTGAAAGCTTAACATCTATTTAGCAAGAGTAATGATTTTAAGTGGGAAGCGCCAGATGGTGTGTGTTGCTAATAAAGCCCATCTGTGAGCCCTATCATGAATTATAAACTTGATTTGGACGAGAACATCTCCTGCTGTTTGCCCCAGGTGCTAAAATGTCTCCTTCTAGCTCCAGGGTCAGGTATGAGGTGAGGCAGGCAGAGGTGCATGTTGCTTAATACTATATAATAGTATTTTTACTATTATATAGTTTTATATAGTAGAAAAAACAAAAATCATGAAAGCAATTTTTTTAAGGCTATAAAATATTTGGGCTGTCCACAGGGCCATGTGGAGACTGCCTGATTCACACACGAGCCTACCCCCGGGACCATGGAGTGGCTGCATGAGGGTTAAGGACTGCATCTCCAATGCTGGATGGGGACAATTCCTGACCTTCTGCCCAAGGCCGGTGGCCCCAGTTTCTGAGCCTCTCGATCCCCACTCGGGCTCCTGACAAGGGCTGCAGCTTCTCTTGAATTAGAGCCCAGTCTGCTACTGCTTTTCCCCTTTGATCCTGCAAATGCCCCCTCCCTGTGACATGCCAGCTGCAGATAATGAGTTTTCTCACCTTCCTCCCTGGTCCCTGGGAACCAGGCCACCTGGATGACCCAGCCTGGATTCTCTCACAGAAGAGGAGTCTAGATGCTGAGCAAGTCACTTAAATCTCTGAGGCCCAGTTTCATCATCTGTGATGATACTTCACTGAAATTCCACTAAAGAATGGAAAAGCAAGTATCCAATGTACTCAATACTAGTATGAAGCCAGTTGACGAGCTAATACACATCCACACAGGACTAAAACCCAATTCAATTCCAGTTGAGGGGAGGGGGCATGGTGTGCTCCCACCTAATGGGCACAATGTAAGGGTATACGGCACACCTCCTGGGACCAGGACACAACTACAGCAGGGACATTACCCAACAATGCAAACACTGTAACCTAATCATTTGTACCCTCATATTCATCTGAAATGAAAAAAAAAAGAAAAAAAAATTGATGTAAACCCAGCTGAGGATGGTAATGGGAATAGAGCAGGCCAACCATAACATCCAGCCCTGGGACAGGTGGCCTGCTACTCCCCACACGCTGAGCACATTCTTTCCTTTGCTTTCTGTCTCACCTGCCATGACTGCACTTACCACGCTCCCCACAGATCCCCAAGTCAACACCTCCCTGTGAAGTGTCTTTACCATACTCACCTCCAGTGGTCTTTCCTTTCCAGGATCCCTGTGAGTATAAAATCTACCTGATTATATACAGCAGAACCTCCATAGTTGACCACCTCCTTACATTGACCACTTCCTTAAGTTGGCCTCATCTTCATAGACCAGACATGCACCACATGTACACGTCAGTACAGGGGACCTAGTTCCTGATGTTGACCGCCCTGTAGGTTGACCAGTTGGTACAGTCCCCTTGGGTGGTTAACTCACAGAGGCTCTTCTGTATTGGCTTATGCTGCTCTCAGTAGTCTTTCCTTGTGCTTATCTTGCCTCTGAAATAGTTTACAGAACCCCCTGAGAGCCATGTCTTCTGTGTTTCCACACCTTCTCATATGTGTCTGAGCTAGAGATGGAAAGACAGAGGAAGCTCGATTATTCCTATTTCTGTGTAATGCATTTTGTTCTAGGTCAGTGATTCTTGACCCTCACAGTGCATCAGAATCACCTGGGAACTTTAAAATATGCTGATTCTCAGGCCCCACTCCCAGGAATACAGTTTCTATTGGGCTGGAATGGAGCCTGCTGATGGGCATCTGTTTAGAAGCTCCCGGAGTGGTTCGTGCAGCTAGAACATGCATCCTGAACCAGGATGACTTTGTCTCAGCTCTACTTAACTCCCCGTGCACTTCAATTTGTCTTCCAGCTGCACTTTCTCCATTTCAATATTTCAAATTATATGTTAAATCGCAACCCTCAGCTCCTTTCTCATATGCGTGTATAATATGCAAGAAATCATCTTTAGGTGAGAGAAAACTTTCTGCCATTGCCTCATTGGGCAGAGAGTCAACTGTAAAAAAAAAAGAAAAGCAGATGAGTAATTTCCTTCTAGATGAGATTCGGAGTAACGAACGATCTCTTCTGCAAGCACCTGTCATGAAGCCAGGCAGTCCCCAGTCACCGTTTGTGACATTCCACTTCCTTCCTCTGAAAACATTATAGACAGGAGAACCAGCGACAATGACCAAAGCTACTTTTACATATTGGGGTCAGCAATAAGTAATGATAAGAGGACAGGAAAAGAGGCAAAAAACAAAGGCGATGAATTAATGAGGCTACTATGACAAAATGATTTAATGGCAAATATGTGAAAAGGGAATTAATGAGGCTTAGATGGCATTTACAAGTTCCGTTTCCCTCGAGTATCTCTATGAATTTAAAATAGCTCCTGAAAAACTTTTTAAAATGTTATATTTTGAAGACTTTCCACTAACAAGATAGGAAAAGCAACTTTGAGAAAGATTATTCTCATTCACCTATTTGGGGTTTACTACAGTTTTAATTAGTGGTGAAATGAAACCATGAGGTGAAAGGGAAAAAAAAAAAAAAACACCACTCACAGAACTCTTCATAGCCAGGTGCTTTTAAATGCAAATTTTTCTAAGATAGTTAAGAGCAGAAAAGAAAATCATGAGGACACAGACCCTCTGCTAACAGCAATGTCTCTAAATGAGAATGTTTTTCCAAGTTTTCCAAGGAGGCACCAATGAGTTTTGAAATATTCTGCCAGATTTATTTTCTTAACAATTGCTTTAGAAGGAGCTCTGTTTACCTGCTCAGAACCAAGAGAACTATAATACTTTGCTACAGACATGTAGCTGCTTTACTGAAACTCCACCCCTTCAACTTTTTCTCTGCAGTGTACAGTTTAAATTAGATTCTAGAATTTATTCATTTACTTCTGCATCTACCCACTCATTCTTTTCATGAGCAAAGTTTTTATTATTCATGAATCTTTGGTATTGAACAGGTTACATTTTTCCTTGGAAATCATTTCAGGACATGATTTTTTAATACAATTTGTCATTTTTTTTCTTGATAATTCTATAAGGAAGCCCACCAGGTGATATATGTTATTTATATTCCCTCTAAAATATGAACAGAGACTAAAGATTACTAAGATTAGAAAATCCTCCACTAGGAACAGAAGTGACCCACAAACAAATATGTAGACAAATATATATTTCTTTCAGGTTCACAGATGAATAAGGAATAATAAAAAGAGCAGAATAAAACATTGAAATAATTAGAATTTACATCCTCTGGGAGAAAAGGGAGGTTATTGTATCCATTAAACATATAATTCAATAATATGGAAGAGCTTATAGAAATTAAAAATATAATAGCCAAAATAAAAATTTCAGTGATTATTATTGCTAAAAATGACATGAAAATGTCGAGGAATAATAAAGTCAAGGAAATTGATTATAAGTAGAACAACAACAACAAAAAAGGAAAGAATGAAATAAAAGAGTAAAAGCTTCTCAATAACCCAGGAGGTTCAACAGTAACCTGTTATCCAGAAAAAGAATTGTGTTGTGGGGAGATGGAGTAAGTCACAGAAAAATTGCTTAGAACTTAAGGATGTTAGTTTCACATGAAAAGGGATGAAAGCTGGAAGTCCATGATAGTGGGAAAAAAAGAAAAAGATCCAAACTAAGACTAATCATTTAAAGATTCTAGAACACCAGGGATAAGAAAAGATCCTAAACATTTTGATGATTATTTCTTTCACATTCACGTTTAGTGGGGCAGGAATCATAATGGCTTTACCTTCCTCAACTGCAACACTAGATATTAGATGGTGGAAATAAATCATCAAAATGATAAGAGGACTCAAAATTTAATTTTTATTTACCCTTTTTAGGAAAGTAGAGAAGAATACATATACCTATATATACCACAAAAAAACAGAAAATGAACTAAGAAATCAGAAGTCACTGAATGGAAGAAACAAGGGATCCTTCATAAGACAATGGCTATGAGAAGTCCCAGAAAGTTGCCCCCCATCATGTTAATGCTTGGTGTTGTCAGTTTTCTGTTTTGTTTGTTATTTGGGCTATCTGGTAGATGTGTACTGGTATCTTGTTATGGTTTTTATTGATATTTTCTGACAACTAAACCTTTTCATTTGTTTATTGATCGTTTGGATATCTTCTTTTTGCCTATTGAAGCCTTTTGCCCATCTTTTAAATGATGTCATCTTCTTTTGATTATTGATTTGTAAGAATTCTTTTCTATATTTTATATAGAAGTTTATATATTCTGAATATAAGTCCCCTATCCAGCTTGCCTTATACTATGCTAAAGGCATGTTTTGATGAGTAAAATGTTTTCTCCAAGTCCATTTTATCAGTCTTTTCCTTTATGATTGGTATTTTTCAATGTCCTATTAATACTTCTGTTATCATTCTCAAATTGGGAATATTCTGTACATAATTTTTAAAACCGTTTTAAAGGTTATCAATGTATTGCAAAACAGTTGGCATCATAATATTTCTTTAAGATCACTTTTTTCCAGTGGCTGCATATTATCTATTGTACAGATGTATCATTCCATAAGCAACTCAACCTTACAGTTGTGCATTCAGCTTGTTAAAGCATTATGGAAAACAAATGATAAAAGTAAGGAGTGAGTTACAAATTAGAGACCTAAAATTTTCAAATGCAAATCTGCCTCTTTCCAATCTTTGTTACCCAGTGAGCATATACTGAGTACCTAATATTTCTTCAGTGTTCTTCTGAATATATAAAGTAAGTCCTGTCCTTAAGGAGCTGACAATAAAATTAATGGCCTCACACATGACCTGTTTAGTAATTCAGAAATAATGACAGCTCACTTAACTGGTACTAACAATATTTGGAATAGGAAGAAGGCTGGGGGAAAGCAAGAGGGAGGTGCATTAGAATAATTGCCTTCAAGGAAGGATGAGTCTTGAATGGTCTTCACAAGTCGGAGTTGAATATTTCAAGCGTGGGGGCTGTGTCATCAAATGTGTGGAATCAGGAGGCTAAGCAGTGTGTATCTGAAAGACAGAGAGATGTTGCTGTAGATTGAAAGTAAGAATAAATGCGGCTGAGTGGTGGGAAATAGGAATGGGTAAGTAATTGGAAAGCACATTAGTGAGGCTTTGACAAGAGGAACTTGGATATGATATCATAGGCAACAGGTTCCCTGCAGCTAGGAACTGAGGTGGTAAAGACTCGGCCAGCAGATTGTACCTTCTATAACAATGTTCAAGTTAGTGGGGAGGGTGGGGAGAATGCAGTCATACAAATTAAAATGCACAGGATGGGCTCAGCGCCCATAGCTCAGTGGTTAGGGCACCAGCTACATACACCAAGTCAGGTGGGTTTGAATCGGCCCGGGGCCTGCTAAACAACAATGAGAACTGCAACAAAATAATAACCAGGTGCTGTGGTGGGCGCCTGTAGTCCCAGCTGCCTGGGAGGCTGAGGCAAGAGAATTGCTTAAGCCCAAGAATTTGAGGTCACTGTGAGCTGTGACACCACAGCACTCTATCTACTGAGGGCAGCATAGTGAGACTCTGACTCAAAAATAAATAAAT
>NW_003852631.1:1627830-1644223 GCF_000181295.1 Otolemur garnettii
TCACATAATAAATATTAACCTATATTATTATAGTATCATTATCCAGTCTATGGGTTAAATGTCATTATTTTTATAGACTCGTTGATTAAAATAATGGCTACTTAGACGTCGTCTATACTGGAAGAAATCTTATGTATTATTACAGTAAACGAGGAGTTAAAGGATATAAGTAATAAGTCCTGAGCAATGGGAAATTTAATCAAATGCAGTAAGGACAAAGGACCATTCCTTGGCTCTGTGTCTATTATAGCCATAGTATTATTAATAGTAATAAAGTGCTCGGTTTCCACAGCGCCTAAGACTCGGGAACAAAGCCAAGCGACATATGTATATATTTATTTAACGGTGGGAGACCCGGCAACATTTGGCGGCAGGCGTGGTGTTCCACTCAGTGGGATGAAATGCGTGCTTCACGCCAGCTTCTTCAGAGAGACTGTTATTCATCACAGCTGTAATGTTCCCTTCAGAGAGCTCCCACCGGAATGGAAAAGGCGCTCTGGCAATTTATATACAAAAGCCAACCCACGTTTGGCTTGGAGAATTCACCGGGAAACTGTATGCCGTCTGTTAGTTATTCATGGACATGCTCTGATTTCTGATGGAAGTGCTGCGGTTTCGTTTCATTATCATCACAGAAAAATTAGAAAGCAGGGAAGAAAAATTAAAGGACGGGCATGGAGACATCTTCTAGCCAACAAATTGTTATGTGGGAAGTTGGCGTGGTTCACTTGCCATGTAAAAATAGGCATCGTTCACACAGCCCTGTGTTTGGAGAGTGCAAGCTGGCCTTTGCCCCTGCAGGCCAGCCCCTCCCCCTACTTCTCTTGATGAAGTCACCTAGTCATCCTCTTCCCCAGGAGCTCTCAACATGCCCTGCAGAGAGACGATGGGTCTGAGATGCACCAGCACTCTGCCTCTCATAACAGTGCCACTTAACGTAAACTATATTGGAAAATCTCTTAATATCTAGTGAAGTGGTGTGATTGGAACCATATGCGTGCAGATTCCTTTACAGCTGACCCTTGATTCAAAATGAATAAATCTCCAGTTAACCACGTAGCCAGAATAGTTTCCTACCCTTTTTCTGGATACGTGCCAAACCCTGGGCACCAAGATTTCTCCCCAAATAATATATAATCTTGTATTCGAAGAGGGGTTATCTGCTGCTCTAAAAGCACATTCACACGTATCATCACATCTGACCTTCCCAGAAATGTGAGAGGGAGACGAGGCAGGCACCACCATGCTCATATCACCGATGGCAACACCGGAGTCTGGGAAGATGAACCAGTTAGCCCCAGGTCTCTCAAGTGGGAGGGGCAGAAAGGGGGCCTCAAATTCAGAGACCACGAAAGGGTACTGTCCCCTTCATGCCCCTTTCCTGGAATGTTTTTGCAAGAGAAATAGGGCCTCTTTTCTTATGAGGATGAGTTAAAGCTCCACTTAAATGATAAAGGACTAAAAATAAGTCGTTTCGTTTAATCCCAGCCAGAAAAGCAAGCATGATACTGGATTGTTTAAATATATAAGGAAGATGATGCTGGCATTTTGTTAGTTGATTTTTTCCCTCATAGTATCAGTTCTGTACTTGTTTTAGCTCAACCAGCAGTAAACTCAACCACCACCGGGTAGCAAGCGATGTGGAAGGCACTGCAGACACGGAAGTTCAAGTCCTGCCCCTGTCCCAACAGTCCTTTGTTGAGAGAGACAAGCGGATAACAGTGTACTGATTCTGAATGCTGCGCTCTAGAGGGCCACACAGGCTGCCAGGGGACCCCAGAGGAGGAGTCAGCAAAGAAAGGCTTTCTGCAAAAGGAAACAGCTGAAGCATGTGAAGAAGTTCTTCAAGCAAAAAGAGCGGAAAGAAATTCCAGGTATGTTCAGAGATGTGGCGCTAAAAGACAGGAAGAAACATGGTTCTGCCGCGGGGCATGGTTTCTGGAAAGGGGGGAGAGGGACCATTTGAAAGGGGAATGGCATGTCATCATCATGATCACTCATCTCACATGGTTCTTACTGTGCGCCAGCCTCTGTTCTAAGCATTCTGCATACACAAAAGCATGTCATCCTCACAGCCACCCTGGGAAGTAGGTGCAATTATCATCCTCGGCCGCAACAGAGAACCAGGGCCCAATAATGTTAAGCAACTTGGACAACATTTGACGACCCTCTCAACATTGTGCTATCTACTGTCTTTCAAATGTGTGTGTGTGTGTGAGAGAGAGACAGAGAGAGAGAGGGAGAGAGAACATGAAAAAACTCAAAGGAAGACACAAAAATTACCAAAACTTTGGGAAACATGTAAATCTTAGAAAAAATTACACCCCTTGGGGGCTTCATTCCAGAGAAGGGGGCTGAGAAAGCAGCATGACCAAAACGAACTTCAATAACACTAAGAAGCCTAGAGATTAAACTCAAGTAAGAATTTTCTACTGATCAGAAATCAACTGTGTCAGGCTCACATCACAGGGCAGGGGCAACACTCTCCTCCCTGTGGGCTCTGCTTCCCCTGAATATTTTGAGTCGTCAGACCCTGCCAGGTCGCTCGTGCAGCACAAGAGTCAGACACGTAAGTCTGTGGGAACATGCAAGCCCTGTCTGTGCAGGTATTTGCTGAATTTCAATTGATGACAAACTGAATCTGGAGCTGGAACTGATTAGTTACATTAACCAGGAACACAATTCATCTTATGCCTAGTTGTTATGTTTCATGGCTAACAAGTAAAACGTCAATAAAGAAAGTTTTATGTTTTATATCTTCTCTTTTTCCAGGAGTTTAGTGTAGGCAAGCTATTGCGGAAGTTCAAAGTTTTGTACGTAATCTGCTACTGCTAGAAAGACCTTTGTGATATGATTTAACTGCTGACCCTGTCCTCATTTCATCTGATTTTTTCAATGCTTTCTTGCCTACGCATAGCCACTGTTTTCTTTTAAAATTGTTTGTTATACTTTACATATCTTTTAAAATGATGACAAATTGTTTTCCAATGACATAGGCTATAACTGAGTACATACGTAAACCAGGGGTCACTTAGACACTCAGAGGCTCCCTGGGGATCAGGTAAATCTAGCATTTCCCCAAAGCCTCCCATGGTTTCTGTACTCCTGTGGGCCATGTTAGCTCAGGCCCATTTTTCATTTTTTAACTCCTTTCAACAAGTTATTTACTGGCCACTGACCACATCCCAAGTATTATTACAAGCAATAGCAACACAATGGTGAAAGCCACAGGCAAGTGCCTGTTCTGGTGGAATTTGGATTCTAGCGGGTGGGAGGCAGGCAAACACACACACAAAAGTGGAAGGCTTAAGTGCATAGGGACATGTTTTTACATAGTGAAGAATTTAATGAAGGAAATGACACAGGGTGCTGTGCGGTCCTGATTTGTAGCCAATTTCCCCAGGGAGATTAGGGAAGTCTTCCCAAAAGGTGGCCAATGGCTGAGGCCTGAACAGCCAGGTTAGAGGCTGTGGACCTGCGGAAGGGGTTATGGCAGAGGGAACCACCAGGGCTAGGCCATGAGGCCAGGCTGAATGGGGCACATTTACGAAGACTACAGAGGTGTGAGTGGCTGGGATTAGTCTTGCTCAGGAGATAAGAGCTGGTGACCAGGGATGAGCGGCCGCTGGCCTGGATCACACGGGGCTTTGTCCCCAGGAGAAGAGGATGGACATCTACTCTAAGTGGGGGTCGAAGGGATTTGACTGCCGGTTTTAAAAAGGTCACTGTTTCTGTTTCATGCAGAGAACCAGGACTGAAAGCCAAACACCCAGTAGGAGATGCTAGCGGCCACCCAGGGGACAGAGAGCTCTGCTCTAACTGTGAGGTGCTGACTATGTAGGTAGAATTAGGTGAGACAGGTGCGGTGGCTCATGCCTGTAATCCCAGCACTTTGGGAGGCTGATGTGGGAGGATCACATTGGGCCAAGAATTCAAGACCACCCTGAGCCAAGAGCAGGACCCCATTTTTTCTACAAAAAATAGAAAAATTAGCTGGTTGTGATGGCCTGTGCCTGTAGTCCCACTTACTCAGGAGCCTGAGACAGGAGGATTACCTGAGCCCAGGAGTTTGAGGTTGCAGTGAGCTATGTGCTGATGCCACTACATTTGAGCCTGGGAGACAGAGCAAGACTCTGTACCCAACAAAAAAAGGAGGGGAGTAATGAGGCAGGTGGTTCTGAGAGTGAGGCTGACCACCACCCTGCTCCCTTGCTGGCTTCTGTAAGAAACTCAATGCCACCAAAGTTGTAATTTTTGGAGTTTTACTTAATATACATGGGGCCTTGGGCAGGGGCTCACTTTGAGGATCATGTGGGTATCTTTGATACAGCCCCCTTTGTCTCACTCTACCCCTTTGAAGAGTCCTTGGTGCCCAGCCGTGACCCTCCCTCTATGCCAGTCCTGTCCCCACTGCCTTTGTCTTCTGAGGGAGCAGCCCCCGTGCATCAGTGGCAGTTTGAGATCACTGCAGGTGTGATAACTCATGTGAAAATGTACCCACATTCCACAAAAAGCATTACTTCCATATGAGCTGACTTGTGGCTGAAGAGACGGTATGCTGCTATGGTTCATAGGCATTTAATCAGAGATTTATTTTTATTGTATGATTTACTTTTTCTATCGTTGTAATTTTGGTATTTTTTCAGGACCCAGGACACTCTGTTGGCCCTGGTAAAGCTCACCTCCTGTGTGTCTGTGGAGCCTAACCAGTCAAGCAATAGTGACCAGGCCTGTCTGTGGGGCCCCACTGGGCTCTGGTGAATAAAATCATCTCCATGTCACTGCACAGAGGTCTGAACTGCAGAGTCAGCAGGTGTCCATGACACCATGATCATGTAACATCTCTCGCACACTCCACGGGTTGCAAGGCCCTTGCAGCGCAGACAGGGCCTCCTGTGCCACCAGCCCTCCTCTGACTGCAGGCTCCTCTCACTCCCACACCCTCTACCCCTACCTTGGGCCTGGAAGCTCCAGCACAGAGCCCAACATGGCAGAAATTCTGGGCTGGAGACTGGAGCAGAGGTTGGGTCTGAGGCCAGGCCTGGAGAGAGTAGGGTGACCAGACATCCTGCTTTTGGCCGGACAGTCTCTATTTTTAACAATTTGTCCTGCGTCCTGCGGCGTTTTTAAAAAGACCCTACACAGGAGGGAGAACGGTAAGGGAATATGCGGTTTTGGGCTACCATGTGGCTATTTCGCCAGGATATGAGTTTTATATTAGTTTTGTTAATTTTATAATGTTAAACTGTAATAATAACAAATAATTGTTGAGAAGTGATTATGGAGAACTGCTTATCAAAGTTTGCATTGTTGGCAGCCCCCCCCCACCCCCCCGGTCAATGGTGTCCTGCTTTACCAATGTTAAAATCTGGTCACCTTAGGAGAGAGAGGACAGGACGCAGGACCCCACATGCGTGGATCTTAGGGAAAGAGGTGGCAGAGACCTGGGGGGAGAAGGAGGGAGCGGAGCGCCCTGAGGGCAAGGCGGCCTCACACCCTCTGCTCCAGCTGCTGCTGCAGTTCAGGTTTCAGCAACCACGCAAGTCGCCCTGCCCTTCCCTATGGACATGGTTCCCAGCCCTATGCCCCCACCTTTCCTCTCCTGCTCCATCTGCCTTGCACCCTTTGGAGATCACAAAGGCCCTCCAAAAGCCTTGCAGACTTTTGAAACCGAGAAGTAGATGTGGGGGTTGAGCATATTCACTTTTGTGCTTGAACACAAATCAACTCTGCTGCTTAATCACTGGTGGACTTTGGGTGCTTTTCTCCACAGGCTGGTGCCTCAGTCTCCTCAGCTAAGGAATGGGGTGGTAACAGTTACTACTTCACCAAGTTGTAGTGGTGTTTTCTAGGAAGAGCCTATCATAGAATAAGAACTCCGTAAGTGCTTTGCTATTATTATTTTAAAGAGCTGTCAAAACAGGATCACAGAATTATAGTATATTTTTAATATTTACATTTAACAAATTATAACTTTTAAAAAATGCACCAGCATATCACTGTGATATACAAAGATGATTACAGAAGCCAGTTTTTTTTTTTTCCTTAATTAGTTCACAGCACCCCAGGGGTAGGATGGTTCAATCATGGGACAGGAGGTTGGAGTTGAACGTGAAGCATCTGTGTCTATGACTGCATTTATAACCTCATTTGGAAGCAATGTTAAAAGTCTAAATTTGAGGTCTTTTGTGAATGTTTGTCTCCAAGCCAAATACTCTTCTGGTCCCCTTCCTGACTCCTGCTCCCACCCCCATTCATATTTTGAAATGACTAAAGCAGATAAATGTGGGGAGTTGGAATGGACTCCACTTCCTGTCTCTCTGATTTTGCAATTAGATTAACAGGATATAAAGCCTTTACTTCTATAATTGAATGATTTATAGGTTTATGTATATTACACACACACACACACAGTGTGATGTGTGGGTGGAGAGAGAAAAATCAAGATTTAGCTTAATTAAGGTGTTGATGTGGAGAGAGAAATAAGACAAGGCTAAAATTCATTTGTCCTATAAACAATTGAAATCGGACCAATGTTTCAGAAGATGAAGGCCTACAGGTCTGGCCAAAAGAAAAGGGTGGGGAGGACGGGCAAACCTTCCCTCTTCATGATCTTATTTTCATTCATATATGGCCAGTAGAAGCTGTGTTAAGACAAGCAAGGAAAGGAAGACTTCCTACCAAAAAGCACTTCATGGCTGCAAACATGATCCTAAATTATAGCAGCCCATAATGTGGCAGCCTCAAGAGGGACACAAAGTTAACACTGCCCCCAGGTTTCCCCTGGAAACACCAACGGCATGTGTGAAGGCCTTTGTGGCTACAGCCCAGGGAATGTGGTGTGCAGAACTTTAAACGGGAGCCTTGCCAGCTCTCAGGGAAACTGAGATGGAGAGTCTACCCAGAGTAGAGCAGACCAGCTGACCTTTCAAAGTGCCTGTGGTTTTGATATAGTGTTGAGTATTTTTTAACTTTCTTTCAAGACAAGTCAGTAAGTGGATGAAAAATAAGGTCTGGTTCTGCACTAATTCCCCATGCAATTTTAAAAGGTTTTAAAAACTGGACAAATATTGTGGTCACTCAATAAATAGTAATAATTCAAACATGATGAGAAATTTAAATTTGTCTGCTTTGCAGATCTAAGAACTCAAAATTGCTATGAAGGCGTATTTGAGATGGAAGGGAAATACTATTTTATAAAAGTGAGAAGCAAGTCATCAAGTCATTTTTGCTCTGCACATAGTAGAAACACCACACAGCTTTTTTTAAATTATTTTTAAGTGAATGAATTGTTGAGAATACAGTTTTTTATGTCTTAATTGTTTTGGAAGAAATAAAGTTATTTATTACAACTTAAAAATAGCTAATATTTATTAAATGTGCTCTACTTCAGTTATCTATGCTGCCACAAAATTTTGTCACTGAGGAGAAAATTTTATTATTTCTTAAGGCTTTATGGGTTGATTGGGCTCAGCTGGATGGTTCTTCTACTCCATGTGGTATGTGCTGGGTCTGGGATGTCCAAGAGGGCTGCCTCACACCTCAGCTGATACGGCTGAACAGCTGGGACTTGGCTGGGCATTTCTCTCTCTCTCTCTCTCTCTCTAGGTAGTGTCTCCAACAGAATAGCCTAATCTTTTTAGCTGATGGCTCAGGGCTTCAAGAGCAAGCATCCCAAGAAGGCAAACAGCTACATGCAAGTACTCATAAGACTCTGCTTCCATCACTTGCTAGTATTCTACTGGCCAGAGCAAACCACCCAGCCAAGTCCAGAATCAATAGGAGAGAGGCAATACAAGGGCCTAAACACTGACAGGCATGGCTTCTTCGGGGGCCCCAGCATAACAGTCCACCACACTAGCCATGTAGCAAACCCTGTATTGGGCATTTTATATCCACTTATCTTTTTTTAAGAATAAAAACAACCTTATGAAGTGAATACTATTTAGAATTTTTTTTCTAAGATGAGAAAACTGAGGCATAAAGAGGTTAAGTTACTTAAACAAAATCACATTGGTAAGAAGTGGCAAAGCTGGGGTTGAATCCAAGCCGTCTAATCTCAGAGCCTGAACTCACAAGTCTGAGGGCTCAAACCTTCAGAATAGGAAATTATTAACTTCTAGAAGTAAATGATAGTCAAAAAAATCATAGGTAATATTTGATTTGGTGCTTTACGTATTCAAGAGCAATTATAAGAAGGAAGTCTAAAAGAATTGTGAATCACAGAGTCAAGAGCACTAGTTTGATGAATTTTTTTTGTCCTGGATTTGAATTTTATTCTTCTTATTCATTAAGTCACTCCGTGACTTGGTGGGGTGCAATGGCCCATGCCTGTAACCCCAGCACTGTGGGAAGCTGAGGCGAGAGGATCCCTTGAGCTCAGGAGTTCAAGACTAGCCAGAGGAAAAGTAAGATCTGTCTCTACTAAAAAATAGAAACATTAGCTGGGTGATGTGATGCATTCCTGTAGTCCCAGGTTCTCAGGAAGCTGAAGCAAGAGGGTCGCTGGAATCCAGGAGTTTGAGGTTGCTGCGAGCAAGGCTGATGCCATGGCACTCTTTCTAGGACAACAGACTGAGATTCTGTCCTCAAAAATAAAAAGCCACCAAGTGTTTTATAAATTATAAAATGGGAATGGTAATAATACCTAACCTGCAAGGCTACGGTAGAGATTAAGTGAGATAATACCATGGCGTGAAGTTCCGAGAACGTTTCTGATGCACAGAAGGCACTCATAGCCATGTGTGAGTGCACAGTGGCCAGAGCTGGCTGTAGGGACACGTGGGGAGAGCTGTCAGGGGGCTCATAATCTCCCATGGAAACTCACAGGAGGATGATTAGGGCAGTGAGCGTTAACCATAGGGTATGTGTTACACTTGCCTGTGGCTCAGGATCACAGACCATAACAGGGTGGGAGAAATTACTGGTTTGCTACACCTCACTTAGGAACACCAGAAAAATAGACACTATGGTCCTGGAAGACTCACGACTACAGGACTAGTCTAACAAACCCAGCCCCACCTGACCAGGCTTCTGTGTTCTGCAAATTTAACTCAGCTCTAAGACTCTTTCAGGCCATTCCCTGAATTTGGCATGTCCTAGTTCAGCAAGGAGCAACCCTCTAATCCCAATCACCCTTCAGTATAGAAACTATTCTGATGCTAGTAAAGATATAGAAAAAGGAGGAAAGAAAAAAACAATTCATCACGGGTAACGTTCCAGACCTTGGTTTCCATCGTCTGGTTATGCCAGCAGCTGTCTGCTGGTTTGGAGGCAATTTATAGCTGGAAGAAACAGGACTCCACATTTCTTCCTCTGAGGTCTGAAAGATGGCTTTTTCCATAGTATTAAGGCCACAATTCTATACATGAGTTACAGCAGCTTTAAATTACAGCCAAAATATTATGGGTAAAAGGATAAATCTCTCACTGCCTTCTTTTATCCCCAAAGCAGTTGGGGAGGAGGCAGGGGGCCACTTACCCAAAAGCCATAAAATGAGAGTGGGAGATGTGTTTGTGTCCGAAGAGGCAGCTGGCGGCAGGCTCTGCCGAAATGCTCTCAGGCGCTAACGCGTTACTGTCCAAACCTTTCCTCCCCAGAGAGAGGGAAGGACAGAGTGCGGGAGGGTGATCAAGGAGAAAGAGAACAGGAAGAACCCTTTTAAAATCTATTCATTGTATTTACCTTTCTGGTAATATATTCTCCAAACACTGCTCTCTGAGGACTCAAGGAGACCCTTCCCGAAAGCATAGTTTGGGGGCCTTTGAAGCTAGTTTCCTATACTTTATTAAATGTGTTTCTTCCTCACTATTTCATATGTCTGCATCATACCTGGGTGCAGCACCAGGATATCAGGGTATGGTTTCTAATTCATTAGCTGTGTACACTCATGTGAGTTACTTAACCTCTTTAAACTCGGTTTTGTCATCTGCAAAACAGACATAAGGACACCTCCGTCACAGTGTGACTGGGTAACTGAGTGAGTTCGTTTGCACCTTCCCTGCTCTCGCCTTCATCCAGACTATCAACTCTGCATCCCACGTGTCTCCTGGGTGGATTCCCTTCGTTCTGTTTTCCTGCTAATACATCATGGACCATGGCAGGAGCCTCCAACAGGTTCCTACCTCGGAGGCCAGGGGCATCTTTAAGAAGGCACAATGACCCTGCTGTACCCAAAGCAGCCCTCTGCTCTCCCCCACGGCCCCACTAGCTGTACGTTAAGGTTCAGACTAGAGTTTCACATCCTCAGTGCGCAGCTTAACCCCTTTCTCTCCTCTCTGTCCCATCTCTCCTCTTTACACAAGTCATTTTTTCTGCGTGGAGAGCTTTACTTCCTCTTTTCCATGAACATTCCCTTCTCTTCCCTTGGTAAGAAAATTTCAAGAAATTCTAGACCCAAGAAGAGGTGAGGCACTTTGGAGGCTGTGGCACCAGCCCTGTGGATGGCAGCTGTGACGCAGCAGTGTGGCACAACAGTGACACTTCTCAGGTTACATGCTGTCACCCCACTTGTGTCTCTCCAGTGGTGTTACCCGAGCTTCCACGGCAGCAGTTTAAAAACAAACAAACGAAAAATTATGTGCCTGGAGAGCTTTACATTTCACGCAGAAAAAAACAAATTGGAAGCTGAAGAACAACTTTGAAAAATACACAAGAACAGTAGACTTTACTCTGCAGTTAAAAGGAACAGATTATGACAAACGCAAAAACGCAGATGACTCTCACAGCTTCCGGCTGTGGGGAAGCAGCTGGACGGTACAGGTTCCGCGCTGCCGACTCAGTTACCCGTCTGGAAAGGCAAAACACAGGGAGGGAGATCGGATCAGGGATTGCAGGGGCTGAGGATGAGGGGAGGGGGTGCTGTAGAGGGGCACAGGGAATCTGGGGGCTGATGGGGGTGCTTTGTGTCTTGTTATGTGTTATTATAAGGCTGTTAAAACTCACCAAACTGCACGCTCAAAAAGGGTGAACTTTACCGCAGGCACGTTATACCTCAATAAGCCATATGCACACACACACACACACACACACACACACACACTCAGGGTGAGCAGACTTTGCGCTGGTCAGAATCAGGGTCTGCGGAGGGGTCTAGGAAACAGCCACTTGAATTTTGACTACGTTGTGCACGAAGTTCTGCGGCAGATTTTGTTTGGAAAAAGAGTTCTGCTGCTAAAAAACATTTGGAAATCACAAGCTGAGCCGGATGCCAGCGAGGGGCCGCTCAAGTTTCTCACAAGAGCAACACCTCTGCTTGTTTTTTTCTCCCCCCAGATGTGTCTTACCAAGAGACAGAAACCAAAGGAGGGGGAAAAACCCGACTGTGTACTTGTATTTTCCCTGAGTAACCCGCAAGACTGTTTTCTTTGCTTAGAATTGAATCCAAGTAAGAACTCCGTGCTCTCTAAATTTAGGACAAAAGGTACGGCAGCCATCCATCTTTGCCAACTTGGAAGGGTCACCTAAGTGACACCCCTCAGGGTGAACAGGTGCGAGTCAGCGATACTTTTCTCAACCTCAAATAAGCACCTGACAGGCTTTGCTGGGCCCCAGACAGCAATGAGAGTACAGCAGTAAGGCACTTTGGAAAGTTTTACAAGCCCGGGAAGCCGGCTGACTATGTCATCCCCGAAGCTGTGGTTTGGCTCCGGGAGCCAGACGGCTCTCCTGAATTCAGGGTTGTGTGGCACTTCCATCCAAACACCCTTCAGCCGGGCCAGTCTCACTCACCACGGTCCCCACCACGGGCCACTGCCTTCTGTCCAAACTTCCCACAGTTGCCTGAAGGTGTTAAAATGTGTGAATACTGTGAGGGCTGCTGACACACCTTGGGACTGAGGGTATTCACTGGGAGATGTGGAATTCCTTCTTTCCGGCCTTCCTACTTCCTATCAAGTGCACAGATCTCTGTGTGCTCAGCAGTCCTCGGAAGCACAGACCTCCCACGCAGCCCATCCCCACCTGGACTCCTACCTCCTACAGTTCCAGACGTTCCCTGCTCTGACTCCATCTCCACCTCCCAGACTTGCGAATGGAACTCTGGAAGTCTCTGTCTGATCCCAGTGTCTGTCTGGTGGCCCCTCTCCATGGCCCCCTCTCTTCCCAGAGGCCAGTGTCATCTGCTGTCCCCCCCACATCGAGCGTCCCTCTGTAGCCAGTTCCCGGATACCCACCACCCTTCATTGCTTTCCCCACCCTGCCCACACTTAACGTCCATAGTCCCTTCATCACATTTTCTCCGTTGAACTCTTTCATTGTTTAATCGGATTTCTGTCAGGTAGGAACCATCACAATTCCCTGCCCCATGTCCTGTGATGACTTCTCAGTGTCCTATGATAAAACTGTAACTCCTTTACGCCCCTTCCCTGACCTCCTCTCCTTCCACTGCCCCTCTCCACCGGGCTGCTTTCTGTTCCCATGTTTTCCCGCTTGGTGCCATGTGCACCTGCTGCTTCCCCATCTGCATTGCTCTCCTCATGCCGGTGTGGCTGTCCCCTTCCTTCATTATGGTGGTGGGTCAGGTGCCACCTCTTCAGAGTGGCCTTTCCTGGCTCTGTACAGAAAGCCGCAGTCCTTTCCCAGATACTCTCCACCCACCCTGTTACCCTCGTCTGCCTGTTTTTAAAGCCCTTATCACTACCTAAAGTCATATAAATCATATTGGCAAACACGTTTTGTGTCCGCCCCATGCTGACGCCAGCTCCAAGGAGACAAGGTCTTTGCCTGTTTGCCCCTGGATCATTTCAAGTCAGAGCTCAAACTGACGCTCTAGTAAAGGAGCCATTCAGAATAACGAGAGCAACAAGGAGCAGTGCAAGGCCCTGGGGATAGTAACACTGGGGTAGTCAGAGGGTTTCCCTGAAACTGCCAGAGGGCTGTGGCCTTTACTTGCAAACCCACAACAACATGGCAGAGGGCAGGTTAGCTATAATGGACCTTCTCTCCATCTTCCAATCTGCCAGAGATTCCCATTACCCAACAGGAAGCTGGAGGTGGTGCAGTCCAGACAGGTTGGCCTCCTAGACCACAGAGCAGGGTAAAAAGCAGAGCCTCCTCCGGGAGTATAGGGCCGTCTTCACTGGACTCAAGATGACACTCAGCACTCGACCACCACTGTCTATAGCCTCAGGCAGCAGCAGTCACCTGGACTTGTGCAAAATGGCAGCCCAGCCTGGCAGGAGGAGCTCACAGGAAGAGACATGCAATCATTCCACCAACTCCCACGGGTTCAGCCCTGGTTTCTGGGGGGAGGGGGGACATTCATGCCCTCCTAGCACAGGGCAATCAGGACAGGTGATGATCCCCCACAGTGGGCTTCCTTGAAGGGTCTCCAGGACCTTGGCTATGGCCCTGTAAGACAGAGAGAAGAATTTCTGAGACCCGTAGGCTTTCACGTTTGTGCCAAGGACATTCCTGAAGTTGAAGAGCAATCTCTATTTAGGAGCAGCATGGAAACAGGAGCTTGTTTTCCATTGTGTTTGGTGGCAGAGAGGAATCAGGTAGCAGGCTGGCATCACTTGCAATGTTTTATGGAGTGCAGAGCTCTCCAGGTTTTTGTAGGGGTAGGAATAAAATCATCTGTCTACAGGATTGGTGGCTGGATGGGGAAGAATCCAAGTTGTTAGACACAGCTCCCATCAACCTTTAGCAAGGTGTGGAGTTACTATGGCGACATGTATGGTGTAGCTCTATCCAAGCGGATTATTAATCAGAAATCCGCCTTGAGTGTCTACTAGGATGGGAAGTGGTGAGAAGGCACAGACTATGAGGGCGGAAGTCTTGCCTGTCATAATAAGCAGTGAGAGGAACTACAGATGCATGACTGGGAACAAATTACAAGGGGATACATTCCATTATGAAGGGTGGAGTGGAAGCTTCTCTTGTCAAAAGGGTTTGAACATTAAGCTGTAGAATGATAGGATGTGATGGAAATCCTGGTGCTGGAAAATTCTACTACCCTTTCAATGTAGGATTGAAAGAGGAGGTGACCTGGGACAACTGTAAAAATGGAGAGGCTGGGGCAGGCAGGACAGACAGACAGGATGTACCACAGTCGTCCTGAGGATGCCTAATGGCTAGACTGTGTCATCCTGTAAGCACCACGAAGCCGTAAACAGCTGTGGGTTCTCTGCAGCTGTGTTTACCTGGCAAATTTAATTTCCACCTTTCTATTCGACCCATTCTATATGATTTGGGTGAATAATATCATTGCTTTTGATTGCTTTGCATTACCTTTGCTACAAAAGGAAAATGAATGCCGGGCACATGTTAATTTCTGGTAGGAATTCTGGCTCCTCATCAGGGAAGCCGCTGCATGCTTGTTGACTGATGACACACTGATCCAACAACAACAATAAAACCAGCAAGTACATGGTCTCTGAGGGGCTTTTTAGCTTCAAGCCTATAATGCAGAAACTTGTTGCGTGTTCCAATCAACCACCCTGAGGCACCAGCTGGTCATAAATTAAGAAGTTTTCATTGCTGGAATTCACACTTGATGGGGGATCTTTATTCAAAACTTATGAAGGCTTTACTAAGTGCCAAGTTCTGTGCTAGTTAGGGAAGATACACTGGTACCCTCCAAGGGGCTCACAGCGTGGCAGGAGGAGGCTGTGACATGAGAATTCCAGGGTGTTTGGGAGGTAACAGGAGAGGCTGACAACCAACCTAGACTGGGGCTGGGGGTAGTCAAGAGGGTGGGTGGTGTCTCCTGTTTGCCTCTCCAGGTCTGCTTCCCACATGCCTGTGCCAGGGGGCTGACATGCAGGGTTTGTATCAAGGCTCCTGGGCTGCTGCTTCTAGTTAGATTTAGCCAGTGGGGAGCTCCAGCCAAAGATGAGCGAGAGGGAGAAGAGGAAGGCTGGGGTGCTGATTCTCTGGGCCCCAGTTTCAGGCCCATCACTACTGGCTGTAGCCCTTCCTGGAGGACACAGCTCCTACTGAGCAGCCCTCTCCACACGACTCTTTCCTCTGGGGTCTAGTAACCAGTTCTCCTCTGGCCCTTCCCAGCCTCTGGGGCGGTCACAGTTCAACTGGCCAGGGCTTTTTGGTTTCCTTAAACCTTGCTCTCACCTTTAATCATTTTCCCTAATCATCCAATGATAACGTGCCATCCAATTCCGTCTGGGTCTTGTCAGTCATGGAAGCTTTCCGGGGAGAGGTGATGTCTGAATTGAGTGTAAAATGGTGAGCAGTTTGGGGGGTAAGAAAAAGGAAGCAGTTCAGTCTGAAGCAACCAGCAGCCAATGCAAAGACGTGGAAGGACGACCAGGGATGGCCTCTTCTTCATACCCTGGCATGCTGACGGAGCGGGGCATAGCAGGTGCCTGATTACATTTATTGACTAATGAATGAACTGCAATTAACTCACTGGGGACATGCTGAGCAAGAGAGAAGAGAGAAGGAATGTGAGGTGAGGATGGACTGGATCAGCCAGGCGGGTAGCACAGGGGTTATCCTGAGGGCAACTAGGAGCCATGGAGGGTCTCAAGCAGGGGCAAGGACCAGATCCAATGTGCAGCTCATGCCGCTCTCTGGCAACATCAGGAGTCAGACGACAATGGAAGGTCAAGATGGCAATGATGGGGGCAAGAGGAAATGCCAAGCTTTGCCAAGGCCCAGCAGGATGAATGGAGAAAAAGAGAGATCCCAAATGGAAAAGGTTTTGAGTCTAAAGGAATGACTGTGGCTGGTGGAAGATGTTGAATATAAATGGATAGCAATGTATGAAAGAGTACACATCACATACTTTCCTCCTTAAAAACATCTCTTATATTTAAGGCCAGGAGGGATATGCCTTAAAATATCAGCAGTGATTTTAGGATGCTGGAAATATAGGTACTTTTGACTTCACTAAACTTTTCTTTCTAGTCTCCATCTTGTTGTTGTTTTTAAAACTATAAGCATGTGTTCTAACAGCAACAAAAAAAATTCAGATAGAAGCAGAGAGAGAAGTAGACGAAATCCTGGGCAGGCATTTGTCCATCTTTAAAGCATAGAGCTTCTCATTATAGGTTGAAAATTCCTACTCTGGAAATTCAAAATGCTCCAAAACTTCCTGAGCGCTGACGTGGTGCCACAAGTGGCAGCTTCCAACCCCGGCCTCATGCAACAGGTGCCCTCAAACCACAGTCAACTTTGCTTTGTGTACAAAATTATTAAAAATATTCTAAAAATTTACCATCAGGCTATGTGTATAAGGTGTATATGAAACATATATAAATTTTGCATGGAAATGTGGGTCCCATACCCAAGATATATCATTATGTATATGCAAATATTCCAAAATCCTAAAAAATAAAAGAATCTGAAACACTTCTATTCCTAAGTACTTCAGATAAGGGATCTTCAACCTGTACTTAGCAAACCTCAGTCCACAGAATATGAGCAGAAT
>NW_003852631.1:1644243-1645275 GCF_000181295.1 Otolemur garnettii
GTAAACAGCTGTGGGTTCTCTGCAGCTGTGTTTACCTGGTAAATTTAATTTCCACCTTTCTATTTGACCCATTCTATATGATTTGGGTGAATAATGTCATTGCTTTTGATTGCTTTGCATTACCTTTGCTACAAAAGGAAAATGAATGCCGGGCACATGTTAATTTCTGGTAGGAATTCTGGCTCCTCATCAGGGAAGCCGCTGCATGCTTGTTGACTGATGACACACTGATCCAACAACAACAATAAAACCAGCAAGTACATGGTCTCTGAGGGGCTTTTTAGCTTCAAGCCTATAATGCAGAAACTTGTTGCGTGTTCCAATCAACCACCCTGAGGCACCAGCTGGTCATAAATTAAGAAGTTTTCATTGCTGGAATTCACACTTGATGGGGGATCTTTATTCAAAACTTATGAAGGCTTTACTAAGTGCCAAGTTCTGTGCTAGTTAGGGAAGATACACTGGTACCCTCCAAGGGGCTCACAGCGTGGCAGGAGGAGGCTGTGACATGAGAATTCCAGGGTGTTTGGGAGGTAACAGGAGAGGCTGCCAACCAACCTAGACTGGGGCTGGGTGTAGTCAAGAGGGTGGGTGGTGTCTCCTGTTTGCCTCTCCAGGTCTGCTTCCCACGTGCCTGTGCCAGGGGGCTGACATGCAGGGTTTGTATCAAGGTTCCTGGGCTGCTGCTTCTAGTTAGATTTAGCCAGTGGGGAGCTCCAGCCAAAGATGAGCGAGAGGGAGAAGAGGAAGGCTGGGGTGCTGATTCTCTGGGCCCCAGTTTCAGGCCCATCGCAGACTGGCTGTAGCCCTTCCTGGAAGACACAGCTCCTACTGAGCGGCCCTCTCCACATGACTCTTTCCTCTGGGGTCTAGTAACCAGTTCTCCTCTGGCCCTTCCCAGCCTCTGGGGCGGTCACAGTACAACTGGCCAGGGCTTTTTGGTTTCCTTAAACCTTGCTCTCACCTTTAATCATTTTCCCTAATCATCCAATGATAACGTGCCATCCAATTCCGTCTGGGTCTTGTCAGTCA
>NW_003852631.1:1647179-1649797 GCF_000181295.1 Otolemur garnettii
GATAGTGAGCTCTCAGGGAAGAGTCAAGAGGAAACAGTCCTGGCCGATTCTAAATGAAGAATCTCATTTCTTCGCCTTTAGCTTTCAAAACACAGATTGGCACTTTATCCATCAGGCCCAGTGCCTATAGCTCATGAAAATGTTCTGTTTTAAAATCAGAATAAAAAATAATGATGAATATGTAACAATAAATACAGTCTAGATTGCATTCACCTTTATACCAATGTAGTTGTAAGATACATAATTTTAAATTTTTGTTTTTAAGGGCAGAAGGGCCCCATGAACGCAAAGGTAACTTCAGCTCACAGAAGTCCCTGTTTCTCTCATTATCCTATTTTTATTATTCCAATAGATAACTTGATTCAGAGCTTTATTCATTAGGCTGCTATATAAGTCACACACTGTGCTATACAGAGGGCTCTGAACTTGGGGTGCTCAGAAGGTGCAGTAAATAGCAGGTAAAGGAGAGGCAACGAGGGGGAGCGATAAAAAGGTGGGATCATCCAGAGGGAAGTGTTTCCTCAACAAGCTGAGGATGTGGCCGAACGGGAAGTTCCTAACACGTGATCCCAGCATGATGAATTACACGTATCAGGAGAAGGGTGACAGTGACGTGGCATTGTGACATCGTATCATTTTTCAAGCTGGAAGCCTGGAAGCTAAAAAAATAAATAAATAAATTTTAAAAAATATATAAATGACAAGACTTGGAGCAGTAGAGATATAGTTTTACTTCTTGACATGTCTTCTACACCTAATATACAAACTCTAAAAGAAAAATATTAGTAATGTGCAACATGAGAAGACATCAGTGGGTTTTATTTACACGAGTATCCAGATAAAATGTCAACTGTTTGGGCAAAAAGAAATATAGAAGGAAATTATCAGAAGATCACCATAAGGGTTCCATCAACTTTGGGGCCAAGTAGCATCCAAACCTAGATATAGTTTATCTCTGGGGAAGGAAACTGTGAATTATTTTTATTTATTCTTTTTTTATTTTTACATTTTGCTTCTCTATCGATACTCTTTTGTCTTGATAAGGAACGCTTGCAAATTTGATCTCTAAAAGTCAAAGCCGTTTTTCCAACCCAAATGTATGAGTTATAATGTCGTACTGAGGACTGCAACACTGGCAGTAAGCTAAGTGTTCATCAGTACAAGGTGGGTTTTATTGCAGTCTACTCTTAAACAGTCTTTAAAAATTATTTAGATCTAATTTATTGCTAGGGAAAACATTCACAACATATTGCTGAATATAACATTAAAATAGATAAGCGTATACATGACATAATTACCTTTTTAAAAAAAAATTAAAAATATCTTTTTTTTAAAAGCCAGAAGTGATATATATTAAAATCTCAGCAGTAATTTTGAGGGTGCTGGAAATGCAGGTGATTTTTACTTTTTCTTCCATATCTTTCTATCTAGTCTTCTCTTAAAGGAAAAAAAGAAAACTATGAGCATAGACTACGTCTTCTTTTCTAACTAAGAAATGTTTCCCCTAAACACTTCTCTGTCTCTACTTGAAATCCAATATGATTTTTTTTAATTGCTTTGGAACATTTTATTTATTTATTTTCTTTTTTTTTTAATTAAATCATAGCAGTGTACATTAATACCATCATGGGGTACAGTGTACTGTTTCTGTATACAATTTGAAATACTTTCATCCAACTGGTTACCATAGCCTTCATGCCTTTTTCTTAGTTATTGTGTTAAGACATTTATATTCTACAATTAGGGAGATTCACATGTACCCTTATAGGATGAACCATAGGTGTGATCCCACCAATCACTCTCCCTCCACAAATGGATCAATAAATTGTGGTAAATGTACACCGTGGAATACTATGCAGCCATTAAGAAAGATGAGACTTTACCTCCAATATGATTTTGAAAGGAGGAAGAAAAAAACTGCTATTGCTCCAAATTTGACATCACCAAGATTTATCCAGTCGTTTCCCCATCCCACCTGCTTCTCCTGCCTGCTTTGCTTACTGGGATTTTTAGCTCAGGCCCTTGTTTCCCAAACTGAGCTGCAATGAAATGCAATGGCTATCATGGCCTCCCTCGTGGCCTGAGTGAGGTTATATTTAGGATGAGCTGGGGTGGGGGAGGCATTCCCAGTGGGGAGGCGGGGAAGGTGGGAGGGGAGAGGAAGGGGCATAGCGTGAATGGAGACTCTGAGGTAAGAATGAGCACATGTCTCTGGAAAACTGTAAGGAGACCCTAGTGCAGGCATCCTCAAACTATGGCCTAGAGGCCACATGCAGCCCCCTAGGACATTTATCCAGCCCACTATGTATTTCGACTGCCTCTGCCTGTCCTGCTTAGCAGCCGACTCCTCCCGGGACCCACAGTCCAGCCCTCCAACGGTCTGAGGGACAGTGAACTGGCCCCCTGTTTAAAAAGTGTGAGGACCCCTGCCCTAGTGGATGAGGGGAGACTTTGTGAGGGGAAGAGCAGGGAGTAAGATAAAGTGGATAGATTAGAGCCTTGATTGTCTACTGAGGGGTACTCAGTTCATCCACAAGTGATGAGGCTATTGAGTTTTTAAGCAACAAAATGATCAGGGGTAATTGGAATTTTAGAAAGCCTCACCTGAGGCCTGAAAG
>NW_003852631.1:1650316-1657283 GCF_000181295.1 Otolemur garnettii
GGCCGGATACGTATTATACTTTCCTCGTCTTTGCTAATTCTCATAGTAGCCTCATGTGCAAATTCCCCATGTGATAGATGAAGACACTGAGGCTTGTGGAGATTAAAATCTCTCCCAAAGTCGACAGAATGAGTCAGGATTTGAATTTATGTCTGTTTAATTCCAAAGCTCTATGCTGCAGTTCTCTGCTATATGACAAATCGCACTGGGGCAGAGAAAGAGTTAAAGGCCACCGAGCGCAGTGAGCCAAGCCGAGAAATTATTGGAGCCAAAAAGCGGAAAACGTTTCCCTGGACTCCTCAGTCTGGCCCCGTCTCCTGGAGGCTTTCTCTTCTCCCCCTCACAGGGGCCTGGTTCAAATACTCGCAGGTGCGTGGAATCACACCAAACGGCTCCACTTTTTTGATCACGACAGAGAAGAAGTCAGTGTTAGCAAACTGAAAGCAGAAATCCCAACTGTCAGAGAGATCCTTACACTTCCTACGGTGCCTATTTCCTTAAAAACCAAGCAGCCCCAGTCCTCACTAACCGTCTGTCGTAACTAATTAGGGGAATGTTCTTTGGACAGAAAGACTCAGACTCAGAAGCTTCCAACCAAAAAGGAAGATCAGCCCCTTGGAACTGCTTTTTCTCCCTTCCCAGGACAGAACTTCTGAACAGAACGCTTTGTGGCCAAGTTTCACCAGCGCCTTAAATATAATTTCTTCAATGTGCCGAGAGCAGTAGATGAGAGAAACTAGAAGATACTCCAGAGTGCTGCCCATCATTTTGGCTGGTTTCATTCCTTTTCTGCCTTATAGGGGAGGGACGAGGAACTAAAAACAAATAATGACATGCATGAGGACGTGTCGTTCAGGTTAACACTAAAATAAGATGTTTGCTTCGTTAATCATCTGCATTTGCCCTGTTTCCTAGAGATTCCTATCACTGCCCTAGGGGCTTGATACCCTAAAAATTAAAAAAAGAAAAGAAAAACACAGCTAACATTTATGTGACATGAAATGAATCTGACCTTGGTGACAGGTGTTCTGTCCCAGTATAGGGGGGCTTGTATTTTTTTACACCCAGCCATGTCTACATTATCAAAATTTATTTACATCTTCCCCTAAACCCAATAGGAGGTTCTCTGTGACCTCTGAGAAGAAATATTTCATTCTCTCGCTTCATGCTTCACCACTCACGTCTACACAGTCACACGAGGAGACTGGAGGCCATGGAAAGACTGTGCACCTTTAAGGAAATGTTGTTACTGCTTAATATTGTTGTATATACCCCCCTCCCTCCAGCTGGCTTGTCAAGTTCCCAAGGTACAGACTGTGCCCTGCCCATTGCAGAGTCCGGTAGGGTATAGATTGTCATAGGCATTCAACAGACAGGTTAGAAGTCACAGGCCAAGAGAGCAGGTCAGGGAGATAGGAAGGACAAAGAAAAGCCAAACGCAGAAAAACACGACAACCAAAGAACAGGAGGCTGCTGAGGTGCCCATGATAACACTGACTTGGATCTGATTTTGCCACCGAGTTCCAGTGGCACAGGAATAAAGCCCGCAGCGGTGTCAGGTGGCTGCAACGGGGAGATGAGGCTGCAGCCAGTTGGCAGCTTCTGAACTAGCCAGAGTGAAAGGAGAGAGGATTCAAAGTGAGCCTCACCTGCCCCCTGCCAAAGCCTGACACGCCTTGAAAACAATCAGTGAGGCCTCAACAATGACCAAAAGTCCCCAGCCCTCGTGTTGTTGATGGCACTGATCTGTGACATAGCCTCTGAGACCTGGCTGACTTTGAAAGGGCAGAAAGGACTCTCGCCTGAGCGCAGAGATTTCTATATTTAAGATGGTTGTCTCAGCCTCTATTTTGGAAACTGTCACAATTAAACCGTGAGTCCTTCTGTATAATGTTGTTTCTTTGCAGTTGGCCCCCTGCATTGTGAGACATTTTTTGCTCTCTGTTTCAAGAAGTAGCCCATCTGGGTATTAGCCCATGTTTGTAGCAATGACTATAAGGCAGAAGGATTATTTTATGTATGTTTCAGCAAAAAGCCAGGGTCACTGGCACCTGTATTTTGAAGAGAACTGTGCTTGTTACAAAAGCATGCGGCATCTTCTATGACGGTTGGTGGTCAGGGCACCTTCCTAATTTCTACACTGGAGGGGTTGGGGTGTCAATATGTTTGGAAATGGAAGAGGAGAGTGGAAGCATCTTTCACGACACTGGAACAACGTCAGTTGTTTATGTCAAACAGTAGACTGGGACCTTCGGTCCTGGTTATAATCCCCTCCTTCTCCAGTTGTCGCTGCTTTGAGCTCAATCCTGCATTCCCCCCTGGTTCTCACTCATCTCCTCCTCCTCCTGAGTGAAACCTTGTTCAGTGGTAGCATTTTCCTCTCATATCAACGTGGCTGAGTTTTAGGTGTTTATTTCAATGTACAATTTCAGTAGGTTTAATAGGAGTCATCATTGATTCCTCCTTCCCTTCTGTTCTCCATCCCGCCAATCATCTCTCTCCCAGACTATTGTAAACTCTCCCCTACTCTCCCTCCCATTCACCCTGTTGCTTGAAGAGACCCTCTTAATGCATATTCGTGTCACTAACTCCCTTTCATTAACGGTTCTCTGTAGTATCCAATCTGACTTCCTTAGCATGACATCTCTAGGCTTTTATGATCTGACCCCTGCCTGCCATTCTTAGAAAAATGAAAATAGTTCTTTCAGTGGTTGCAGAAGTTAGCAGTGTAATGAAGACCTTTATGAAGGGTCTCCATGATGAGGGCTTACTGAACACACTACAGCACTTTGCAGCTGCCCCTAGTGACTTCTGCTCCCAGAGAGCAATCTCTGCCCGAGAAATAATGACTATCACTGGATTCTGTCCAAAAATGAACTCTCTTAGGCTCTTCCCAAGGACATCCTAAGAGGAAGTACGGGTTCAAAACAGGGAAGATTACACACAGCATTCCGTTCTCAGGTTAATATCTTTATCTTGGCAGCAGGCAAAAATTTATGAATATTTTTTAGTATTCTGAAAGCTTTGAAGAACTAAAATAAAAATAGCCAAACTAATTACCAGCACCATGCAGAAGCTGTTGACTTAAGAACAAGCCTATTAAACAACAAGAGAAAGATCTCCTTGTGGGCCCCGTTGAGCCCAGAAATACTATGTGTTGATTTGTGCTAAAAGATTGCTTGTGTACTCTGCTTTGTACTTTGCCACTGAGGCCTGTGGTGGGGTGTTTTCTCCTTGGGCTTTGAGCTCCACATTCATGGCTTATTAAAGATGAGTAAAGTTCAGGGCAGGTGAACTCTGACATTGAGGCAGAGACCCCCGTTGACTTCAGAACCATCTAAACTGGAAGGAGCCAGCCCTTGACAAAATGCTGAAAAAGAAGAGTTTTGCCTCCTGTGTCCCAGCCTCCCCTTTTGTGGCCCTCCATGGCACCTCACTAGAGTGACATGGGGACAAGTTCAACCTGATGAAATCATCAGACCTGGGTTCAAAACCCTTAAACTGTATGGCCTAGAGCAGGGGAAGTCAAACCAAGTCCTGTGGGCCAAATCCAGCTTACAACCTGATATTATAAATAAAGTTTTATTGGAACACACTCACACTCACCACTGAGGAATTGTCTATGACTGATTTTGTTCTATAATAGTACATTTGAGTAGTCACAACAAAGACCATACAGCTTTCAAAGATTAAAACATTTTGCTTCTAACCTTTTACAGAAAGAGTTTGATCTGGCTTAGATCAAATAACTTAACCTCAATTTCTTTACCCTTGGAATGCTGATAAAAACATTCCAAAAGGTTTTATGATCACACTAACAGGTGTTAAACAAAAACAGGTAAGTACGTTTAGAAAACTCTCAGCTAAGTAAGCACGTGTTCCTTTATTATAGGTCCTCTCAAGAGTTTTTAGGAAGCCAATTGGAATCTGGGCATGCATTTTCGAAATTAATTTAACCTTGGAAATCTACTGTCATGGAATACTATAGAAGAGTTGTCTTCATACATCTGTGTATGTTTCTCAGGGTAGAAACTGCCCAGGGGGTACAGATAGTTTTAAAGGAACCAATTCCCAGACATTAATTACCTATGTATTTTTTCGTAAAACTGACCCTAAGAATAAGCCTGCCTTCCCAATACTGTGGTCTTCTCCTCTTTATAACAGAGAACCTCACCCCGAATCTTACCATGGGAGCTTGTACCAGGGTCCAAGTACTCGGGATTACCTATTCCTGTAATGATAAATCAGGTCTGTAAGGCCCCATCCTATACAGGTTTTGTTGTTGTTGTTGTTAAGCCTGAAGTTTTGCATTAATGAGGTGTTTGGGGCATGCTGAGATGTTTTGAATTCAGAATGGCTGAAGTGGTACAGGTCTGTGAAACCTATTCTTTAGCTTATAACTGGAGTGTTTTTTGAAAGTTCCAAATTTTTTAAGACATGTTGAAGAAAACCCTTGGGTAAAAATTATGCATCATTTATTTCAGATTTTGCACTCTTTATTCAATAAACTAGTGAAAATTTATCAATTTTATGACTTATTAAGTCAGATTATAAATCATTTCTACTAATTGTCATTGACGTCCACCTGATTTTTAGTTATCAAATGTTTTATTAATTAAAGAAGGAATCTTTAAACTTGTGATAAAAAAAATTTAGATGTTAACTTAGAAATGTATAAAAGGATATCTGACTTCTCAGAATTCTCTTTGGTGCCCAGAATTCTCTTTGGGCACCATGGCTCACACGTCAATCCCAGCCCTTTGGAAGGCTGAGGCAGGAGGATACTTGAAGCCAGAAATTGAAGAGCAGACTGGGCAACACAGTGAGATCCCATCTCTACAAAAAAATACAAAAATTATCCAGGCATGGTGGTGCACACCTGAAGTCCTAGCTAGTTGGGAAGCTGAGGTAGGAAGGATCTTTTAAGCACAGCAGTTAGAGGTTCAGTGAGGTATATCTGTACCATTGGACTCCAGTCTGGGTGACAGAGTGGGACTCAATCTCTAAAAAATAATTTTTAAAAGAAAAAAAAATTATCTTTGGAGGTAGGTGAGAAAAAATGTTTGGAGAATTGTCTCTTGCAGGACTGGTTTTCTCAGCACTTTCTTTGGGAAACAGTAAATTAGACAAGTATCAGAAGAGTCCATCAAAAGGCTGAAGCCCAGATACAGCAGCTATTCAATAACTATCTGTTCTCTCCTCCCAGTCTCCTCCTCCAGCCAATCAGATCAGTGCATTCATTCTTGCTTTCCTCTTTCCAAAACTCCAAACTTACACCTGGAGAGGGTTTGATTGTTAATCTGTACTAGGAGATTATTTAATCTAGGGTACTTGCTTCTACGTCACTGAGTGCTGGCAAGACTGGGGTGCTTCCCTGTCAGCGCCAGGCCTCCGAGGGACCGCTGATGTGTGCAGCCTCCCTTTGCAGGCTATGTTTTGGTGGGATGAGCGGGTACTTCACACGAGCAGCCTCAGGGCCCAGCTCCGTCCACAAGGACAGAGAGGCTGAAGCGGTGTGGTGCCTTCTGGGCCCTGGGAGCATTTTCCCTCTGAAAGGTCATATGGGGAGCCATCTACCAGGAACACTCTGTGCCTTCTCCAGGCACCACCCACACTCAGCCAGCTTGTGGTATTTGGGGCTGTCTTACTTTCTCAGAAGGTAGGGAATAATCTGGAAAAGCCAACATTGTGAGCCGTCTCACACCTGTCAGAGGAGTTCAGCAAAATATTTAGCAGAGCTCAGGAAACTCTGACTCCCTGGGCATCCTTTTAGAAAAGTTCAGAAAGCAAATCCAGCCAGCCTGGTGACTCTTCAGAGCGTCTTTCCTGGCCTTGACTTCCTCTGTGTTTGGTTTGTGGCAGGGGCTGTCACTTCCAAAGAGAAGCCCTGACGCTGGGGACTGTTCTCAGGTAATATTTCAAACTACCATCTCTGGGAATGCCTGGAGAAGTTATTTTCCAAAGGCACGATTCCTGAAATGAAAGGCCTTCATATCCCATCATTACTCCTCCAAGCTTGTTCTCTTGACCCTGGGACTCTTGGTTGAAAAAAACACAACAGGGAAAACTCTATATTGAAAAACAAAAATGAAAATAATCCCATTTAAAGATGCTCAAATAAATAATAATAATAGTATTTAGAAATAATGTATTGGCTCATGTCTCTGAAATCCAGTGGTAACGGATGTGCCTGTGTCCAGTGGGGTTTGATCCAGCAGCTCGGCTAATCCACTACAGTCCTCACTCCTTCCTTGCCACAAGATAGGATCCATTCTCAGGCTCCGTGCGATGAGAGTGGCAGCCTACCTTGCCCCACTCTCTGCCCCATGGTTACAGCATCTGTCCACCTCACCTGCTCACACTCCACTGCTCAGAGAAAGACCCTTATCAAATAGAAAGGGGAAAGGTTTCTTTCCTAAAAGCCCCAATAAATCTTTGTTTCTTATCATGTCAAGTTGGGTTATGTGCCCATAATCACTCAGTAAATGGAGTCAACTAGGGCTGATGCCTACGGGGCGGGGGGGGGGGAGGATCACATAAATCCCACCCAAACCATAGGTAGACCACGCCTTCCCTACCTTGAGACGAAGTACCTGTTAAATAGAACAAGTGTAGTCACAATCATAATACTGACTACGAACTTTTGACTTTGCCTTACCATGACTTTCAGGATGGAAGCCTGTCCTTGTGCCTGCTGATGGACGCCTGGCTTCTAAATAGCTGTCTCCTCTGGACCCAGCATGGCTCACTGATCCCAGACCACCTGGATTGCCTGTCCATTTGGGTTGGAATTTCATTTTAAGATGAACATCTCTGCAGTTCTGGCCTGTATGACTCTAATAGGGCTTTCCCTGTAACAGCCTCAGAATCAGCAACCTTTCATTCAGGTGAGCAGTGGGTCTACAGTCTCAGTTACTCTGACAACTTGACACAACACAAACCAGCCAGTTTGTGCTCCAGACCATCC
>NW_003852631.1:1657584-1660525 GCF_000181295.1 Otolemur garnettii
TCAGACAAATCCTTGGCCTCATCAGAGCTCATACTCACACATAAGGCTCCCTCTGGCCCTTGGTAATAGCTCAGCCATCCCCGGGACTAGCTTGCTTTGTTTGTATTGCTTCTGTGAGCCACATGACTGATTCATTACCCACGGTGCAGGTGCTGTGCTGACCAGCCCAAAAATCTGCCTGTCCTTCCCAGCCCTGACCACGTAAATCTAGACTACTGTGGCTGCGTCCTCTCCTATCTGAGCCCCATGCTGACCCTTGACTTTGAAGCGGGATTCTGGCAACTGAAACCACCTAACCCAGCCTCCAGTCCGTTCCAGTCCTACACTGCTCCTCTCAGAGGAGCTTCCGTCCCAGTCAGCACATCCTGCTTTCCTCCCAGGCCTATTCTGGGTTCTGTCCTACAAGCTAGAGGGTTTCATTCAGGCCTCCTGCTCTGCGTCCCTCTCCTACTGTTACCCTACAGCTGCTAGGTACCCTGCTACAGAAACACCTTTCACCCCTCCCATTTTGATGTCCAAGTAGTGTTCTTTCCTCTTATCATTAACTATTTTAAAATCCAACTTGGTGGTGTTTTTGCTTTCAACCCCCTGCACTGGGCCCCTAAGCAATCTAAGGAGTGTAGGCTCTAGTCATATTGACGGAAGTCAGTTCTCGAGCTAGAACTCCAGGCATCATGCCCATCAGGGGACGGGCTAGCAGCAAAGGAGGGTGTGCAGTAATTTATCATGAAGGACCGAGGGGGGAATGGGGAGAGAATGTGGACAGGAGGGTGGGGCTTTACTCCAGGGCTGGTCCCAAAGTGTGCCCTGACAATCTGGCCTACTGCCTGTGACCAGGGCCAGGATTCAGAGCAGCTGGCCAGACCAGTGAGTGTTCCCCTGCTGCTCTCTGAGTAGACAGAAACATAGGACCTGAAGCGAATGGTGATTTACCTTCTCCTGGGGTCCCAGTCCCTTCTCTGATGATGGCCAAGACGCAAGAAGGCAGAAAGTTAGAGTGGCTTTCAAATTAATTGAAAAACTCTGCAGGCTGGAAACAAAGCTTAACCACCTTCCAGCGTTTGTCAAGGCACATTGACAGAGTGCTCCAGCACGGGGGCTCGAGGACAGTCAGTCATCAGTGCGGGAACAGAGAACAGGACCAGGGCCATGAGTCCTGTTTTGGATTCTTCTTAAGATCCTGACTCATAGTTTGAATGAAGAATCTCACCCCCATCTCCTGTAGATTGAGGCGTTCTGCGCAATTGCTAGGCTGCACCCAGAACTTTCCATCAGCCCCTCCTAGGCCCTCAAGCCAGATCCAAAAACTCTTTCCTCACAGAATGTTCTAGTTCCCCTTTCCTCTCGTGAGCCCTAGCAGACACAACAAACAAGTCAAAACCTAAACAAATGAGGATGCCAAATCTTGCCTGCACAGTCACAGATCAATGCAGTTAGAAGCATCTTTGTACTTTCAACAGACTCTTTATTATTAATGTGAAATTAAAACCTGTCTTAAACTCTTACAATCTGGTAAGTGTTTTAAAATCTTCTTTACCGACATTGCCTTGATATTGAACACCTGGGAACAGATATAATAAAGGATGTGGCAAAGCTTAGGTATGATTACTTTCAAGTCAGACAAGCGTGGGTTTGAATGTGCCTTTGCCGCTTGCTTGAGCCACTTAAATCTCCAAGCCTCAGCTTTTGCATCAGTAAAACAGGATAATTATACCTACTACCTAGGGCTGTTGTGAAGATTAAGCAAGACAAGATTTTTTAAAGCCCTAACATAACATTCAAAAAATGTAGCACATCCTCAAAAAGTAGTAGTTGGTACTATGTATTAATATGCCACATCCAGGTGCCAGGGCAATAAATGAGATGATCCAGGCGATCAGAGTGACTCTTAAAAAGCTCGCTTTTTCCCCTATGCATTCAACAGGGTTCATTGAGCACCGTCACTGTGCCAGGCACCATTCTAGAAGTAGCAAATATAACAGGGAATGAGACAGGTAAACCCCAGAAATCTTGGAGGTCACCTGAAAATAGCAGGAAGACAGCATTAGGACAGGAAAGGATTGATAACGAAGATAATAAAAGAATACCCGTAACTCCTTCCATAGAACATTCCAGAACTTTTTGAAAAAGCTTTCCAAGTTCTTCCTTATTCTCCTTTCTATTGTTTTCTAGATTATTCTCTCTAATTCTGCCCTACATGGAAAAGAGTAAACAGGTGGTCACCCCGAGCCCATCAAACCATAATGCCAATGAGCAACCCACATAGGGCTTGCTAATTGAGGTTCTTTAGAGAGTATTCATTAAATCCTCACAACAATCCCATGACGTAGATGCTATTCTAAACCTCGCTTTACAGGTGAGGAAACCGAGGCATGGAGGATGAGCACCAGCTAGTCACAGACAAAGGTGGGGCCTGAACCTGTGAGAACCACACCAGCGGTGTTTAGACACTGCACCATTTTGCCTCTCTCATCTCAAACTCTCTACCTGGGTTGCTATTTACAATCTACCTCTTTTCCAGTTTGAGTGGACCCTAGCCTCTCTCCTGACGAGAATCCAAAAATCTATCTATTTCCTTTTCTTTCTTTCTTTTTTTTTAGCCAGAGCCTCACTCGGTGGCCCCAGGCTAGAGTACAGTGGTGTCACAGCTCCCAGCAACCTCAAACTCCTGAACTCAAGTGACTCCTTTATCTCAGCCTCCTGAGTAGCTGGGACTCCTGAGTAGCTGGGACTACAGGTACCTCACCATGCCTGGTTAGTTTTTCTATTTTTAGTAGAGATGGGGTCTCGCTTTTGCTCAGGCTGGTCTTGAACTCCTAAGCTAAAATTTTTTCTTTTTTCTCTCATTATTTTATAAATAAATATAGTTGTTTTCCTTTTTCCTGAAAACGAAAACCCAAGATCAGTGCTTTATCTTTGAAAAGGTCTTTGAAAAGTTATT
>NW_003852631.1:1661164-1681230 GCF_000181295.1 Otolemur garnettii
TTCCCCCAAACCCCCATAAATATAAAATATAGAATGGTATATTTAAATGCAGAAATTATATGCTATATGGATATGAACAAAGATTATATGTATATATGTGTGTGTATATGTGTAGCATACATATAACATATTTCATGCCACAGACAGAGCTACAAACTAGATAACATTTAGTCTCATGAAAACTAAATTTAACAAGTCTTATGTGGAAAAAAATCTCAGTTGGAGGGGTTTCTCCTCCCTCCTAAGTTGCTGGGGGAGAACTGTGTGCCCAGGCGCCAGGCGGGAAGGGACATCTGCATCTGGTTTGAGTCCTGATCCATCCAAGCTGGCGACCACTGAGGCAGCCTTCTTTCTGTCTGGCCTCTGGTCGTCGGCACGGAGAGGCTACAAGGCTCTGAGGGCTCAGCTCTCTCTGAGGCCATCCTCACTCTCTGCTCAGGGCAGAGGCAGCTCCACGGGACCCTGGTTCTGGCTGCCTCCTCTGCTTTCCAAGATGGAATAGAAGGAGGACGGATACTGAACACTCAGATTCTACTCTCTCCTCTGCTATTTTTCTTACCCTTCTCCCTCCCTTCTTCCCGGGGTCTCAGCCTGGGGGAGGCAGCCGCTCTTGGGCCCCTTTTTCAGGTCCCACCAGCACAGAGCCCATCTCCCTTCATCCCCCTCTAAAACTCCTCTGTTCTCCCTCTTTCTAACCTGTGGATCTTTGGAGGAATGAAGAGTCAAAGGGAAGACTGGCTTTTTCTCATTAGGTTTTCTTTAAGTCCAAACTTTTAAAAGCCAAAAACCTTTTTTCTGCTAGAATAAATAAATTGAGGCAAAGAGGTGGTGTGCCTCATGGATACAAAGGAAAATTGGGGCAAAGGAAAATGGAGACATTGGTCTGTTCATGCAATCACAGGTACACACTCAGCAGTACGCCAACTGTGTGCTTCCCAACACATATATGTACTTGATACACAAGAATTATACTTACCTGTGCAGGCAGGACTCACCCACGTGGCTTTGGCCCATACATTATAGCTTTGGGGGGGGGGGCATGTCCATGGATGCATACTTCCAATTCTTAAATACTTAAGTTATAAACATTTCCAATTTATGTTCCTAATCTAGAGTGTATAAGAAGTTGGGAGAAATGGAGAACCAGAAGTTGACAGACGAAGTTAGGTAGATTGACTGATTTCTCATTACCAACTGCAGAGAAAAAAGTGAGCAAAAATTTCTAGTTCAAAAACTCTGTGACAATAGACTTATTGTAACCCCAGCAATGTCATTTAGCTTGATTAACAATTTCATTTTCATCATTAATAAGGTTTGAAAGTGTTCTCAAATACATGGCACACATAAGATCACAGATTTCAAATAATGAAGTTGATTGGGATGGAGGTTTAAAATACTGGCTCATTCATGAATAAAACATTTTGAGCACTAAGCAGACAATAGAGAATTCCTAATCCTTGCACCAGATGCCATGATCCAGGGTGTTTTTCTCATTATGAAATTAATGTCAAGCTAACCTCAGATATACCTGGTAAAAAATCCGATCACACAGGATCTTCCTATACAAAATGTATGTAAAAGAAATTGTTAGAAAAATAAAGCAGGTGGTGCCGGTAGTACAGTGGTTAATGTGCCGACCACATGCACTGAGGGTGGCAGGTTTGAACCTGGCCTGGGCCAACTAAACATCCATGACAGCTGGAACAAAAAAATAACTGGGCATTGTGGCAGGCACCTGTGATCCCAGCTACTTGGGAGGCTGAGGCAAGAGAATCGCTTAAGCCCAAAGAGTTTGAGGTTGCTGTGAGCTGTGATGCTACAGCACTCTACTGAGGACGACATAAGAAGACTCTATCTCAAAAAAAGAAAAAAAGGGCGGCACCTGTGGCCCAGTGCTGAGGCAAGAGAATCACCTAAGCCCAAGAGCTAGAGGTTGCTGTGAGCTGTGATGCTACAGCACTCTACTAAGGGTGATAAAGTGAGACTCTGACTCTAAAAAAAAAAGAAAAAGAAAGCAAATCAATCTTAGCTTTTACATTGATTGTATCTTTAATTTATTGCTACTTATCTAAAGCAAGAAACTTAATTTTTATTTCTACATAAACATATGAATGGAAATATCCTCCCATAGCTAAGGACATGGGACACGGAGTTTCTGATTACCTGTGTCCTGGGAACAGCTGTTTAGGGAAAAGATACTCCCATTCTTTTGGCACCTCTGCATCTTAAGAGAGTAATCCTTTTCCAGTTGTTGAGCAGGAGTCAGTTTTTGTTCCTGGATGTGTAAATGTGTTTTTACAAGTGATAAGATTTGGGGAAAATAGTTTAAGACTCAAAAATGACAATAGGCAGAATCCTGGGGAAAATGGTAAGTAAAAATATTGGAAAACTAGTTAGATCTAATTTTCAGATAAGTAGCGTAAGTCTCAAATGCTGCATGGGACAACCATACCAAGGGGGAATCATGTGAAGAGAGAAATTGACCACAGGGTGAGTGCCAGTGGGACTACAGGCTCACCAACCCAAAGGGTAAACAAGTGGCCACTGGAGCACATGACCACTGGACCGTCTGGCCTCAGAAAGTACCTTAGAATTCTACCAAAGTCTGCGACAGTCAAACAAGTCCATGGGGGCCCTCAAAATGCAAGTGTCGAACTGAGACAGTGGTACCAGCCCAAGCCTACTTTGGAATTAGCACAAGCAGCTTGGCATAGGATCCAAACAAGATCAAAAAGGAGCAGAAAAAGGAACAAGGGGCCTGTGTACCCAGGAAGCATCTGTCACACCAATCCGGGGCTTGTCTTTAAGTTATCTTAGGACACAAATCTGTGCTTCGGAAGTTCATCTGTTTCTGTGCTTCTGTATATTCCTTTTTTCATCTTCCTGTGCTTTCCCCTCATTTCTCAGTAGTTTCCTTTGGAGAATTCTAGTTTTTATTGCTGAATAATTAACATCGGGGTCTTTATTCTGATCACCTTCATTGACCCACCCTCCTTGTGGCAACCAGAGGGCTGTTACTTTTTAAAAAAAAAAAATCAGTGTTCTTGAGGTATAATTTACATATCATAAAATTCACACATGTTATGAATATATTCTATGAGTTTTGACAAAAGTTTGTAGTTATGTAAGTACTATCACCATCAAGATTATAGAATGTTTCCACCACACCAAAAAATTCTCCTGTGCTCCTTCGTGGGTCTTCGTCTCATGCCTGGCCCCTGGCAACCACTGATTTGCTTCCTAACACTACAGTTTTGCCATTTCTAGAACTTTATATAAATGGACTCCCCCTGTATGTGGTCCTTGGTGTTCAACTTCTTTCTTTGCATAATGTTTTTGAGATTCATCTCTGTTGTGTGTATCAGTTGTTCATTCTTTTTTTTTTACCATTGACTAGTGTTTCATCATACTGACATAACACTATTTTTTCTTTCAAGAATTAATGTACAACGTGGATGGAGCTGGAACATATTCTTCTTGGCAAAGTATCTCAAGAATGGAAGGAGAAGTATCCAATGTACTCAGCCCTACTATGAAACCAATTTATAGCTTTCATATGAAAGGTATAACCCAACTATAGCCCAAGAAGAAGGGGAAAGAGGAGAGGGAGGGGACAGGAGAGGGGAGGATGAATGGAGGGAAGGTAATTGGTGGGAACACAACTACGATGCATTTCACAAGGGTATATGTTAAATTTACTAAGTGTAGAGTATAAATGTCTGAACACAATACCTAAGAAAATGTGGTGAAGGCTATGTTAACCAGTTTGATGAAAATATTTCAAATGGTATATAAAACCAGCACATTGTACCCCATGGTTGCATTCATGTACACAGCTATGATTTAATAAAAAAAAAAAAAAGTGGCAAGAACAATATTATGTTGTCAACTTTTAAGTTTGCCAAATAGAAACAAAATATATACAGCCAAAAAAAAAAAAAAAGAATGAACAATGCTGACTCCTATAATATTCAAATAAATAGTTTTTGTAAATAGAAGATGTCTCTTGGGCAGGTATCAGAAGGGGGATTGCCTGGATCATATCATAATTGTACATTTAACCTATTATAAACTACCAAAACTACCAAACTGGTTCCCATTTTGCTTTCCCACTGGCAATGCCGAGCAGTATCAGTTACTCCACGTCCTCACCACACTTGGCATTGTCAAGCTTTTAACAGCAATAACTATATAGTAATACCTCGCTATGGTTTTAATTTACAGTTCCCTAATGATCAATGATGTTAGAATTGTCTCAGGTGCTTTTTGGTCATTTGTGTATCTTTTAAATAAAGTATGTAGTCAAATCTTTTGCACATTTTTTAATCAAATAGTTTAGTTCTCCATGTATGAGTTCTTTTTATATTCTGGTTTTTTTTGTTTTGCTTTGTTTTTTTAATTTATTGTTGGGGATTCATTGAGGGTACAAGAAACCAGGTTACACTGATTGCATTTGTTAGGTAAAGTCCCTCTTACAATCGTGTCTTGCCCCCAAAAGGTGTGGCACACACAAAGACCCCACCCCTCTCCCTCCTTCCTACTCTCTGCTCTTCCTTTCCCCTCCCCTCCCTCTTTTCTCTCCCCTTCCTCTGGATTGGTTCTTTATCATATAAATTTTGCAAGCATTTTCTCCCATGCTACAGTTTGCCTTTTCCTTTGCTTAGTGGTGTCTTTTGAAGAGAAAAAGGTTTTAATTTTAGTTTGGTTTTTTTTTTTGAGCCAGAGTCTCACTATGTCACCCATGGTAGGTAGAGTGCCATGGCGTCACAACTCACAGCAACTTCAAACTCTTGGGCTTAAGCGATTCCCTTGCTTCCACCTCCCAAGTAGCTGGGACTATAACACCTGGCTATTGTTCATTTTCTTTTTTTTTTTTAATTGTTGTTGTTGCAGTTGTCATTGTTTAGCTGGCCCGGGCCGGGTTTAAACCCACCAGCCTGGGTGTATGTGACCGGCGTCCTACACACTGAACTAAGAAGGGGCCAAGCCAGTTTTTAATTTTAATGAAATTTATTTATTTTATGGTTCACACTTTGGGGGGTTGGATAAGCTTCCACCCAGTGGGTACATTGCATGGATATATGGCATACCACCTGGGTGACACATCTACAAATCAGACTTTAACCTTAAAAATGCAAACTATGGAATCTGTTTGCTCCCTGATATTAACCTGAAATTTTTAAAAAAGAAGGCTTTGCTTAATGCAAAGCCACAAAGATCTTTGCCCATGATTTCTTCCAGGAGTTTTGAAGTTTCAGCTCTAACATTTAGGCCTATAATCCACTTCAAACTAATTTTTTAGATAATGTAAGGTAAAGTGCTTTTTGCATATAAATACTCAATTGCTCCAGTACCATCATTGAAATGACCTCCCTTTCTCACATTGATATGCTTTGGGTCATTTGTTGGAGACCAGTTAACTATGTATAGGTGAGCCTGCTCCTGGACTTTCTATTTTGCTCAATTGATCTGTATGCACATCCTTAGGTCAATACCTATACTTCACTGTCTTGATTACTTTAGCTTTTTAAAAATTTCAGGTTAATGTGAGGGTACAAACAGCCAGATCACAATATTTGAATTTGTTAGGTAGATTATACCTCTTGTAGTTATGTCTGGCACCCAAAAGGTGTATCTATTATAGCTTATAGTAAATTTTGAGTAGTATCAGCTCTCCTGTTTTTTGTTTTTTACTTTAAAAATTATTTTGGCTATGTGAGGTCCTTTTTATTTACACATAAGTGTTAGAGCCAACTTGTTCATTTGTTTTTAAAAAGTCCACTCAAATTTCAATAGTGATTGCATTGAATCTATGGGTCATTTGGGGTGAGAGCTCAAGCCGAATTAATATTGTGACACCTATATAAGATAATCAGGTAGAATGTGATATGTATTTGACCATGTCATAGTAAATTATAAATAGAATGATTTTCTCTGGAGAGTTCAACCTACAGGCAGTCCCTAAGTCACAAACATCCTACTTATGTATAATTCACACTTACAAATGGAAGCTATTACAGTAAGTCCCTAGATTACACACATCTGACTGACATACAACTTGCAACTTATGGGCAGAGGCTATTACAGGGAATAGGTAAATATACCAGTTTCAAGTTACATACAAATTCAACTTAAAAATGAACCTGCAGAACCTATGTCATTCATAACCCAGGGACTGCCTATACTATCAAAGTGTAATTTTAAAAAAAGTAAAGACTTAACTCTTGTACAAATGCAGAATGAACTCATGCCAAACAAGTTATTCAATTCACTAATCAGGGAACTAGTAAAATGGTAGATCAAATGAAAAGAATACTGGAGGAACTGCTCATTGGCAACAAAAAAAATAAAGATGGTTAGAAGGGATTACTGGATTAGATACGCAACTGGCTAATGTCTCACAGGGCAATAAAACTATAAGGTTTGAGGTTATCTTTTCTTTTGGACAGAAATCATTTGTGTCTCTAGTAGATAAAAACGTCTACAAGTTAACATGTAATTTCACAAAGTCTAAGACCTTTAAACATTAATATAAAAGGATTCAAATTCAGATACATTTTCCTAGATAACTGAATGCTCATTGGTGGGTTTGTTAACATTTCCCTGGTGTGATACTGAAAAGTTGTGGTTTCTCTTAGTCTTATTTCCAAGTTTTAGTGGATTATTTTTCTTATCAATACACTAGGAAGTCTATTGTAATAGTGTTAAAGTCTTTGACAGGGAGTGGTTCCGGGGGTTATGGGGCTGCAGTTTATATACAATATTAGGCTTTCTTTTAAAAAAAAAAATATGAAAATACCTTGTTTTTGCAAATCTTACAAAAATATATGAATATGGGAACACATACAGTTATATTCCTTGATAACATTCGAAGGGACCAGGCACAAAAGGCTGTTTATTTGAATTTCAAATATCCTATAACCAAGTACCTTTAACTCTAAGCTAAATGTATAACTCATCTAAATACCTATGATTGTTTTTGAATTATCTGATGTTTTGTATCATGTGAGGATCATTCTGTTCACTGTTTCAGAAGTGATTTGGTCGAACGAATTCTCTACAGCCTTATAAGTTGTCTTTAAAATATTATGCCAGAAAATATGTGCAAGTGTTAAATTTTCACTGGTCAGGAAGACATTAAGGGCTAGGGTGAGCAAAATGATTGATTTGTGTTATTCCAGGTATGACAAATGTGTATTCTTGCCAGATTCTTTTCTATCCCCACTTACAAACTTCACCAGCTCAGTCACCTCCCAGCCCCCAACCTTCAAGGCAAGTTCTGCCTGATATTTACCAGACTAGTTCTTCCACTTTTTCCTCCTTTTTTTTTTTTTTTTTTAAAGACACAAAGTCTCCTTCTGTTGCTGGGGTTGGCCTCAAAGTCCTGGGCTCAAGCAATCCTTTTGCCTTAGTCTCTAAAATAGCTGGGACTACAGGTGCACACCTGGCTCTATCTTTTTTTGACATGGGGTAGAGAAGAAAAAGAAGGGAGGACAGAAAGCAAATTCAAGGAAAGTGCTATAATGGAGAATTTGTATACCAGGCACTATGCACTAAGAGCTCGGCATGTAGTCACCTCCCTGAAGCAGGTGCTACTTCTATTCTTATATTATATTACAAAAGAGGAAGTATAATTAGATAACTCGCTCCGGTAAAGCTAAAACCCACATGTTTTTGTCCCAGGACAAAGTCATACTCAATGAAACACAAACAATTTTGTGTTTTTCTACGTAGGCCCTTTGGAAAACTGGACAGTTTAAACACAGAGCTTTTATCTACTCTTATTAAAATCCTTTGGCCTTTCCTATTCTCTAATTCCCTTTGCATTAGGTTTCAAATGACAAAAATCTAACCCCAGTTTTCTCAAGCCAAAAGACGTCCTACTCAGGCTCTCGCAACTAGGGGTGCTCTCCCTGCAAGCCAGGCGGGATCCAGGGCCATTAGTGATGCCATGGGAGTGCCGAGTGTGGCTGTGCTTTCCTCTTTGTGACGGCTTTGTTCTGTAGGCAGTTTCTTGCATGCTTCTTAGGAAAATTGCATCCAGCAACCCCAGGGTTGCACAATCCCTATAACTAGAACTTCCAGAGTAAAGTAGACACCTTCTTGCTCCATATATCATGCCATATGGAAGGCCAGTGCCCCAAATGATGGAGACCTCTGTACAGATTGGGCCACAGGGGGCTGGGGGAAATCATGGGAAAACTTTGTCCTTCCAGGACCACATGCAGAATGAGCTAGTGCCTTGAAAGGAAAAGTAGTCACCGTTGCCGGGCACGGGGGAAAGACTAGCCATCAGGCAACATCAACGGGCTCCATGACACCGAGACGCTCTTCATCCTCTGCCTCTGTTATGGGGCTGCACTTTATATACAATAAAACTCCTTAGTGCCTCTCCTTAGGGCCATCTCACACCCAACACCTCTGCGTGAGTTCCGCCCAGAGCTCCCAGCAGATGACATTTCTTCTTTGCCTCCCCCCTCTCCTACAGCCCCCTTTCTCATTTAGACTTGCACATCAATCATTTACCTTTTAGTGTGATTTTTTTTTTTTTTGCTAATGCACTGTCTCCCAATAATAATTTAAAGGCTAAATGAACAATTAAAGCATTTATTCTCAGCTTAATTTTAGAACAAGCAAACAAGGAGGCAGCAGCTTCCCTGCCACGCTCAGAAGTCCAGCAGATAGGCATTTTTCTCTATGCAAGCTGTTGTCACACAGAGCCACCAAGGCCAAGCCCTTCCACCGAGCACACACCAGATCACTGAGGCAGAACAGAATCTGACTGCAGCCCTTACCCAGAGAATTCCTTCCACAAACAGTCACAGTTTCTTTTAGGCCTGGGACACGTGGGCAGCCGCTTCTTCTCAAGGGGATTTACTAGGACTCAAAATGACCTTACCTTCTCTGGTTACCCAGACCAAATAATTGCCCTGACAGCATTTCATGCACTATCGCCTTATCTGAGTAACTCTCTCGAACATTCACACACGATTCTCTTTTTCTTTTATACTTCCTCTTGCAGTCTCAGCGAAAACACTCTCTAACCCCTCACACTTAGTCATCTTTGACCACTTAATGACTCTTCTTTTATCTGCTACATAAATCTTCTGAATGAGAACTGCCTACAGCGATAGAGGAGGGAAGACTTATACCGGCAGGATGATAGAGCAGCATCCCAGATGCTACAAACAGCGGGAGCAAATGGGAGGCGACATTTCTTCCTCAACACTGGGTGGAGGAGGCTATTATTAAACCAACTAAGAGCCCACATCTAGTGCGCCAGCCACCTTTGGTTTTTAAATCCATTCTGTCCATGGGAGGCCCTATGTTTGCTCTAAATTGTTTCTTGTCAACAAATGAACTCACTCCCTGGCTCCTACTTTTGAACCCCAGAACACTGTAAGTTCCACCTCCACCCTGCAAGCAAAACAAAAGTGTGGTATTTTTAGTGGAAAGAAGTGCCTTGTGTGTGTCCTTATTTCTTCCACATTCTTCGGGTTGGATTGATATTGATTCATTCATTCGCACCCGAGGAAAAGGCTATGTTAATACAGGAATGCACAACAATATACAGACCCACGGCCAAAGCTTACTTTCTTCATTCTGTTGATGACAGTGGTCCCTGTGGGCCAGAAATCAATTGGGGCTTACTGTTTCTTTGCTGTAGGTCACTTTGCTATAAAATGTTGCCTGCCCCCTTGTCTTCTTCAGGGCAATGTTCCCCTGTCAACCAATACCATTGTCGCTGGGATCTCAGGGGAGCTGTCTGGAAGATAAGATTCAGGCATGTTTAGGTACTTCTAGACCAGTGTTTTTCAACCTTTTTTTTTTTTTATCTCATGGCACACTTGAACCTCTAGTTAAGCTTCCATGGCACACAGAAATTATGCCGATCAAAGAAAAACAGTTAAAAAAGATATACTTGCTGTACTTAAAATTTTTTTTTTTTGTAAATAATTTAATTAGCATTCTTTAAAAACTTTCATGGCGCACCTAAGATTTTCTCCTAGCACCCTGGCTGGTGGCACAGCAATTGAAAATCCCTGTCCTAGATCAAAAAAGGGGCCCATTTGGAGGTCTGTTTGCATAAGGGGCCAAGAAGTTTATGGGAGGAAACTTCTAAAGGAAGAAAAAAACAGTGAGTGTGGGCGAATGTGAGTAAAGAAGTGATTCTGAGCAAGATGGGGGTGCAGGGCTCAGCCTTCCTGCTGCCCCTGCCCTCAGCTTTCCCAGCACCCACCCTCTCCTATGAGGTTTCGGTCTAGAGTTGGGGAGGGAGGTCGAAATGCAAAAAAAGGACAGCTCTTTCCCTAATGCCTCTTTAAGGCTGTAAAGCAGAACGATACAGTCTCTTGCCGCTGTGTTACAGGGTGTTACAGGGTACAACACATACACAAGACTACGTAGAATCCCCATTTTATAAGCTCCATGTGTCATCTAGAGCAGCAGAGCACCAAAGCCAAAGGCACAATCCAGTGCCATCTGAATAGGAAGGACAGGAGGAGGGCACAGGGCACATGTGCAAAATCAAGTTTCATCCAGGCTGGCATCCTCCTGCTCTCTTTGGGAATAATTTAATTTTGGGGGAAGAGGGACATGGGAAATGTGTGTGGCTAGAGTTCTCATAGTTGTGCCTGTAGGCTTAGTCAATAAAAAGAAAACAAATCTGGGCAGTGCCTGTGCTCAAAAGGGTGAAATGCTGGCCTCATATGCCAGAGGTGGTGGGTTCAAACCCAGCCCTGGCCAAGAAAAAAAAAAAATTTATTACTATTTCTATGACCCTGTTTCCCCCAAGATTGATATGGAGAGATATGAGGTTCACAGTTATGATAACAATGCATTTATTCAACTATCTGTGGGTTTTTCCCCCAAAATATAATTTTGACTCTACTCTGTTTCTTTGTTCTTCAATGAGCTGACATTTGACATTGATCTGGCTTTGTGTTGGTCCTGTAAGAAATACCATTTCCAAGAAGCCCCTAGAAGTGTGGAAAGCCAAGGTAGGTCCAGAAATTATAATATGGGTTTCAGCTTAAAAATACACTTTCAGTGGGAAAAAGAGCAGTCCAAATCTTTAGCCAAGCTTTTACTGGGTGTCCCTTTTTTAAGACTGCAATTTGGATGCCTGCAATTACTTACATTTTCGTTGCTAATTGCTCCTGCCATTGGTGCAACCAGCCACTTTTGGGTGCAATTACACCCTCATGGGAGCAATTACATATAAAAACAGTTCTGCACGTGCAGCTAATCGTGACAAAACAAAAGGAGGCCGAGGAGGACAATTTGGTTCATCAAGCACTAACTCCAACTTCATACTCGTGTCAGCTACGGGAAGGTAGGGCAACCGGGACAGGGAAGTGACACCGACCCTGGTGGTTACGGGCTGCAGCATTCCTGCGCCTGTTCACTAATGTATCTCCAGGGTATCAAATTGTGGACTTATTTAATCACAAAAGAACAACTCAGTTACTCATTGGCCTTTTGCTGAAATGGGTTCCAGACACCAAATCGAGCCATAGGGTCCTCTAATTAAACACACAGATTTTCCAGAAAATGCCAATTCTAATGAAATTCTGTTCTTTACAAAGAGCACTGATAGATCCATCTCTGAGTTAGACACACAGGTCTCCCTTCCCTTGTGTCTACTAGACACGCCACCTTAACCTGCGACAGCCCCAGTACTAGGAACGGTGGTGCAAAGAGCTGACACGTGAGCTCTGAGCACCAGAAGCAGCAGCCCCTCACTGGCAAAGTGTAGCAGGCGTTCAACACAAACCACCCTCAGGCTCCAGGCAGTCCGCGTAACAGACAATTGTTGCATCACAACATAATCCTTGCCTGATTCAAATTTTAGATTAGAAATGAGAAATGGGAGATGTAATCTATGGCCACCATCAGCCTGTTTCCCTGCTGCAGTGAAATTTACATGTACACACTGTACACAAGGGGCCCTACCTCACCTTTAGCTAATTTTCATTTTTTTATGGAGGGCAGTTAAGTCCACAGGCTCTGGAGTCAGACTGCCAGAGGTAAGACCACAGCTCAGCCACTTACAGCCTCAAGCAAGTTACTTTACCTCACTGTGCCTCGATTTCTTCCTCTGTAAAATGGGGATAGAAATCGCCCAGGCTTCATAAGGTTGGCATGGGAACTAAAAGGGCCAATTCAGGGAAACACTCAACGGTGCCTGGCTAGCACTCCCTAAATGTTAGCCATTTTTATCATCACCTCAGCCATCTGACTGCAATTGTGTATTTCTACATCTGCCTCTTCTGTGAGTGGTTGAGAAATAATATACACAACTGAAGATAACCGTAGAGTTTTTCAAGTCATACTCAGTGGGTATCTAACACACAAGCCTAAAGGGAAAGTAACTTTGTTTCCCTTACAGCTTACTCCAACTTCATACATGTGCCAGCTACCAGAAGGTAGGGCAATCAGGCCAGAGAAGTAACACTGACCCTGGTGGGTGCGGGCTGCAGCATTCCTGCTCCTGTTCACTAATGTATGTGGTTAAAGGCCAGACTTCTGGAAAGTTATTTATTTGTGGAATATTGATAAATTACAAATGAATTTTATCCAGGCAAGAGGCAAACTATTTCTTTCCAATTAAAAAGAATAAACCCAAATAAGGGGCAAGAGTTTATCATCCTAGAGGGCATTAAACAGTTCTGTGCTTCACTTTATGATCTTAGTCAAGCATTTTCTTTTTTTCCAGTAACCACATGTATCAGTTTCTCCTATCCGCCTTTGATCCAGCTTGGCTATTCTGCTGGTCCTTATGGGGGTCCCTCTGTGGACGCTACTTATCCAGGTCCAGGACTGTATGGTCTCCAGCCCTGGCTTATCTAGGGGGAGGCTAAGCTACCTTGCTCAGGAACAATTGCTCTTGGGTGCCTGACGGCTATTTACCTTAGCAGACGGGACAGAGAGAGACAGTCTTTGAGGGAGTAAAGCAGTCTTCTTAGAAAGATAGATCTCAGTCTTTAGCAGAGCTTAGTGATCTTCAGCAGAGAGACGCCATGCTGGCATTCTGCAGGCAGGAGAGGAGTCAGAGTAAGCAGGTCTGTGATAGAAGGTGCATGCTCCCGACTGCCTTCTCCTCCAGCCTAATATAAGGCTGATCTTGTGCCGCTCAGCGCCACAGGTGTAGAAACTGTCAATTCACTAATGTTCTTGTCTCACGAGCTCTCTGATGCTTATTAGGAGAGCCAAATCCCTCCCCATGCCCCTTTCACCAAGGTGTCCCATTGTTGAGCTCCAGGTGTTACTTATAACTCTCACTCCTCCTAGCCATAGGCTATATGGGCTGCTATAGGTCCTCGCAGAAGGAATTAAATAAATCTCTGGCACACACTTGCTATATATTTTTCTGAAATCCACATTTTCTATCTTTTTTTTAAAACCTGTATTAATGCTTGAAGCCATGTGCTTCCTGTAGGCAGGACTCTGTCCGAGCCATCTTTGTACGTAGTTCAAGGTTTCTCACATTTTAATGTGCACCCAAGTCAACTAAGGATTCACCAGATCTGGTGAAAGGCCTAAAATTTGAAATTTCCAGCAGGTGCTGCCAGCTTTAGTCCTGAGCACAAAGCCCGAAGCTGGAAAGTGCAGGTATAAATATCCACCTGTCAGAACAGATGATGTGTCTTAGTCCTTACCGCCACCCTCTCCCATACCCAGCCTTTGTGTTCACCACTTACATGCAGTAATACATAGAATCTGATGAGGGGCACAAAAATTAGTAGACTTTATTTATCATAATGACCTAGTTAAGAGGGATTAATGGGATGGTGAAGAAAAATGCTATGATCAGGTCCTACCTGGATTAATTACAACAGACTCCCCAAATCTAATGAGGGAGAGAAACTAGATTGTCAAAATTCAGCCACTTATATTGGCTGTGGGTCTCCCACAGATATACCCATCAGCAGAAGAGTGACTAACACCAACAGCATCGCCCAACCTCATCCCACAAAGGCCACATGGAGCTCTTCCCAGGCAATCTTGGGCTTCAGAGAAGTGCATCACTGTCCTGAAAACACAATGGGGGCTTCTCACCCAGGCAGTGAGTGGCCTTAGTCCCCAGCTCCTATTACTGGGGCATCTTGACTTCATGTGCCTTCCCGTACACACAGTTAACAGGCAGGAAACTCTCCCCTACTAGAAAAATAAAATAATCCTGTGGCCCTTTCAAGAATCGAGGCAGAATTGTAAATGTCCACCCCAGCATTTTCAACCCTGATGGCACATTAGATTTGGGAACTTGTGTAAAAATATACATATGCCTCTCGCTTCTGGAGAGTCTGCTGAATTAGTCTGGACAGGACCTCATAATAGCATTTTTAAGATTGCTCCGTGGCTAGAGGGGAGACAACAGCTACATTAGCTGTGCTCTTCTGAGGTGAGTGGTTCTCCATCATTCATTCTAGCAACACACTGAGACAAGGTGTCTGTCTGTATAGGCAGTCCCCAAGTTACAAACATCTGACTTTTGTATTAACTCGCACTTATGAACGGAGGCTGTTACAGTACATCCCCAAGTTACAAACATCTGACTGATATACAATTCAGACTTACGAATGGAGGCTTTTACAGGTAATAAATACCTGTTCCAACTTACAAGTTCAACTTAAGAACAAACCTACAGATTGTTTACCATTCATAACCTAGGGACTTCCTGAAGTCATCTTAGGAGCATTGCAAATTTTAAAAGAAAATAATTTTGATTCTCTGACCTTTTTAATAGCGCATCAGAATTCCTATCAGGGGAGAGTGCCCAGATGCTCTAAGAGTCTGAGGTGAGTGCTGTGAATCCCGCCCAGGAGGGGCCACCTCCCCAAGCACCTACAAATCAGAGGAATAATGTTTCACCTGAGGTTGAAACTAAGCCAATCCACACATAACGGAGATAATTAAACATCCGAGAGATTGAAACATGTGATTATGAAGTTTGCTTTGGTTTTTAATAACTTTTATTATTGAAATAATAAAACGCTTCTAAAAATAAATTACTGGAAAAGAGTTACGGGAGGTAGGAAGGTGGAGGCTCCCATTTCTACCCCCTGTTCCCTCCCGGTCACCACCCCGCTCCCAGCTCCCCCTTCCTCGGAGGTGCCATCCCGGAATCTAGCACACTCCCTTCTAGATCTCGCCTGTGCAGATACAAACACACGTCTCTGTGTGTGTGTTTCCTTTCTGCACGCTGTTACTAAGTCTTCCCCACCATTCTCACTTTTTCTGGTCAGGCTTTCCCCAACACTCTGTCCCAGGCACCTTCAGCAAAGTCCCCACCATGTAAACCCTGCAGCAACTCTCAGTGACCGTTTCTCTTGCTGGTCAGCGGCGGTTGTGATGGCGGCTCACTCCAGACACCACACTCTGGTTTACCGTCTTCCTCCCCGGCGCTCTTTCTCAATCTCCTCTACCTGCTTTTTCTCCTCTCTCTCCTCTCTAAGCTCAGACACCCCTAGGCTCCCGACCTCTTTCCTGCCCTATTTCACTCCCCCGACCAGCCTCTTAGCTTTAAACACCATCTGTATGCTGATGACAACCACATGTATACTTCCAGCCCGGATATCTCTCACGAACGTCATGTTTTGTGTTTTGGTTTGGCTTTTGTTATTACAGAAACATCTTTATGTACATACATCTATCTTTGTGTACGTGTTTCTGACAGATGTACATGCATCTATCTTTGTGTACCTATTTCTGAGTTGTGAATTCTTAGAAGCAGAATTATGAATGAGCAGGCTTTGAATACCCAGTCCTGCAATCAAGATGGCCTAAATTTAACTTCCGGGAAGCAGAACTGAGAAGGGATTGAATTTAGAGACTGAAAATCTGATCGGTTTTAGCATAGGGTGGTGAGAACGAAACATAGAAAAGGGAAACCCAGTTACCAAAACCGTGCCTCATTTCCAGTCCTCTCAGCTGTCAGTCCCCATCAGAGGGCAGGCGCGTGCAGAATGCCATGCTGACTCCGACGGAATGGAGTGTGATCCTAGAAGGGCCTGTCGTGGGAGGCACTGCTGACCCACTGCTCCTGTCCGTGGCCTTTTGATCAGATTCTATTTCACTGAGCAACTTCAGATTTATGTCCTGATGTCTGCACATTATACATGAATCTTTCAGGCATTTCGAAGAATAGAATAGCCCCTGCGGAATCGGAAGAGCGGCATCAGTGTTTACTCTGTAACTGACAGTCACCAGACACTTTAGTCTGCTATCTAACTTGTGTTGGACGCCCTCTTGGAGGTCAGGGGCAGTATCTCCATTTCCCAGGTGAGGCTCAGGAAGGTTAGGTGACCTGCCCAGGGTCACACCACTCCACAAAGGCAAGATGATGATGTGGCTCTGACTGACTCCAGAGCCCAAGGCTCGGACTTACTCTGTGAGCCTAAGAGTCTGGTTTAGACATTTGGTCCTTCCATTAAAACAAATCTGTCCTCAATGCCAATCAACTTTCAGTGACCTAATAAAGCCTGATTTTTGCCCAGCACGGTCGATGACCAGGCACTGTCCTGAGGTCACCCAAACTGGTAGCACCATGGCGGAAGGCTCAGCTTGGGAGCCAGGGCACATCCCTGGCTGTCTCACTTTTGCCCTTCCCACCCCCAAAGAGACAAACACAACCGAGATGACCACAGTATTTATGTAACAAGAAAAATGGCCCACGTGTGACAGACATGACGCTCTCCTGCCTGAGAAGTTGGCTTCCCCGTCACAGTTTCTCTTCCTTTACCAGGAATCGTGCTGCAGCTCAGAGAGAAATGAGGGAGAGAATTCATTCATCCTGCAAACTGATCTGCGTCGGCGCCTTTGTCAGTGAGCAGGAAGCCCAGGAGCGCCACCCATCCTTATCCGGGAGGTTTCTTTCAGAGCTCAAACTAATTCATAGGGCACGTATGGAGAAATAAGACACCGCACTACGGAAGATGCCATTAAATACCAACAAAAATAGTGTCTAGTACATGCACTGTTTGGAAGGCTGGGGGAAGAAGGAAGAAAAGCAACAGAAGAGCAACTAAAACACAGCAGATGCGTGTAAGGACACAGTGAGAGTCAGCGGCAGCTCCCACGGGGCGGTACCGGGTGTCAGGTGCTTCCCAGGTGCTATTTTTGGTAATTCTCAAAAGAAGCCAGTGAGGTGGGTGTGGATATCTACACCTCTCACACAGAAAGCCTCTTTGCTGCGGCTGCTAAATCAGTAACTTTCCCCCAGGTGGCCAAGTTTAGGCCATCTCCAATTTAGATGTTGGAGATGGGAGGAGGCACCAAGTGCCTGAGACTGGGAGGGATGGAAAGGACCCTGAGCATCTCCAGGGCAGCAGAGCCTCAAAGGGAAGGGAAGGGAAGGGAATGAATGAATGACCTCAGAGAAAATCACCAGACCACGAACACCCACGCCAGACGGTGAGTGAGCAGGAAACCAATTTTTGTTCATTCATTTACTTATTCATTCATTCAATAGCCGCTTATCTAGATTTACAGTGTGCCAGGCCCTGGTAAAGGACTTTCAAAATATTGGCTCCTTTAAGACACAAAACACCATTTTGAGGCACCTGCTAATACTATCCCCATTTGACAAGTGAGGTCACTGACACACAAAGTGGCTAAATAACTTTCCAAGGTGCGAGGATCTTGCGAAGCCACTCATTAGGAGTTTCATTCATGAGAGCAGTGAGGTTACCCTAACTAATACAACGTCCCTAGGTAGATATTCTCTATTTAGACTTAAAAGACAGAGCCAAATAAGTGAATCTTGTCCAAACCCAGCTTTAAATCTGACATAATTATTGTCCTTTTTAAAACTCAAACTTTGCCAGAAGTTTGCAAAGCCCAGAAGGATGACTTCAAAGACATTGGAAGTGGGGTTCAAAAGACATCTCTCACTTTGTTGTGGCTTAGTTCAAAATACTTATGACAAGGCTAAGTTTATTTGGATGGTATAGAGTGGGGGAATAATACATTGACTACTAATGACGTTTTGAAGGTATCTGTACAATTTCATCTGCAAAATGTCTTGTAAAATTCAGTCTTTCAAACAAAATGAGTAAGTTTATCATTTAGATCCTAGCACCTGTGTGTTCTCAATTGTTAAAAGGGTCAGAATGGAGAGCTGAGAAGTACATTCCAGCGCCAACATTCTAGGCCTGCTCAACATGGGAAATTTAACTTAAAAAGAAACAGTTCACAGACTCAGGGTCAAAACCGAGCCTCTGAGTTGTCTTAACACTGAGCTCCGAGCAGAAGTCATGAAGTATCTGGGTAAGAATGTAAACATATGTAGTATAAAAGGCTTCTAACTTCACATTAATTTAGATATCTTTTTAAAAAAAAAAAATCACACACACTGTATGATTCTACCATAAATAACGTGATTAAGTGGAGTATTTTTCTTGGATGCAAGGAGCGAGTCCGGCTAGATCCTGGAAAGGTTTCTAAGGAAAACATATCAGATCAGCCGAAGCATCTGACTTCCTCTCCCTTCAATCCCGGCTGCTCCCTTTTGTTCTCTGTCCTTTGAGCTCCTCCTCCTTAGAGCCTCTGGCCCTCTAATTTTGCAGTTCCACCATTTGACATTGAATTCACCTTTCTTTTTGACAAAAACTGCTGTTTTGTCTTTCCTCTTTTCCAACAGTGCAAAGATAAAATCTTATTTCCCAATGAAAACTGAGACTCAGATACAAAGCATACCCAGGAATTGGCTTAATTGGCAAAGAAAAAAAGAAAATAATTGAGCCAGATAAGTGAAACTTGTCCAAACCCAGCTTGAAATCTGGCATAATTATTGTCCTTTTTCAAAACTCAGAACTGAACCAATGGCACTGCTTTTGAAAAGCTTTGTGAAACTCAGTCGAGCACTGCAGTGAGGTGTGTGAATGGCATTATTTACTGAGAGACTCAACCTACACTGTCAGTGCTTGAACCCAACCGGGCTGGAACAACCTCAGGTATAAAATCCACACTGAAGATTTTAGCTTCTGCTCCACGTAGGGCGGGAGCAGCAACTACAATTAATTTTGTCAAATAGAATTCGAAGTCCCTAAAAACAGATGGGAGAATTCAACTTCACCCTTCAGATGACTGAGTTTGTATTTCTATTCCACAAGCTAAAGTTGGATACCAATTTTTCTAATATTCCTTCTACCACCACCATTTACCTCGGTCCCTCTCGTCTCTCTCTTTTCCTTTCTTCCTCCCTTTCCTCCTCCCTCCCTCTCTCCTCCTTTTTACCTGTGGTTGACAGAAGTGGGAGGTCCTCCAAGGGCAACCTTCTTACCATCGCTCCCTTGAGGAGTGGTTCTCAATCTTCCTAATGCCGCAGTGTATTTTCATTGTTAAAAAGGGGTCGTGACCCACAGGTTGAGAACCGCTGCTCTTGAGGGATCTAATCTGTTTTTGTGAACGTGACTCTGTTATTTCTGTCTAAGATTTCTATTTTCAATCTCTAGTTCTGTGCTTTCACCTAATTCCAGGTCTATAAGATACATTTACATAGATGGCATAGCCTTTCTCCAAGAATGCTGTATTGCTCCCTCCCCCCTTGAGAGAGGGATTCTATCCTTTCCCTCCCTTGAATCTGGGCTGATATGTGGCTAGTTTGACCAATGGAACAGAATGGATGTGACTTCTAAGACTAGGTTTTAAGAAGACTGACAGCTTCTACCTGGGTCTCCTGAATCACTCGTTCTGGGAGAAGCCAGCCCTGGGGAAAGCCAGCCTCCATGAACGAAATCCAACTGCCTAAAATGTTAAGCTATAAGGGAGATGGAGCTAGCAAACAAGGAGAAGCCATACGGAGAGAAAGACGCCTCTCACTGCCCATCACAGCCCAGGCACCAGGCAAATAAAGATCACGTCAGCCTCAGCTGCACCCATCTGATAGATCCCAAGTGACACCTGCCAGCTGAGCTCATCAAGATTGCAGAATGGTGAGAGAGAATAATAAATGCTTGGTTTGAGCCACAAAGTTTTAGGGTAGTTTGTTACACAGGAATAAATACCTGGAAGAGATGTCTAACGCTCCTTCAATCACTGACCCTTTTATTCACTTAACCATC
>NW_003852631.1:1681442-1713249 GCF_000181295.1 Otolemur garnettii
GTTCTCAACCTAGGATGCAGGCTCCTGGCCTACATGTCTGTGTCTGTGTAAAATTCTCCATCTTCTCTCTTGCTTCTCTGGATGAAGTATCCCAGGGGTTGCCCTATCCACTTGAACTCTGGATCCCATCTCCTTAACAATGACTTCTTCCTCACTTTCTTCAGGAAGCAAACGTGTTCTTGGTATTTCAACCAGGCCCTCAGCTTAAAATACCACCTCTGAGCCAACCGACTCAGAGGATCTGTACCTCTAGACTCGGTCTCTCTCCCCAGGACCCCAGACTTGTATATATTCAGCCACCTACTTGGCCCTTCAACTTAGATATCTTAGTAAGTGTCTCAAACTGAGCATGACCCAGACATTCTACCCCTCTTACCTTCTTCCCTACCCCATAAATGGCCTCCTCACCAATTCCGTTCCTGAAATAGAGAAGTTATTTTGATTCCTCTCTTCTCTCATCTCACTTCCAATCCGGTCAGCAGCCCTAATGATCCTACCTTCAACACATACCCCTTCTCTGCTTCAGCATCTTCATTCTGGTCCAAGCCTCCAGCCCCTCTCTGAATGGCTGAAATTCTAAGCCTCCTCACTTGCCCCCAGATTCACTCTGACTCCTACAACCTGAGCTGCCTCTTCTTAGGGGAGCTCAATAGAAACCCTAGTTCAATGTCCAGAGAGCACAGAAACGGATTTTAAAATTCAACCGAGGTTTTCAAAACAGGCCTAAGGCAAGATACACTGCATTACTCATGGCAAATTATCCCCAAATCCCTCTCTAGCCATCCGTGCCTGTCTCCACGGCAGCCGCTCAGAAATCTCTCCCAGCTTATTCCTCCCCCCTTTCTTCACGAACTCTCCTAAACTCTCCCAGAGTTGGCTGTTTCCCTCTCTCTTCCCTGCTTCTGTTCAGCCCTTCACTAACGAGACACAATTAGCTTTTCTAGGCCTCCTTCAATTCATCTTTTACTCCAAACAGCTACACAAAGCCAAGCTCCGAGACCTCCTTAGAAAGGAAGGGGGAGGCCACACACTTTGTTATACTATTCTTTTTCTTTTACCCCAGTCACAAATTCTCCTTGGGGAAGGCTTTTCTGTCCTCTGAAAAGAGGGCATCACCCTGTCCAGGTCACCTTCTAAACTCAGAACCCACCCCAGCAACCTGCTCCGACCCTTCCCTCCTATTGAGTTGAGCCAGATTTGGGTGTAGCCGGGTAGAAGGCTGAGCTTGCCAGTGGATCATGGGTCTTCACAGAGTTTTTTCTAGAACAGTGACTTTCAATTTTTTTTTTGCGATTCACTGTGAGAAAAACAGTTCACAATACAGCCAAGTGCACATGTAGGCACACACAGGCAACTAAAACAAAAGTTTAATAAAATATTTGATTACTTAACTTCCACTCTCTGTCCTGTATGTCATTTAAAAGTGGTACTGATCATCACACAAAAATATTCGCAGATGAAGCAATATAAGGTCTGGAACTTGATTGAAAACAATTGGAACAGAGGACTAGGCTAGACAAAACAAGATTGGATATGATCGTCAGCCAGTCATGTCAGACCGGGTGACACACACATGGAGGTTTGTTAGACTATTTCATTCTAATATTTTATGCAGTTGATGTCTTCCATAATAAAAATTTTAAAACCAAACAAAAATATTGGTCGTGCCCCACTAAGATTGATTTCACAATCCACTAAGGTACCAAAAACTACAGTTTGTTATGTATTTTCTAGAAAATCTAGCAGTTGGGAAATTTAAAACTAGATGGCAGGGAAACACATCAACCTCTAAATTTAATCTAATATACTCCCACCTCCCCTCCACACAAAGCCTCTCTTTCTTCCAGGGTTGGAGGAGGGGTGTTTGCTGAGTTTCCACCCCTCAGGGTCCTGTTATATATCACATGTCCCTCTTTACCAAAATTGAGACAGACACAGCTGATTTCCACTCAAAAGATCCAAGTCAGTTGCTCAAGTGACTTCCTGGATGTTAGGGGATTTGTCCCTGGGGGCCACAGCAATCCTGCCCACGGCCAACCTAGTCATTCTGGAAGCAAATTAGAGAATACTGTTTGTGACCCAAGTCCTGGCAAGAATACGATAGGGTCTTGGATGGAGCATGAAATCCTATTCATTCATCCCTCCACAACCCGGCTGGTCAGCACTGCCCACTCACCAGGTTCTCCCTCGTCCCTGCCTGGTGTTTTCTGAGGGTCTTCACAATACAACCTCCATGGTCACCCCATCCTCTCCTTCCTTCCTAATTAGTTTCACTAAAATGACAGTTCAGGCAGATCTTTGGTGCACGCCAAGTACAAGGTTATCTGGCATCTCTCGATCACAGGGTGCCTCAACTCTGCTTCCCCAAACCCTTCCACTGCCAAGTGGATGCCTCAGCCACCCATGTGTCTGAAAGCAACATGGCTGATTTCTCCCACTCTTGGCATGTAGCTATGAACTCTACATAGAAAGTCTACTTTAGTGGAGAATACTTCCATCTTTCCATGACTGAAGTAACTCTGTCACCAAAAAGATAGCTTTGAGTCCACAATGCTGACTCGGCAAACCCATACGTTTGAGGCCCATACGTTTGAGGCCCATACGTTTGAGGCCCATCAATCATCTTCATAGCTCAAAAGCCCCTTTTCCCACCCTGCCCACAATTTCTCTAGTTTCCAATAGCAAATTATCCCTACTAGTGGTTTTCAAACTCTCATCACTTGAACCACCAGAGCAGCCCAATTCCCAGTGGTTCCAGGCATATTAGTATCTGTATGGATAAAACATGAATATGGTGTGTGTGGGGGGGACATAATGAAAGGATGGCAAAGATAGTCTCCGTAGTTCCTCTTGGGTTTGTTTTGAGTGGACAAAAAGGGAGGCAATCATTGCCTCCCCATTGCCTCCCCTCTAGACATAACAGTGAATTTTACTGGAAATATTGCCAGTTGTTCTCAGCCGGCAGCCCTCCAGGAATGCTAAAGGTTATAACTATAAATATATTTCATGTCAAGTTGCCACCTGGGATATTATCTCTATTGTTAAGTTACACTTACGAAAAAAGACAAGATCCTGGTTCAGGAAGAATGGACAGCACCTATTGCTAGAGGAGAGTGTGGTCCCACACGCTGTCTAGATCAGATGCTATAAAGCTCATTCTGAGGCTGACTCTACCATGCCAGTCTTTTGGAAGGCATTGACTGGGTAATGACAGACCTGTCTCATGGGGACTCTGGTCGTGTGGCTCCTGAGCAGGTGCCTGTATTACCTGTTGACCTGCCAGATCTACTGAGTGAGGACTGGCATGTGACTCCAGCATCATCTTTCCTGGAAACCATATGCAAAAAAGCCCAAGCCCAAGTCTTCTGAATTCTAAACAGATACACGGAAAAGAAGACCCCTACATATATTACTGAGTTGCATCGTTGCTTGAGGGAGACTGCAGAAGGGAATTCGAGATTATGAAAGTGTAGACAACTTCATGGAGGAAATTTAAAGTCAAGCCCATTTCCATAATAATAACTTATATACAAAAATTGCTAATTCTAGTGGAAATCTTCTTTACCATGTTGGAAAATATGGCAGTTCACCATGGTGGGACAACAGCAAACTTTCCTATCTCATTTACTGCAATTCCCTATGGAAACTTAATCCTCCACTCACTGTTGGGTCACTACCAACCAGCTCCCATGGAGATCTTCTGCTGCAGAACCTTCTCTTGCTGGCTAAAAGAACTCATCCATTCATGCTGACTCTGACCCCTAGTCCAGAACAAAAAGTCACATAACCCAGGAAGCTGCTTCTGTAAATTATGACACGGTTGCTGCTGCTGTTCTAAATGCTCACTACTCTAGCTTTTCTGGAGTCGGGAACCTGAGCTCTGGGGCCTCTAGCCACCAGAGGCCAGGGAAGGGTCTTGTCTAGGGCGAGGTCATGGTACGGTCCCTCGTCAGGAAGCCCTGCTGTCAGAGTCTTCCACCACTACAGTGGACACCAGCCATGTGGTGTTGTGAGACGACCCTATAGTTTGGGATGGACAGCTCTCTGAGTGGCGGAGCATAGGGACCTACTGGTACTACATTTGCTACTTATACTGCCTAGAGCCTGAAACCCGCCTCCAACTTCCTTTCCTTTTATGGACATAATTCCTGAAAAATTGTATCTATGGAAGCTCAGATATAAAATTTTTAAATTAAAAAAAAAAAACCCTGCATTTCTTCAACCTGTAAGCTGGTGAGTGGATCCTTCCAATCTAGAGCGGTCTCGGAGGCCCTGTGCAAGGATGACTCAGTATCAATTCATATAAGCCGGGCTCAGACATTCTCCCAAAGGTGAGTTCCATAGTTGCAGGGTGGCCTCCAGCTGGGATCTGAGGTGCTGCTCTGCAAGGAGTGGCTGCTTATACTGGGTCCACTGCATCTGCTTTGCAACGTCAGTCCACTGACAGGTAGTCTTGGTGAAAGTGCCTTGGAAGGTCGGTTCTGGAGCAGAAAGGTGGATTATCTATTTATTTATTTTACTTGCCATTACTTATTTACTTTTATTTATATTATTTATTTATTTTTACAAAATAAAGATTTATATAACTAGAATTTAGATACCAATGGGTTGCTGGCACCTCAGGGCCGAGGTCCAGGACACCCTTTCCCAATTTTAGGCCACAGGGAGGGGCTAATCCGTAAGGCTAGGAAGGGGCAAAGATTCTAACTTATGTTTTCTTGGTTTCTTTTGCTACTCATGGCAGAGTTGAGACCTGAGAGTAAAGGTCGCATCATGATTTCCAAGAGCCCGAGGCACTTTTATTGTCATGTGCTTCTTTCTTCACACAAAAAATTTTTAATTATATATTTTGCCACCATGTTGCTATCAAGACAGACAATTTTCTTCAGTTTAAAAGTCAATGTTTTAATTTTAAAAGAAAATTCTCTTTTCCCCCACCTTGTTCTATAGGGCGACAGATGATCAGAATCCAAGATGGAGTCCTGCAAATTTTCTATGCTTTTCAAATATATTTTATTTCACTTAAACCTAACACATAGATGCTAGCCAGCACATTTAGCAGTAAACTATGTGGGTCCTTGAGTGAGGATGGAGTGTTACACGACTACACAAATTGAGACTGCTCTCAATACTATCAGAATTGAGTGGCCAGGTGTGGTGGCTCATGCCTCTAATCCTAGCACTTTGGGAGGCCAAGGTGGGGGATCATTAGAGGCCAGGAATTCAGACCAGCTTGAGCAAGAGCAAGATTCCGTCTCTACTAAAAATAGAAAAATTGGCCCAGCATGTGGTGGTACACACCTTTTGTCCCAGCTACTCAGTGGGCAAAAGCAGGAAAATCACTTGAGCCCACAAGTTTGAGGCTGCAATGAGCTACAATGATGATGCCACCATGCTTTATGTTTTGTGACAAAGCAAGATTCTCTCTCTCTCTCTCTCTCTCTTTCCCTTTCACACACACACACACAAAGTAAGTTAACTGTTTTTTTTGGTTTTTTTTTTTATTGTAGCAGCAGGCAAACTACAACCTATGGGCCAAATCTGACCCACTTGTTTTTGTAAAGAATGGGAGAAAAGAATGGTTTTTACCTTTTTTAATGTTTGGAAAAAAAGATGAAGTAAGAATAATATTTAGTGAAACGTGAAAAAATCATGGGAAATTCAAATCCAATATACATAAATAAAGTTTAATTTGGAACACAACTATGCCATTCATTTATAGATTATTTGTGGCTGCTTTCGTGCTGAAGGGCAGAGTTTATTTACAGTATAAACAATAAGACCCACAAAACGTAAAATATGAAGTCGGACAATTAAGTGCACAAATTCTTCCTAGAAAAAGTGCTACATGCCTCATTGTTGAATATCATTATGGTCACCTTCAGGGTACTCCCCTCGGGAAGCTATGCACTGATGCCAGTGCCCAGTCCACCCTTTAAAGCAATTTTGGAACTCTTTTGCTGGAATGGCCATCAGAGCTATTGCTGTACAGTGGCTTGACAATTAAGTTAGTGAACTCATCCTAGAAAAAGGATACCATTGTCTAGGTATCTCATACCTTATTGCTGATTATCACTACAGTCACCAGATGGCCCAGCAGAGTACTTTGAAGGTGACAGTAGTGGCATTCAGCAATGAGGTGTGTAGTACTTTGTCTAGGATGAGTTCACGAACTTAATTTTCTGACCTCATATTTACTATCTGACTCTTTTCAGAAAATGTTTGACCCTCGTAGAGGACAAGATTTCTAGGCAGGATCAGAGCCACCAAGTTTCTTTTGGTAATCCCATTACAGGCACTCTTATCCATGAATCATATTACTGGTTACCCTCTGTTGATCTTTTACTATGTGCTGGGCCCCATGTTAGATGTTTCCATCCATTATCTCATTTAATTCTCATAGCCTAGTGAGATAGATAACATCAACACCTCTATTTTATAGATTTGAAAAAAATGAAGCCCATGAAGGCTATGTTAACCAGTTTGATGAAAGTATTTCAAATTGTATATAAAACCAGCACACTGATTACATTAATGTATACAGCTATGATTTAATAAATAAAAAAAAAGAAGGAAAGAAAAGAAAAGAAAAAATGAAGCTCCAGGGAGTTAATCTTAACTTTCCTAAAATCACTCTCAGCAAATGCCCTAACTGGGATTCAAACCCAAGACCATCTAAGGTTAAAGTGTATACCCTTAATTGTGGTGTCATGGTGACTCCCCAAGCCCTAGCACTTCCCCACTGAGTAAAGACTGCACAAAACACTGCCTCAGTCTGTTCGGGCTGTGTGTCACAGGCTGAGTGCCTCTGACAGAAGAAATGAATTTCTCACAATTCTGGAAACAGAATTTCTGGAAGTCCAAAGTCAAGGCTTTGGCAGATGCAGAGTCTGAAAAGGGTCTGCTTTCTGCTGTGTAGACAGCTGTGCTCTCATCGGGTCCCATGTGGTGGAGAGGAAGCAAACTCCTTCCCATCTGTAGATAAGGACCCCAGTCCCACCATGAGAGCTCCTCCCCCTGACCTCATTACCTCTCAAAGGCCCCATCCCCAAATCTCCTCACAATGAGGATTTAGTTTCAACACATGATTTTTGCAAGGATACAAACATTCAGTCCACTGTACCAAGTCTTCCTGTAATTTGTCCTATATTTACAACTTTTCTAGCTTCACAAGGGAGCCCTGGTCTAGTAAACTCGTTCCTGATGAGTCTCCATTTAGCCATAGCTTGCTATATACGGAAGCCTCCTCTGCTGCAAGCCTGCTATGTTTGACTTGGTTTCCTAAAACGCAATGACCAGAATAACACAGTGCATAGTTCAATAAACTGGCAAGATCACGTTTATTTCCATTTCTCCCGTCTTTCTTAATGATCCGTACCATCGCATGGTTGGTTTAGTTCATGTTCTTGGGGACACAGAAGCAAAATAGGGAAATGTTTTCAGTTTGTAGCGACTTCCCAATCGCACTCCTAGAAAATGACTTTGTTTGCTTAGAGCCGAGCACCCTGTGATGTAGTGCACATTAGTTTTCTCTGGGTAGTTTAAATATCATTTTTCTGCAGAGTTCAAAGTGTTTGGTTGTAGTTATAGAGAAAAAGGCATGTAACAAGTTGTGTGCATGTGTGTGCATGTATGTGTCCCTGCTGCTCAGGGGAGGGACTGCTCAGTGAGGCGTTCTTTTTGAGGAGCGGGAACGTCCAAGAATATCAGATGTGATCTAATCTTTGAACGGAAGTCAGTAGACTCTGTTCCCATGACTTGTGATTCTAAATAGATTTTTTAACTATTAAGCCTTCATTTCACAGGGATAAGAATGGCTGGGTAATGTGGATAAAGCATATCTTTTTAAAGGCTCTTGTTTCTTCCAAAGGAATAAAAGCAATTGATTTATATATATTTTATACCCGTCTTCTTAAACATGTTTTGAAAAACACGTATTTCTGTCATATTAATGCGTAAAATTTCACATAAGCCTCAGTGTAATTGCCAGTTTGTGCTACGTGCCTGATGGTACGCGTCCAGGCTCTGGCTCGATAGCAATCAGTGTCCCAGGCTCTGTGATTTGAAATGATTCCATGCGTCAACCTAAATAAGAAAGACCGTGGTATTTCTGCTTAGCAATTTATCTCCACAATAAAAGATTCTATTGATGAGGTTCTTTCTCCACATTCATGTAACTTTTTAAAAGTTGGCTTCAATGCTTTTCATTACCTCTCCCCTCTAAAATACTCATACGTATTCTGCTTAGTCAACTCAGTCCCATTTGGGGAAATCCAATAAAAATTTCACCACTCTTGCTGTTCAAAATATTTTTTCTTGCTTGGTTTTATTTTTTGTTTGTTTGTTTTGATTTTGTTTAGAAAGTTAAATTTAGAAGCCAAGAAAAGTATTTTTGTGAAAGGGATACCAATCGTGGTATTCTTATCAATGGTGCTGGGCACCTTTCGTCAACCAACATAAGCATCACACTGTCCTGAGGTCTCCTAGGTTCCCAAGGCCTTAAGGCAAATAAAGAAGAAAGGACTCCTTCTGCCTCCATGAAATGCACACACACACACACACTCTAGTGCATGCACAGGGTGTCCATAAAGTTCATGTGAAATTTAAAATAGTTGTCTATATGTTGGCTCAGTGCCCATGGCTCAATGGTTAGGGTGCCAGCCACATATACCAGGGCTGGTTGGTTCAAACCTGGCCTGGGCCAGCTAAACAACAATGACAACAACAACAACAAAATAGCCGGGCGTTGTGATGGGCACCTGTAGTTCCAGGTATTTGGGAGGCTGAGGCAAGAGAATTGATTAAGCCCAAGAATTTGAGGTTGTTGTGAGCTCTGACACCATGGTACTCTATCAAGGACGACATAATAAGACTCTTGTCTCAAAAAAACAATAAATAAATAAATAACATAGTTGTCTATATAGTGAAGAATTAATAGTTAATTAGAACATTGTTTTAGGACTTATTTTCATAAGTATAATAATAAATGAATATAAATAAATCCCTGTGTGAAGATAAATGAAATACAAACAGAACGTATTTATTTGCATATCAAGAACCCTATAGAGGAGAACCTTGTCTTACCCAGAACACAGATTCCAAAATCCATGTGTAATAAGAAGACCACATCTATCCAATGTACTCTTGAAAAGAATCGAATGTGCACAGCTTTCCACTTGCTGCTCTTTACAATGTCTGTTGGATGTACACAGTATAATAATAAACACACGCCAAATATGTTGACAGTATTTTAGTTCCATGAGAAGGATAGCTGACTTGGACTCGCAAAAGGCATATCCAGTGTGACTCCACTGCATCTCACTTCTCTGCAGAGTGGAAACGATGCGTGTGATGATGTTAAAAATGTGCAATATGGCTACCAATAAACACTGAGTCACTGAACTAGTCATAGCCCTGCTCAGATATCCTTCCACGCTGTGGGTCAGCCTTAGCCAAGGACAAAATGATGCCAGCTAAGGCAAAGGTAAACTAATTTAGTCTCAGTACACTGGCAAACCCCAAATTTTGGTACCTCTAATTCATTTATTCTCTTGTTTCCTACATAATTTCTGAGAATTGGCCAGCCCTCTCACCTGGAGAAAGGTTTCTTTTTGGTGTTTCTTCCTGTAGCCTCTCCTTCCTTCGCATTCTTCCACTGACAGGGCACGTACCCCTGGGGTGCTTCTCATTTCTGACTTTAGGAATGACTCCATCCGTCAGCCTCTCATGTATTTGATGAGTGGAGATTCCCTGTCCAATTCCACCCACAGGGTTTAACTAAGGTGAGAATTAGTAACTTGTGCTCCTTACTCCTCACTGGTATTTATGTTAGTAATTCACACGTAAAAGTCCCCTGGATTATATTGTCCCATGTGTGCCATTAAATTCTGGACTTGTGGAGAATCAGGAGTGTGACTATTACATACATTCTCCAGGTGGTCAGAGCTCCACAAAGAGCTAGAACTGATACAATCTTATTAATAAAATATCACATATAGAAAACCAATTTACTTACATTTGGCGTGGATGTTGTGTCGCAGAGCCAGCCAAGGACTTCCAAGGTGAATCCAAGCAGTGGTTCTCAACCTTCCTAATGTCACAACCCTTTAATACAGTTCCGCATGTTGTGGTGACCCCCAACCATAAAATTATTTTCATTGCTACTTCATAACTATAATTTTGCTACTGTTATGAATCATAATGTAAATATCTGATATGCAGGATGTATTTAGGCAACCCCTGTGAAAGGGTCATTTAACCCCCAAAGGAGTCTCGACCCACAGGTTGAGAATGGCTAATCCAAAGCATCTCTGAACAAAGCCCAGGTGTCTATAACACTAGGTTTGACTGAAGCCCATGGAATCCAACTGGGAGCCCAACCAGACAAAAACACTGTGTTTTCTGGGCCAAAATGGGTACTATAGGACAAAGCCTAAAACTGGATGGATACTTGGTTAAATCAGAAGCATTCAGCCGTGATTGAGGCTTGTATCAGAGTAATGAGGCAGTAAAACTGGCAAAGCTAGAAAAAGATAAATTAAAGCTTTTAGCCTGTGTTAAAAATAACTGTGTGAGTGTCCAGTCTCATAGTTGCATATGTACTTGAATAAGAGTCTCTAGAACTGAAGAATAGGTAACACTACATGATCATGAGCTTTCTCTCCATGCTGAATGTACAGGGAGATGTCTGTGAGAAGAAAGAAAGTTTATAGATCCCAGGTTTGTATCTTTTAGAGACAGCCTTCCTGGCCCTTTTAAGAATCACAGGAGTGTTAGCTATGGCTTTAAAAGACTGCCCTGGATGGGTCACTTTTAACTTATTAGGGACTCACATAACCAGGAACAATCTTATTTTAAGAGAGTAGTTTTCAGGTTGTCCTTGAAACATAAGATTTCTACAGTCAGTGTTGGAATTTTCCTGTTATATAAAAACATAGTGTATATGCGAACTCTTACAAGTTTAAAAAAATTCTTAACCACAGGCCAGGCACACTGGTACAAGCCTGTAATTCTAGCACTCTGGAAGGCCATGGTGAGAGGATTGCTTGGGGTCAGAAATTTGAGACCGGCTTGAGCAAGAGCGAGACTATGTCTCCACTAAAGATAAAGGAGCTGGGCTTGGAGGCAGGCACCTGTAGTCCCACCTACTCTAGAGGCTGAGGCAGGAGGATTGCTTGAGGCCAGGAGTTTGAGGTTGTTGTGAGCTGGGCTGAGTCCATGGCACTCTTAGACCAGGTAACAGAGCAAGACTCTGTCTCAAAAAAAAAGAAAGAAAAAGAAAAGAAAAGACCTCTCAACCATGAAATACCACAGTAAAACGAAAAAAGAAGGTAAAAATGCAACTCTGTATTGTCATGCAATCATTTTGGTTTCTACAAATAGCTGGATAAGAAACAACCGAAAATTTCCAATGCTTCTCATACTTTTTCAAAATTTCTATTTCATATTAAAATTTTTTCTGTGGTTTTATATCCTCATTCAATGATTTTCTACATCAGTCTCATTTTTGATAGTATAATGGTACAGGCAGGGAAATATAGTCATAAAGGTGGACTGTTTGTGTCTAAAAATCCAATCTGAATCACCATGGTTTTATACACTACATTTATTAAAATATAACATCATAAGTCATACTCTGTTTTGGAAAGAAGAATGTTTTTGGTCAAATCCCATTCCTTCTTATTCCATAGTTGAAATATTATTTTTATACACTTCATACTTTATATATCTCAGATAATTTGTTGATTGTTCAGTAGGGCAAACCCCAAATTCAAATGTTAATGGTGCATAACATAATTAAAATTAGTTCTTTACTCTAGTAAAGATTATCTCTGAGTACTGAGTAATCTTCCTGCAGATAACAATGATAAAATTAGACAAAATATGAAAAAAGCTATTGGTGTGAGGAACAAGAGAGCAATAAAACTCAGGCAGAAGTGGATGAGAATAAGGAAAGATGAGAGCCACATTTATACAGTGTGGCCCCTAAAGCACACCTCAGTGCCAACTATGTAGAGTGGCTAGAATTCAAGTGGGAGACCACAATTTTGTGGGCTTCAAATGTCAAAAGATAGAGTCCAAAGCTACTAGAACAACTAGAAATTCAGTAACAAAATCCCAGGAAGGAGGAAAGCACAGAGGCGCAGCCCTAAAAATGTGTGTATCAGTTCCTCTGAAATCTTTGCCTGATCACTGAACTATATGCATGTGTGGGACAGACTTCAAGGAGCCAGGGGAGAGCAACAGCTAGAAAACTATAAATCTGACCAAATATTTCAGTTGCTGCACAGCACAGGAAGACTGAATTTAAAATTTGAAAACTGCAAAATTAGAGGGATTTTGTATGCATCACAAACTTTCCATTAACATTTTGAAATAGCCATAACTTAGGAAAAATTACTATGGCGTGGCCAGGTGTGGTGGCTCACACCTATAATCCCAGCACTTGGGAGGTTGAGGCAAGTGGATTGCCTGAGCTCACAGGTTCCAGATCAGACAGAACCAGAACAAGACCTAGTCTCTAAAAATAGCCTGGAGCTGCGGTGGGTGCCTTGGTCTCAGCTACTGAGGAGGCTGAGGCAAGAGAATCACTAGAGCCCAAGAGTTAGAGGTCACTGTGAGTTATGACACCACGGCACTCTACCGAGAACAACAGTGAGACTCTTTCTCAAAAAAAAAAAAAAAAAAAAAAATTTACTATGTCTCTGGGATGAGGGGCTTGCCCTAGAAATAAGGACCAAACTGAAGCAGATGTGTCCTCATAATTGTAAAACTAAGTCTACATAAATTCAAGGTGATCTGTCAATAAACCACCTACACAAACAAAAATCAACACTATTCAGAGGAAGAAAACACAATCCAGCATCTCTATAATATGCTAATCACAATATTTGGTACATAATTAAAAATTACTAGCTAGACATTATCAGTCAGGGTCTAATTAGGGAATAGAAGCCATCCAGTAATATGAACAAGAAAAGTTTAACATAAAGAATTATTAAACTATGATAATAGGGACTAATTTTTTTTTGAGTATTTTATTTTTTCAAATTAATATGAGGGTAAAATTTTTAGGTTACATTGTTCTCACTTCCATGGTAAAGTTCCATTTGTAGAAGATAGAGACTAATTGTAAAGATGGAAAAAGAACTTAAACTTGGACTGAGGGAGAGTACTCAAGGTTCCTCTTCCCAAGACTGGGGTTCAGAGTTCCTGGGAGAAGATATGGTTGGAGTGCAATGGATGGATGAGTTTACTGGGTTGCCCCCTTTGGAACTGGTCCACATCACCAGGGAGCAGGGAACAACCTTCTGGCACCTAGGCAAGCTGAGGGTGGCGGATGAGTACACACGGGTTCAGGGTGCTGTAAGCCTCCTTTATGGCAGAGGAGGACAGTCTGGGACATGTAGTGTTCATGTCTGGAGGATCTTAGGAAACAATTCTCTGAGGTACAGGCAAGCCGAGGCAGAATCAGACCACTGCTGCCAGCACTAGTCTGTAGCATGTTGGTGTCTCCATCAGGAGGATTTGCCAGGAACCAATTCTCTGGGTTACAGGAAAACTATGACCAGTGAGGGCCATTGTTGACGTCAGGAAGGCTCTGCCACAGTGATTGCTGGGCTTGGAACTGGACTGCAAGTACCAAGGGACTTCATGGGCTGGGCATGCATCTGAAGCAGTTAATTGTCAAATGCACTGATAAACTCTGCAGCAGGAACAAGTGAAAATAATTCAGTATGTCATAACCAGGAAAGGAAGCACCTTCCTTCTGCAGTGTGCTTCCTGCCTCCTCTGCTAATCACGTTAACATCATACTTACTAATAGAAGTAAAGCTTAAGGAGTCCACTGTGTTTTCACGGAGCAGATACTGATGGACGAATGGAATTAGGAGGTAATAAATTGATAACAGGCATACATATAAGGAAACAGAAAAATGTGATCGAAAGATATAAGAAAAAGCCATCTGTAGAAACTAACCCTAAGACTAAATGTTGGAATTAGTAGACAAGGACTTTGCAGGAGCTATTATAAGTAGGTTTAAGTACTTAAAGGAAAAGATGTCACAATGACCAAACAGATGGGAAATACCATGAAGAAATATACACCGTATTAGAAATGGAAATTCTCAGTCTGGAAATAAAATCTCAGAAATGAAAGAAGAACACTTAACAGAATATTGGAAATAGAAAAAAGAGAGTCAATAAAATTGAAAAATGATCAATTGGAACAAGATCAAGGAGCCTGACACGTGTATAATTGTCTCAGAAGACGCAATGGCAAATGAAGCAGAAAAAATATATTTGAAGAAATAATGGCAAAAAATATCAATTTAGAGATTTAAGCGTTTCAGCAAACTCCAAACAGATGGATATAAAGAAAACGACACCTAGAAAAATCATAAGCAAGCTGATGAAATGTAAAAATAAAGAGAAAATATTTAAGTCATCTAGAGAAAAAAAGACACACAGAAGAACAAAATCACAAATGACAGCTGGCTTTTCAGCAGGAAAAAACAAGGACAGAGACAATGAAATGACATCTTTAAAGTGCTGAAGGAAACCAAAACTGTCAATACAGACTTTTAGATAAATAAAAGCTGAGAGAATTTGTCACTAATAGACTTGTACTTCAAAAAATGTTAAAAGAAGTTTTTCTGGCTGCAGTACCAAACAGAAATTTTAATCTATAGGAAGGAATTGAGAACTCTAGAAATAATAAATATTTGGATAAATATAAAAGAAAACTTTTTCTTCTCTTATTTAAAAGACGGCTGATTTTTTAAAGCAAAAATTCTAACCCTGTATTGTGAAATCTATAATCCACCTACATGTAAAATAAATGATAACTAGTAGCACAAAGAATGGGGTGGCATAAAAGGAATTACAGTGAGTCTTCAGCTGATTATCTTCAATAAGTTCTTGGAAACTGTGACTTTCACAAAATGATGTAAACAAAACCAATTCTACCATACGCTCATTGACATAAACAGGAGTTCAGTTCCTACACCATATTTCTGGTTATGGCACCACCACCAACCTTCTAAATAAAGACCAGAAACATTTCTAATATTAAACATAAAAATAAATATGAGCTATCCATGCAGTTAAGAAAGATTAGTAAAAACAAGATAATTATTTATGCAATTTTTGGTGAATTAATGCGTGACAGCAGTGATAACGGTGGTGAGTTAAATCCAGAAATAAATATTTATAAAGTGGACATTGTAAAAAGAATTTTTTACTACTACACTATTCCAAAACAATTTCGAATTGTTGAGAGCTTTCATCCTGCTGAGAGCTTTCATCCTGCTCCACCCAATGTTGTGCGTTTGCGTGGTTATTGTATACTTCACAGATTTTTACTTTATAGTAGTTTTATTCATCCATTCATTTTCTAGCCCACTCTTCCCACTTCAGGGTGGCAGGTGGCTGGAGCCACGTGGACAGTGTACTGATTTTCTTTTCTCATTGATGTTATAATGAGATGACATTTAATGAAACAATGTTATTTGAGAATCTGCTCTACACTGTTAGAAATTCTTATGTTTTGAAAGAAGTGCCCTAATATTAACTGTAAGTGGACTCGGTTCCCTTCTGATGCAGATTGTAATCCTTAAAGCCACCAGGGACAAAACACAAAGAGATACATCTAAAAATGGAAGACTCTGAATGGAATATTCAAATATATTTGATTAACTCAAAAGAGGCAGCAAAGGAAGAAAAAAGGATAGGACAAATAGAAACAAATAGCAAAATGCAGATGTAAGTCAATAGTATTAATAATTATATCAAGCATGTGTGGGTTACACACTCCAGTTAAAAGCCATAGACTTAAGCTGCATTAAAGAAAGCAAGACTCAACTATCTACTCACTACAGGTGATAGGTTAACATTCAATTTGTCACTGAATAGACGTTTACTAAATTACACACCATGAAATTGGAAATAGTCCTGGCTTTAACTAAATATATTTAGGATATTTGGTTCAATTAAATAGTTGTAGTTTCCTTTAAGAGTGACAACCTACTAAACAGATGGAGTCTGGGATTTTATGGGACGGTTTTGTTTCTGCTGCTGCCAATCAAATATTTGTTGACGTTTCTTCCTGCTCCCTCTAGGTACGCAGTATGCAATATGTCTCACTTAGACTTCAGCGTGGTCTAATATCACAAAACTGCTTTTTTTGTTTTTGTTTTTGTTTTTTATTTCAGGCTCCTTTATTCCATGAATATTTACAGAACATCAACTATAGGCAAAACATTGACATAATCATTGAAGATAACATTGGGACAAATATATCAATGTTATGAGGAAACAAAAGCATTATCTGCAAATCAATTATGAGATACGTGTACTCATTACCACCACTTCTAGTAAAGTTGAAGATCCTACCTAATATAATTATGATAACTTAAAAATCTCAATGGTTTGTAAAAAAAATACAAATTTCATTACTTCTGAGTTACCAAGTTACTTGCAAGTTACCAAAAACAATAGAAAAATTCAGCAATGTAGCTAACTTCAAAATAACTATACAAAATCAATTATATTCCTATGTAAAAAAGAATTACAAAATAATATTAGGAGAAAAAGATAGCATTGTATCAGCAACCAAAATAGAAAGTACCTATCAATATAGCTTTAATAAGAGCTGTGCAATTTTTTAAAAAATTATAAGCATTTACAAAATTATCGCTTTAGAAGCCTACATTTGAAAATCAGAAAGTGAGCATATCAACAAACTACTTGTTTGTTATAGAATACAGAAGACTAAATACAAATAACAAACAATTTTTTTCCTTATTATGTTTTACCAAAGTCTAAAAAAAAATGACTAATATATATAAATAAAAGTAAAAAATAATTTCTAAAAAAAAAGCAGATCACGCCAAGTTTTAAAGACAGTAGAAATAGAAATACTTCAAAATCATTGTACTTAGTCTGGATACCCCTGATAGTAAAATTAGAAAAAATATATTATTATAAAGGGGAAATTACAGACATATTTCACTAATGAATAAGGATGCAATATGATAAACAACATATTGACATGTTGAATTAAAAATTGATGTTTAAGTAATATACGTTGATCAAAATTAAATCCAGTTTGTGTGAGAATCAGGCATTATTATTTTTTATTTTTTTGCCCACACCCCCTCGCTCTTTGTCTGAGCTCCCCTTCCCCATCCCCCACCATGTCATTAATTGTCATTAATTGTCTTCATATCAGAGTTGAATACATAGGATTCTTACTTCTCCATTCCTGTGATGCTTCACTAAGAATAATGTGTTCCACCTCCATCCAGGTTATTACAAATGCTGTGAAATCTTCATTTTTTTGATGGCTGAATAATACTCCATAGTGTACATATACCACAGCTTACCAATCCATTCCTGGGTTGAAGGAACGCTCAGCCTCACACAAAGGCATGGAAGTTAAACAACCTTATGCTGAATGAAAGCTGAGTGCAGGAAGAAATTAAAAAGGAAATTATTAACTTTCTTGAACATAACAACAATGAAGACACAAACTACCGAAATCTATGGGATACAGCAAAAGCAGTCCTGAGAGGAAAATTTATCGCTTTAGAAGCCTACATTCGAAAATCAGAAAATGAGTGTATCAACAAACTCATAGGCCATCTGATGGAATTGGAAAAAGAAGAACAATCTAAGCCTAAACCTAGCAAAAGAAACGTAATATCCGAAATTAAATCAGAGATTAATGAAATTGAGAACAAAAGAGTCATTCAGAAAATTAATGAAACGAGGAGTTGGTTTTTTAAAAAAATTAATAAAATAGATAAACTTTTGGCTAGACTAACTAGAAATAAAAAAGTAAAATCTCTAGTAACTTCAATCAGAAATGATAAAGGGGAAATAACAACTGATGCCACAGAGATACAAGAGATTATCTCTGAATACTACCAGAAATTTTATGCCCAGAAATTTGACAATGTGAAGGAAATGGATCAATATTTGGAATCACACCCTCTCCCTAGACTTAGCCTGGATGAAACAGATCTCCTGAACAGACCAATTTCAAGCACTGAGATTAAAGAAACAATAAAAAATCTCCCAACAAAAAAATGCCCTGGTCCAGATGGCTTCACACCTGAATTCTATCAAACCTTCAAGGAAGAGCTTACTCCTATACTGCAGAAATTATTCCAAAAGATTGAAGAGGAAGGAATCTTCCCCAACACGTTCCATGAAGCAAACATCACCTTGATTCCAAAACCAAGTAAAGACCCGACTAAAAAGGAGAATTTCAGAACTGCTTTTTAAGCATGTAAATTCATGGTTTGGAATTCTAATAGTCCTTAACAAAGACCAGAATCATCAGCTGAACAAACAAATCCTTGAACTGAGAATACAGTGTGCGGCGGTGGTACTTCTGCTAAGGTAGCAAGGCATCGTGGGATGGTGAGAAGACCAGGAGCCCAGAGAATCTTCCTTTGTTTGATTCCTGCCTCCTCCTCTTACTGGCTCTGAGACCTGAAAGCGTCACAAGACAGCTAACTTGGTTCTCTCACTGGCTCTCTCCTATGTTCAGCAGGATAGTGAAGCGCCAGATGCTTAAGCAGAGAACAAATCAACTCCTTTTAACTAATAATTTGGGGCAAAGCACTTAACTTCTCTGTACTTTAGCTTCCTCACCTATAAAATGAGCATAACCCCAACCTTATATGGTTTCTGTGGCTTAATAAGTGAATGTTTGTAGAACATTCTGTAGAACACACTTGAATTTTGAATTTTGAATATTAATATCATTAACCCACTATTATAATATATAATATAATATATAACATTATATAATATTCAAAATATACCACAGGGAAAAACATGGAATGTGAAAATATTCTACGCAATACTTCTCAAATCTTGGCTAATATTAGGCCTTTTTAGAGTGGTACGTGTTTCTCTGAATATGTGACTAAAATTCTGCTACATGCATTTTATTATAGCCTAGGGACAAATTTTTCTAATCAAAAGTCACTTCTGGTTTTATCCTGTGAATCAGTGTGAAAGAAGTCACCAAGTAGGTTTTATAGCAAGTATCACCAGCATGTCTCAGTTTTATTACCTGAGGGATGAATGTTTTTAAAAAATCATCTCTGAATCATTACGGTTCAGAAATTCATCACGATTCACTGTTCACTCTTGCTTAGCCTGAAGATGAGGAATGAAACCAGATCTCTGATTCACGCGTCTTCCCTTATAATAAAGCCACAATTCACTGACTTTTAAAATAGAAGGTTTCAGTTAAATATTTTATTTGGATGTATCTGAAGAGGTAAAATATTTCTATCGAAACTCTCTGTGAGAAAGCATTCAAGATATGAAACATCTGTTTTTGGTCATATCAGTTAAAAACTAATATTTGCACAGGGCCGAAAGGCCCATGGAAAGATTTTGTTGTTTTAAGTATGGTATTTCCATGATGTAGTATTCCTGAAGGACTGGGGAGAAGTATTCACCCCGTTACCATGGTGCAGACTTTCCCAACATATGTGAGAATATGTATGTCACACGTGCAAATATATAAAACTCACTTTCCCACTTCCTTTTTTTCTTTTCGAGGATAGGAGGTGGAGAGAGTATGGCTGGGGGCTGGATGCAGCTATGGAAACACCCTAAAGCAGGGATTCTGTCTTCACCCACAGGAACTGTATTAAAGGGCCGCGGCATTAGGTTGAGAACCACTGCCCTAGAGGTTAAGAGCAGACGTAGAGCCCTGGGAATGTCAAGGAGACAGAAGTGTCAGACTTTGTATTTCTAAGGAAGGGTCATTTTCACTAGTGGCTCTTTCATATGATCTGGCTTAAGGCCAAATGACCAAGATACCTGCCATTGACTTTGGTCTGGCATGGGGGCCACCCAGTCTCTACCTTTTACAGAGCAAGGGGTCACACAGTTACACCTTCTAGTCTAATTTTCCTTGTGTGGAGCACTGAACTCAAGGACCCCTGTTTGAACCTTTGGTTTTCGACCTGCACAACTGGAATCATCTGGGGAGCGTTAGCAGTTGCTGATTTCCAGGTCTCACTCCCAGACATTCTGATTGAATCCTTCCAGGGTATGACTTGGGCACAGAGACATTTAAAATTGCCCTTGCTGACCAATGTGCAGTCCCAGGTCTCTGTGCCACCATCTTTGGGACTGTCCTTTCCTTTCCATTGACTCCCCCCTCATTCTAGATCCACAAATCATTCAGTTCCTTATCTGTCTCCCAGAGTTTCCCCCTTAGCTCCTTTCCGAGGTTGAGTCCTTCTGATCACCATGGATGAATCCTTGGTCTCTGGGGTCTCAGAAACTGTTAGGGGCTGAACTGCAATCCCCCAAATTCACACATTGAAGTCCTCATACCCAGTACCTCAAAGTGCGGCTGTATTTAGAGACGGGGACTTTAAAAAGATAATTAAGGTAAAATGAGCTCTTATGGATGGGCCCTAATCCAATAAGACAAGGGTCCTTATGAGAAGAGATTAGGACACAGGTGCAAGGAAACCCGTGTGCAAACACAGATGGCCGTCTACAAGTGAAGGAGAGGAGCCTCAGAAGAAATCAACCCCGTTGACATCTCCATCTCAGACTTCTGCTCTCCAGAATTGTGAGGACGTAAATGTCTGTTGTTTAACCACCCAGTCTGTGGTACCTGATATGGCAGCCCAGTGGACTAAGAAATCTTCCCTGAGCTCAGGGTACATGTGACTCATGGTTCTTCCTACAGAGATTAAGTCTGCCAGCCTGTGGATTAATCTTTAATTTCTGAGAGGGATTTTGCCCAAAGAGGAACACCTCAACAAAACAAACCTTCATGCTAATAGAGAGAAGCATCGAGGCAAAATGTTATTAAATCCCTTTCATTTAAAGTGCAATAGCAAACTTAGTGGAACTTAGTATGAGTAATTCTTTTTAACATTTCAGTACCATAACCAGCAGACATAATACCCAAATCTGGTAATAAAACTTATTACAACATTTAACCTTAAATTACTCCACACAGATAATACCATGTGTTGAATTTATTTCTTCATAAAAGTTGTTTTCTACTTTCCTGGGGTTATGGATGAACTTATTTGATTTCTTCCTAATGGTTCAGTAATATCAGCTTAATGTCTTCTAGGCAATAATTCTCACTAGACCCAACATTCACTGAGATTCTGGATTTCTGATTATTTTTTGGTTGAGATACAAAATTCAGCTTTTCTCCCCAAGTCACTCAAACCCAGGCTAATAGTTACAATGCTAACCCTCTTTTCCATATTGTTAAATTTGGTGGTTAGGTTTCTTAGACTTTTTAAAGTCCACTCTTTTCTCTAGATTTTGGATTGCCCCCAGAACTTGATGTTTGCCTCCAGAAATAATGTACTTTTAGGTCTCTCTTGGCCAAGACTATATAACGTATTGCCCTTATATTGGGATAGATTGATCTGGTGTATTAGGGCTATAAACAACTTACTGGTATCTTATTACCATTAGTGAGACTATTAGAGTTTCACTACCTGGGAGTTTAGTCCATATGTCTCAAAAACCTCTGTAGGACCCTTAGGAAATGTATCGCCTGGGAACACAGTGCTAAACCCTTCTTTTTATTCTGTTATTGCAGCTGACCCTGGTGCTGATTAATTATCTAGTTATTCAGCCCTTACCCTTAAATCATTAATTAGAAGTTCATACCCCTTCATAGATTCTTCTTGTTTCAATTCATTTTTATGCTTAAGTCATATGACAAAATATCTGAGCTTGAGTCATATTTCAAAATATCTCCTGGTTAGTTAACCCTAGGAGATGCCAAGTTCGGAGCCTCTTACCCAATCCACCCTCTTGTCCTTACATCAGCTCTGGGAGCAAGGAGGAGGACCTGCTTTGTCACCACTGCATGGGATCGTTTGTGCTGAGCAGAGGGATAGAAAGAGATGGGATGGCATCTCTTCTTCCTTGGCTGGTTTTGAACCTCTCTGGAAAGGCTGGCAGACATACTCAAGTGGGATTTTGTGAGACTGGTGCGAACTGAGTTGTCCTGGGGCGTTTGCAACAAAGTATGGCCCAGAGCTGGAAGGCAGGCTCCCCTTTCTCCTCATAACCACAGTGAGGACAATGACAGCTCTCTATTGTCTATTTACTTATAGTAGACTCTGTGCTCTTACATCATATACATTATATGTACTTTCTCATTTAATGCAGCCCTCAAAATAATCTTTTGAGCTATTTATCCTTCTCGTATAGATCAAGAAACTGCAGCTTAGGGAGATTAGGTAATATCCAGCAAGAAGAATGGCATGGATTTTAATACAGGACTGAATGCCAATGGTTTTTGCATTGATTGATTTAAACATTGGCATAAAATACACACTAAAAAGTGTACTTATCATACATGCACAGCTTGATGAATTATCACCAAGAGAATAGCCTGCATGATCACTAATTGGATCAGAAAGCAGAACACTGCCAGCATCTCAGGAGCCTTCCTCATGCCCACCTCTCAACCACCCCACCCAAGCCACTACCCCGACATCTAGCACCACAAACTGTGTTTGCCTCTGTTTTCCCTCTACAAAATCAAATCATATAGTACGTACTCTTTTGTGCCTACCTTCTTTAATGTAACTTTATATCTGGGAGAGTCTTTCCTGAGTGGTGTGTAGTGCCGTATTTTCATTACTGTATAGTATTCCAAAGTTTGAATATAACACAATTTATTTTTCATTCTACTATTGATGGGCATTTGGGCTATTAGAAACAGTGTGGCTATGGACACTCTTTTAAAGGTCTGTTAGTGCAAAAAGTGTGAACACATTTTTGTTGCATGTACACCTATGGAGGGCGTGTTGGGAGATTTTATACACATCACATCATATCAGCTGTTACACAATATCATATGACTTTAATATTAACTTTGACCACCTTTAAGATCACGCTTGCCAATTTTCTCTTCTGTAAAGTTGCTGTTTTTCCCTTTCCATACTCTGTTCACAAGCCCAGCCTATACTCATGCAGAAAGGAATTCAGCTCTACCTCCTGGAGGAAGCATCTGACAGGCTTTTAGGCGTATGCCCACTCACCCCAGTAATTCAGAAATATTCTAGGGGGAGATACCTTAAGGTTATGCAAGTACCTCATTTATCTTAAAAGTTTAATGCACTAGGGCAGTGCCTGTGACTCAAAGGAGTAGGGCACTGGCCCCATATCTAAAGGTGGTGGGTTCAAACCCAGCCCCGGCCAAAAAAAAAAAAGTTTGATGCACTTATTTTCACAGTTCTGAGTGAATCTTGCTAACAGTATTTACTATTGTGGTGTTCTAATAGTTTATTTAAATATTCTAATAGATTAAATATTCTAATAAATAATCTAATAGATTATTTCCCTCATTTTTTCTACATTCAGTACTTGCAATTCTTCTACAAAGATTTGCCCCTTCTTACCCACTTATTTATGTCAGTATGGACTCATGAATATTATGAATATTTGTTTTACTTGGGGGGTTTGTACTCTGAAGTATCATTATTTAATTTGCTGCTAAAATTGTTCCAAGTTCAGCCATTGAGAGTCTTACTTTGTTGCCCTCAGTAGAGTGTGGTGGCATCACAGCTCACAGCAACTTCAAATTCTTGGGCTCAACTGATCCTCTTGCCTCAGCCTCCCCAGTAGCTGGGGCTGCAGATGTTTGCCATAACACTGGCTAATTTTTTCGAGATGGAGTCTTACTCTGGCTCTGGCTCTGGCTCTGGCTCAGGTGGTCTCAAACTTCTGAGCACAGGTGATCCACTTGCATGGACCTCCCAGAATGATCAGCTGAGCACTTTCTTCTTAATCAGCTTTGTTGAGGTATAATTTATATGCCTGTAATTTATATTCCCCATAATTTATTGTTTTATGTATATGTACATGTTCAACTTTTCATTCTCATCACATCATATCAGGAGGTACATGATATCAACACGATTTTTAGTAGATTTACAGAGTTATTCTCCCATTAGGACAATCCACTTGTAGAATATTTCCATCACCCCAGAAAGAAATGTCATCTCCACTTGCAGTTATTCTCCATTCCCAATCTCAGCCCCAGGCACTCACTAGTCTAATCTCTACAGATCTGGGTTTCCTTCTGGACACTTCCTTATTTCTGGCAGCATATGATGGTTTGGGTTCACACTGTATTTTCTCTGCCGTAGCCCTTGAAACAATTTCTTCAAGGAGCACTGGCTTTGCTTGGTAGAGAACGGCATTTGGAGATCAAAATCGGAGTGCCAGCTGTGGTTGTCACTACTGCTCATCCCTTCCAGCTACTGTTAATTGACAGGGGGAGTTAATGCATGCATGTATAGTAACCTGTGCATATATGTAGAACTGTATTTATGTTTTATCTATCTGTATACATATTAATATAAATAAATGTTCACACTGGTATCTGTGACTCTAATCCAGCACAAGAGGGTTCATTCTAGCCCTGCCTCACTGCTTGTAACTCCTTACTCTGCAGCTTTATTTGTAGTAACCCAGGCTGGGCTAGGTGGTGATAATTTCATTGGTCATGTCAGTAAGAAACTCGGCTCTCATATTTTCTTCTTCAATTTTGATATGTACTGGATTGATTGGTAAGCCTCAAAAACTTGCATCCATGTCCTAACCACTGGGAAGCTATGAACATAACCCTATTTGGAAAAAGGGTCTCAGCCAAGCATGGTGCTCCTATCTGTAATTCTAGCACTTTGGGAGGCCAAGGTGAGAGGACTGTTTGAGGCCAGGAATTTGAGACCAGCCTGGGTAACATAGCAAAACCTCATCTCTATAAAAAATAGAAAAATTGGGCATGGAGGTGCATGGTGATAGTTTTAGCCACTTGGGAGGCTGAGGCAGAAGATCCCTTGAACCCAAGGGTGGGAAGCTATAATGCATCACCATACTCTAGGTGAAGAGACAGAATGAGACTCTGTCTCAAAAAATAGAAGAAAGGAAAAAGGATCTCAAGACCCTTATCTTGAATTATCCAAGTGGTTCCTAAATCCAGTGACAGGTGTCTTTGTAAGAGACACACAGAGGAGAGACATGCATGGAGGAGGAGGCCATGTGCAGCTGGGCAGAGATGGGAGTGAAGCAGCCACGAGTCAAAGAATATCTGAAGTCACCAGAAGTTTCTGGTTTCTAGGCCTATGAAAGAATAATGCTCACTTATTGTATGCCACCAATTCAGTGGTAATTTGTGACTGCAGCCCTAGGAAACTAATACAATGTGTAAAATAATTTCAGAATTGCTAATCATACCCATGTAAGGAATAGATTTACTAACTAGTGTGTAGTGTTTGCGTAGTAATAGTTCTTTTTGTCTGCCTTTCCATATCCAATCAAAATATTGTTCTTCAAAGCTACTCATGCTAGCTCCATTAGGGTGTGGGACTTTTTTTTTTTTTTTTTTTTTGGAAGGAAGAAGTTTTGTGTTTTCTTTCTTTCAGCATGATTTTGAGATTCATTGTTGTTGAATGTATCAAACATGTGTTCTTTTTTATTGCTAAATAGTATTCTCTTACATGGATATACCTTACTTGTTATAATCACCCACTGATGGACACTTCGGTTTTTCTGGTTTAGGTTTCTTTTTTTTAAGTGAATTTAAAAAAAAAAAAAGTCTCTCTTTTTAATAGAGACTATGTTGCCCAGGCTGGTCTTGAACTCCTAGCCTCAAATAATCCTCTCACCTCTGCCTCTCAAAGTAACAAGATTATAGACATAAGCGACCTAGCCCAGCCTGGGTTATTACAAATAAAGCTGCTGAGAACATTTTTCTCCAAATCTTTGTGTAGACCTGTGATTTATTTATTTATTTGAATCCTTTCTCTTTTATTTCTGGTCAATCTGCCTAGTGATCTATTGATTTTGCTTATCAAACAATTAACTTTTTCTTTTGCTGATCTATTGTATTATTTTGGGGTTTCCATTTCATTTTCCCCTGCTCTGGCCTTTGTTATTTCTTTTCTTCTGCTAGCTTTGGGTTTGGTTTATTGTTTTTCTAGTTTAATCACCTTTTCAAAATACTATCCTTGGAAACCAACAATTTAGCTATACCAAGAGTTGATATTTGTTACATGATTTGAAAAATGTTAACAGGATAGGGAATATGTACTATTCACTAAAATAATTGATAGCAAATAAATTGTTCAAATTTGATACACTTCCTTAACAATGTCTTGAATACAGAGCCACAGAAGTCAGTAAATGAGTCTAATGTCTACAATACACAGGGATCATATTAGGAGTATTTCACTTTTACCTCTCCATAGACTACTGGAATTCCAGTTATTAATAGTTTTCTCTTTGCTATCTGCTTACTTTGTTTACTTATTCTCCCCTAAAAAATACTTGCTTTTGACCTCCACATGGTAGAATTATTCTACTCTTGTTTTTAAAAAATTCTTTTAAAAAAATGATATTCATTCATTCATTTGGAGTTTCATTCTGTTGCACTGGGTAGAGTGCCATGGCATCATTGCTCATAAAAACCTCAAACTCGGGCTCAAATGATCCTCTTGCCTCAGCCTCCTGCGTAGCTACAACTATGGGTGTGCACCACCCTGCTGGGCTAGTTTTTCTATTTTTAGTAGAGGTGGGGTCTTGCTCTTGCTCAGGCTGGTCTCAAACTCCAGAGCTCAAGCAATCCACCCACCTCAGCCTCTCAGAGTGTTAGGATTACAGGTGTGAGCCACCGTGCCTGGTCTGTTCTTGGTCTCTTTAGTCAACGCACACCTGCTCCTAAGTCTGGATCATCCTGAAATTGCAAAGCAGTATAAGGCATTAGCATGGTCTTTGAGAGTCTTGTTATGTATATAATTAGCTACCTGAAATAAGATTCTCAGCAAGGATGGGGACACTGCAGGTGGCGGTGGTGATGTTGATGTTCTTCAAATAGCAAATGAGTTTTTTTAAACAACTATATTTTAAATCACTTTAAAAATGTTAGCATTGAAATACAACACATCCATTGCTCAATTTACACTTTTAGTTCTCTAACTATCAGTATGTTTTTTGCAGCCAGAAAGAATTTTCCATAGAAGTGATAGCTGAGCTTCACTGGAGAAAAACATTTTTGAAGTCTCATTTTTAATACTTCTTTTTTGCAGGGGAGGGGAAACTACTTAATCAAATTTCATTGCTTTGCCTCTGAGACTGAGCTAAAGAAAAATTACCCACGTTATCTCTTTGTGAGGTGATGTTCTGATGAAGCGCTTACATTTTTTTCACATAGCAGATAACAAGATGGCCATGGATTTTACAGGTTTTGTGCTCTTCCCCTTGGAATTCTACAACAAACATCCATAAAAGTCAAGTGGAACTCAGGATTATGGCATCCTTTTTCTGCATCAAATCAGAAGCAATGAGTTAAAACTCCTAAGTAATTCTGTATCAGCTAGCGTGGTATTTAGGAAGGTACAAGAGGTCCTTGAAGCCTCTAGGGAACCACTTAATGTATTACTGCAACAAAACCAGTAGAACAATTTTCTATCATGTAGCCAATTCAGTCATTATTACAATAGGGATGCAATCAGTACATCAGCACTTTCTTCAAGTGCTTAACTCATTATGGAAAAGTAACACTAGATAAACCAAAATGCTTAGAGACCTGGGGTTGGAAAAATGGATATTCTGGTTAGGATAGGTTTAGCTGCAGTTAAGAGAGGCAGATTATAGTAGCTTAACCAAATTTAGAGTCTGTTTATCTAAGGAAACATGAGTTTGGGGGTGGATAATGTATGGTGCCTTGAAGACACTTGAGGAAACAATCTTGTTCCACAATCTTTAGCACTTAGAAAGATCTCCCCTCTTGTTCCATGATCTTTAGCACTTAGAAATGACTATTCCACCTTGCCACCATATCACAATCTGGAGAAGAGAAAGGATCAATTGAAGGCACAAAGCACTGCCTGCGGAGATGTAGATATCAGGGAAAAAGTAGCTTTCCATGAAGTAACTTCTGTTTCAGCTCTTGGGCCAGTGGACAAGTTTAGCACCCTAGGTGGAAGTGCATTTTTGAAGGTATTTTACATAAGATTTTTTATTATTCTGAGCACATTAATGATTCTGTTAGCAAGAGGGAAGAGTACATATTGGATAGGGTCTCACTCATTTCCATGCCTTTATAAGTTCAGCAACACCCAAATCATAACTAAGTTTTCATCTGATATTTGTTTCTCAATTTATCTGGTATTTCAGCAAGAAAGAAAAACTTATATACACTTTATGGACGACTGCACAGTTATTACAATGAAAAATATGTAATATTTGCACAAGCACTTCATGAAAAAAAATCTAAATGACTAACAAGAACTTGAAAAAGATGGGACAATGCAGCTGGTTTGGGTGGAAATGGTAGCTCTGTGTGAAGAGCCAAATCAGATACCCCCCCCATTTAGTATGCAGGAGTTAAAGCAGCCCCAGGTTGTCAGCACCCGTGGGAGACAGCAGAAGCAGGTGCAAATCATCTTTGAATTACAGTGTCCTCAAATTAGGCCACTAGCATTCCCACATACAGGGTGAACATGAAGTTCATGTGCAATTGCACATGGACTTTATATCCACCCTGTATTAAGAACAAGGAAAACTTGAAAGCACAATCTAAGATCACTAGAACACACAGAGGGAAGCCACTATGGGTGCAACAGATCAAAAATACAGGTAACTTAGATATTGGTTGTCAGGTTCAGAAAGAAACTGTAGAGAAACTAAGTAAGAAGTATTTAAAGAAATGGCGTGTAATAACCACAAAGATGGGCAAGTGAAAAGAGACTATCAGAAATAACCAGGAAAATACATGTAACATTAAAAGGAAAGTTCTAAAAGCAGAAAACAGATTTTTTAAAAAAAGAAATTAACAACTCAACGTATGGGTTTAACATAGTTGAAGCGTCTGGGATACACAGCTAAAGAAATTCCTGAGAATACAGAGCAAGGAGATGAAAAATATGAAAGAAGCTGAGAGGGAGGAAGAGCAGAAGAGAAAACAGCAAAATATTTATTTTGATCTCTAAATGAGAAGTGTAGGGAGAATTGAGGAAAGGGAATAATTGAAGTGATAGTATTAAGAAATTTCCAGAAGTATCTTGGCACCTGTAGCTCAGTGGGTTGGGCACCAGCCACATACACCTGAGCTGGCAGATTCCAACGCAGCCCAAGACGGCCAAACAACAATGACAACTACAACCAAAAAATAGCCGGGTGTTGTGGTGGGTGCTTATAGTCCCAGCTACTTGGGAAGCTCAGACAAGAGAATCACTTAAGCCCAAGAGTTTGAGGTTGCTGTGAACTGTGATGCCACAGCACTCTGCCCAGGGCAACATAGTGAGACGCTGTCTAAATAATAATAATAATAATTTTCCAGAAGTGATAGAAGTTGGAGGTGAGAGTTCTCCTCTGAGCTGTTCATGGCATCTGGTTCCATTCACCCAAACAACTAGCAAGTTCAGCTGAGTCAAAAGGAGAACAAGGAACTGGAGCAATAGAAAATGAGGCAGCTGGGACTCCAATGTAACAGAATAGAAGCAAAGTTTTTATTTAAAGTGAAGAAAAAGAGTAAAGGAAAGCAGGGTGGCACCTGTGGCTCAAGGAGTAGGACACTGACCCCATATGCAGGGGGTGGTAGGTTCAAGCCTGGCCCTGGCCAAAAACACAAACAAGAGTAAAGGAAAGCAGAGATTTGTACAGATTTTTCCAGAGAGTGTGAAAGCATTCCCCTCATGAGAGGAGACCCCACACAAAGGCAATATGCCAATATAAGTACTTCCATCCCAATTCCTCTTACATGTATCTGTAAGAATTCCTACTGGCTCCCCTTAGGCCTGAGAATAGAGTATAGAGAGGAAGAAGAGAAAAAATAAGTTCTCCTGGTTTCATTGGTTGTGGATTACCTCAGCTGTCACACAAAACCAATTTTCTTTACTCTGTATCAATAATTATTAACTGTTATTTTACCAGTGGTGGTAGGGGGGTCTATTAGTTTCATGATGTTTGGTGGCAACCATGGTGTGCGTTGTTCTGTGACACAGATCCTTATCTTCATTTTATGGGGGCGGGGGGGGGATCATTCACAGGCTAGAGATCACGGGTCACAGACTAGAAGTTACATTTTGCAGGAACAGCACATACTTGGTGAACTAGGTCACACCCACCCAACATTTCTTGTTTTGCTTCAGGGCACTTTCTAACTTTCTTGATCAGAAGGCCATAACTCTCTCCTATGTCCCGGTAGCCCTTTTAACCTCCTTCCGGCTCTAAACAATAGATAAAAATCTGTTTTTCCAAGTAGAATAAAAGGAATCCAAGCATACATACATCACAGTGAAACCAGAGAAGAGCAAAGACAAAAAGATTCCAAAGGTAGCCAGAGAAAAAAGACAAATTACTCATAAACGTACAATAGCAGTGATGAAAACCAGAATGAATTGAAATAATATCTTCAAAGTGTCAGTTTTGCACTGTAGATAGAACCTACCGTATTGTTTCAGAATGAAAGAGATATAAAGATATTTTCAGATCAACAAAAATAGAGAATTTCCACCATTAGATCTCCATTAATGGAACTTCTACAAGATATAGTTTAGGAAGAAGCAAAATGATCATAGGATGATGATCTGAGATATGAGAAAAAAGAGCAAGTAAATAAAATATAAATATGTAATATATATACACACATACACAGTTACACATATCTAAACAAATATTTGTGTAAAATAGTCTGGAGAGGAGTGACCAGATTTAAAGTATTCTAAGATCCTTGGATTGAGGGGTTAAGATCTTATTTAATTTACAGTTTTGTTGTATTTAATATTCAAGGTTGTATTAAAAATTCAAGCAGCACTAAAAGAATAGAAATCAACAGTGTAAATTCCAAATGATTTTTAAAAACTGGAAGAATAAAATACACACACCTCCCATGCATTTTTTTGGTAGAGGCAAGGAAGAATGAAAAGGCCTAATAGAATTTGTTCAAACAATCCAAATATATGTGAATTATTACAACAAATGTAAATAGAATAAACTTTCCAATTAAAGGATATATTGCCATATTGGATAAAAAGCTAAAATCTAGCTATGTGAAGTTTACAAAAGACACATCTAAAATTTCAGGATAGGGTAAGGTTCAAAGAGAGGTGGGGAGAGAGAAAAGAGGTATCAGGTGAACAGCAATAAAAAGAGCTGGGATAATTTAGTATTTGACAGAACCGACTTAAGACAAATTGATGACAAATAGGGCAACTACTTTATGATAAAGGCTAAATTCATGAGAAGGAAAATATAACAATTTAAACTTCTATTTTCCTAATAGCCTGAAAACATAAAAAGCCAAAATTCATAAAATTTCAGAGCAAAATGGACAAATGCAGAATTATAGGGACTCGTGGCTCTTCACTGTTAAAATTGTAAATAAAACAAGGAGCGAATACATTCAAAGGGTAACATTTGTATTGGCTTAGGGAATCAAGGTCAGTTTTTCTCCATTTTCTAAACTTTCTTGATTTTTGCGATATTGTTATGATTAATACACTTTTTCCAAAAATGAAGTATAGAGGTGAAAATTTTAGATAATTAAATGTTTGGTTGTGCTTAATGATCATTTCACTATACATAGTATTTGGGAGCAATTATTGTCTACGGTTTTAGCTCTACCCCATATTTATTAGGTTGCATGTATTTTCATGATAATGACTTCTTGTTTGTATGGTGCTAGAAGGTCAAATAACTTATTTAAGTACTTAAATGGCTCAGGCACTACTTGACTTACATATTAAAGAATGTGGCTTACTGCATGGCTTCT
>NW_003852631.1:1713269-1714299 GCF_000181295.1 Otolemur garnettii
GGTGCTAGAAGGTCAAATAACTTATTTAAGTACTTAAATGGCTCAGGCACTACTTGACTTACATATTAAAGAATGTGGCTTACTGCATGGCTTCTTCTTTACTCAATATGAATAGAAGATTTGGGGAGAGAATGCATAATAAGGCACTCTAAATTTAAATATGCTATTAATTGTTATTACATCATTCCGAATATTCCCATCAACAACAGAGCCACAACTTTTCTAGACTTCTGTCCAAATATTGCTATTATCACTGTAGGGATCAGTTACCCTATAAAAAGTAAAGAAAATAAACAAATCAATAATTCTTCCTTTTCTAATCCTGCTACCTTTTTTTTTTTTTTTTTTTTTGCAGTTTTGGCCCAGGCTGGATTCGAACCTGCCACCCCTGGTATAATATAATTAATATACTTTTTAATACCCTACTCCTTGAGCCACAGGTGCCACCCCCTAATGCTGCTACTTCTTTGGACTTAACCTATTATGTTATTCCTAAAACCTAGCATTCTACCTCTATTTGTACTTTTTGAAAGATGTGTGATAAGCAATAGTTAGATGAAATAGGATCAGATCATTGTACACAAATAGAAAATAAGGGAGCATGCTAGGAAGGTGGCTCTAAAGAAAATAGGTACAGTCTTACTTTATCATAAAACTGAAAACAGAGACAGCAAATGAATTTTATTTGAATATATAAACTAAAAATCTAAACTGTAGATTAATTCAGTTAATTTATTATACAAAATATAATTCATAGTCGTTTAAATTTTACTGCATGCAAACCTAAAAAAAATAATGACATGTAGGAAAAGTAAAACAGTAATTAAAATGTATTATTATACTTTGAAAAATATACAAAAATTATATAAATTTTACGTTTGTATGAATGTTTTTGCCCAACAGATATGTTTTGAATCTTCTGAGATTTGAATATCCAAAATATTCAGTTAGTCAAATCCTTTCATTTTTTTTTTTTAAAGTCAACAATAAATGAATAAGAATAAAATACAGTTATGTCCAACTCTGTGTT
>NW_003852631.1:1714630-1716371 GCF_000181295.1 Otolemur garnettii
AAGAATAAAATACAGTTATGTCCAACTCTGTGTTGTAACAATATAATGATATCTAGAGGTGAAAGCTTAAAACCTTCAGAAAAGATTAATAAACAATTGCAATGTATTTCCTTTATCACTTTTTCTTTTCTGCCATTAACTTTTGTGTTGTTTAAATTTATTGATAATACACATACAATGAAGAACAGAATCATAAATGTACAGCTCGAATTTTCACATAGTGAAGCTACGTTATCAATTAAACTATCTTGTAACTTTTAAGATAATATAATGCTAAGATCGAAGGATGAATACCATTAACAACAAGCACAAAAAGGCACAGTAGCAAACAAGAACATCAAATGTAACTAAATCAGACGGGAGACACACTTGCAAAAGTGAAACAATCTTTGGTTTACATTTTACACCCCTTAGGTATTCTGTATCTTAAGAACAAGATAAAACACATTATCCCAATCTGAGAGGCTCCTGACTTGGGGTTGTCTCACTGTACTTTCCCCACCTTTCTCACAGTAGTTGAATGTGTCAAAAGAAAGCCCAGAAAACCATTAACAAAACCATTAACATTCATGTCTTTCCAGAGCTACATATCTCAACTTCTTCTACAAATTGTGACCTTAATAGGCTAACTTTAAAGTTGAAAATCAACTTTACAACGTTTTGATTTTTCTTCTCAACGTTTTCATTTTTCGTTTCAACGTTTTAATTTTTCTTGGCAGATGGTTTGTTAACTTAAAATTGAAGTCATTGTTGTAGGACCTCCCGTTGTCTATGCCTAGTGCAGGGTCAGTCGTGGCACCGACGTTACTAAAGACGTACCAGAAGGTTCACAGGGACTCCACCCACTGTTTACCTTGTACTACAGTCCTTCCCAGATTTGAGTCGCCCCCTCCCTTTTTTTACCCTTCAAGGGCAGAAATGTTATTAATTCCATGAACTTTCTTAATTTTTCATTCTTTGTATTTTCAATTATTTTTTTCAACCCACCAGTAACTTTACCAGTTACCAACAAATAGTTAACTCGGGCCGCTAATTGTTTTGTTTGGAATTTACGAGCAATTTAGCCACACACGTGATTTAGCAACATTAAGGGGCTCTTCCAAGCAAAGTATCCACAGAATGCGAGGCCCCTGGTACCCAAACCAGGCAATAATGACAGATCGGCAAAGCTCAGCTATGTTCCTGAGAGCCACCAACGCCTGCTCTGATTGCAGGTTTTCGAAGCGCGTCCGCTGCGCTGTCTTTATGACGAAGGGACAAGAGGGGTCCAGAGGAGGGTCTCACTGGGGACTCCTGAGAATTGCACCAGCGACCCTGCCACCAGCCGCCCCTCCACGAAGAAGAGTGGACGCTCCGCATCCCGTCACCAAGGCAACGCTGCAACCCGACACTGAGGCCAAGATCCGCATCCCGGCCGGGACACCGGGTGCAGAAGGCAAGCTCGTCGCGACTAGGCGTCCCCACCTACGCTGTTCCTGGGGTGCCGAGAGCGACGCGGGAGCGACCCTCGCCGCAGGGCCCGGGGTCCAGGTACAGCCCCCCACACCCTCGTCGCAGCCTGGTGGCGCCTTCCGCACGTGGCAGCCGTGATTGTCCCGGGGCGGTATCCCTCCGCGCCCCCGCGCCGGTCTCCCGCTCTTCCCGGGACCCTCCGTGTCCGGGCGCCGCGGAAGGATCCCACGCACGCGCGCGCGCGCACACGTCCGCCGTAGCCGCGAGGAGCTGAGGGTGCTGCGGTGAG
>NW_003852631.1:1716618-1737821 GCF_000181295.1 Otolemur garnettii
CCGCCGCCGCCGCTGCGCCTGCTGCTCCTCGCCGTCCCCGCTGCAGTGCGAAGGGCTCGAAGATGGCCGGTTGGCAGAGCTACGTGGATAACCTGATGTGCGATGGCTGCTGCCAGGAGGCCGCCATTGTCGGCTACTGCGACGCCAAATACGTCTGGGCAGCCACGGCCGGGGGCGTCTTCCAGAGCATTACGGTGAGGACCGGTGACGGCAAGGACCCCGGTCCTCGGACCGGAGCGGGATGGCCGGCTGCGGGGGTGCCGCAGCGCCGGGCCGGGGCATGGAGGGCCGAGCCGGCAGGTGTGCGAGGCGGCGGGCGCCGAGGATGCGGCTGCCGGGCAAGCGGAGAGGCTGAGGCCCGGGGACGCCCCCTCGCCGGAGGCTGAGCTGCGAGGCGGGGGTGGCGGCCGGTCCCCGGGTCTGCCCGGGCCCTGCGCCCCCAGCTATCCCAGCGCCGGTCCGGGTGCCTGAGTGGGGGGAGGGCGCACGCACCGGCCGAGGAAACGGGGGCCTCCTCTTCCCCCCGCCCAGTGCGGTTCCCCTAGTTCCTCTGGAAGCTCTGAGGCTTGCTTTGCCCGTCCCGGGGTGGAAGCCGGGGTCTGGGGATCCGGGATCCGGGACCCGGCGCGCGGGACCCGGGCGGAGGTTCCCGGCGGCCGGGCCGCCCCTCGCTCCGCGGACAGCGCGCCGCCCGCGCCTGGGGCTGTGGGAGGCGGCGGCCGCGGCCCGGCCCCCGGGATTCTCGAAGCCACTTTGCGTAGGTTTGCCGGTGTCCAGGCCTCTGGGGTTTGCGAGAAATGTACGCCGCCCGCGTAGGTGGATTCGTGAATCTCGACTTCAGTTCTGGCTCTATAGGTTTTTTTTTTTTTTTTAATTCTCCAAGATGGCGAACTGCCATTGATTTCTCTCTTCCTCCTATGAAGATTCATCGATAAACCGTTATCCCCAGTTACGCAACATAACTCCAAAAGGGGATCCTTTTCGGGGGCTTTCTATAATCTGCGATAGCTGGAGGAACACTTCACTTACCCAAGTCCCTCCCTCTTTAGTGGTGGTAGTAAAGGAGCTAATGCAGATTTATGGTTCACGTTGCCTAATTTTCTTGAGACTTGGTGGTTTTGACTTTGTTGCCACATGTTTGGGTTAATGTTTGTCATTAAGCCTCCAAGTATACTTATTGTTTTGCCTATTTCTACCCAAAGATCTTTATAAAATTGTGACACTTGTATCAAGTAGGAGACCATTCCCTTAATTTCATAGGACAGCCCCACGCTCCCTTCCCATCAAACGCCAAAATTCAGGTTCCCGGAATTACTGGTGCTAATTGTTCTTTTACTGCTTAACATGGTTTAAATTCTAACTGTAGAACTCAGTTCTCGATAGTAGTAGTTTAAGGTCTCCTCTACCCGCAGTGGACTAGAATTAGAGAATTGGCATCTGGCGATCATTCCCCCCCCCACCCCCACCCCCGCGGTCCTCTTGTCTTTGTGTGTGAGTTCCCGCTGTCTGGCTGGGAAGATTGCGGGAGTGTGCTTGGAAATGGCTGGGGCCTGCTATGACTCTGCAGTTCTGATGGGGGCGACGCCTTCCTTCATATTCATGGAATGTTAGAATGCACGTTTTTTTCTTTCCGGTTCTGGTGGCTACCTCAGTTTCTTTCCCAATCTCCCTCCATTTTCTTTATTCTTTTTTACTAATTGCCTACTGCAGTGTTGTGGACAAGAATCCTTTTTGCATTAGCCCAGAAGGGAAAACTGATCACTGAAATCAGAGGGGAAGGGAAGTTGGAAAGAAAAAAAGTAGTGGCTAGAAAAATAGGAGGGAAATATGAATCTGGAAATGCTCTGAGTTCTAGGAATAGAAGTTCATATCATCAGGGATATTTCAAGTTATTCTAAGCAGAAGGGAAGTGAATAAATCTGCTCAGCATGGGCTTTATTTCAGTAATCTTCAAAGCAATGTTAAATTTGTTGCGATATGACTATAATGTGACTGAATGTGATAGACAAGCTGTGTTGACAGTGTCTGTTGCTGAATCTCTACCATTACATAAGCACTTTCAGGTACCAACTGATTTGATTTAGTTTATAAATAACTTAAGTTTGCAGTTTGTTGAGGGTCAACTATTAGCTGTTTAGAGATTCTTTGTATAGACTGGTCTTAGCAGACCACACTGTTAAATATGAAATCAAATTAACTGACAGAAAAATATGTAATCATTAGGATTAAGGAATTCATCAGAAAAGAGTGGTGATTTTATATTAGTGAAATGTGGCTGTCTTATAGTGGTATAAACTTAGCACAGTCTCTCCTGTTATATTGAGCCCTGAAAGGAATTAACTACAACTTTTTCTTTCTCTTCCTATTTTTTTTGGGGGGGGACAGCCAATAGAAATAGATATGATTGTAGGAAAAGACCGGGAAGGTTTCTTTACCAACGGTTTAACTCTCGGCGCAAAGAAGTGCTCAGTGATCAGAGATAGTCTGTATGTCGATGGTGACTGCACAATGGACATCCGGACAAAGAGTCAAGGTGGGGAGCCAACATACAATGTTGCTGTCGGCAGAGCTGGTAGAGGTAAGCAAAGTATTCTTTTGGTTTAAAAGTTGCATGCCACATTACAGCTTATTAAGCAGATTCTTTAACATTTTGAATAAAAGTTAGTCCATAATGGCTATTAAGGTGGTTTTTTTGTGAACTGCCCAGCACCGAAGAGGAGGACTGTTTTAGATTTACCTACTCTAGGGTAGCTGCACATACAGCATGGCCTCTTATATAGCATGACCCTGATTGTATTCTAAAATTGAACATTCATATCAAGTCATTTCAGCTTTGAATGACCTTAAAATCCAGTCTCTTAAACTGTGTGACATATCAAACGACAATCATATGGTGTATCCGATTGTTACATTGTTCACATCACTTGGTTATTTTAGTTCCTTTGAGTATTTGACTTTTGCATCTCTTTTCTTTTTCTTGCTTGCATTTTAATCATTTCACTCAGCATGAAGAAGGAAAAATTAGCCTTGGTTCATTTTTCTATTAGGACTTTTTCTAGGGAAGAGAGAAATAACTAGGTGAGGGTTTTTGAATAAGTTGTTCATTTACTAAAATATTTTCCAGGAATTAAGTGTGTCTGAGACTTAGACATTTGAAACATTTGAAAAGTAGAAAATTACATGTAGTTTATATACTTGGTCCAAAAGTTCTGGTGTCTGCAGACTGTTGTCAACTTTATAGAAACTCTTAACTGCACTAAAGGAAGTCTCTTTATGTTTTCAAAAGAAACTTTGGAAATTGAGATTGACATCTACTTCATTTGCAAATACATTTACGTGTGTTAACATACATAAAATATTTGGTAAATAAAGAGGGCTTCTGTAACTTCATACAGCAGACTTGGCACATCTAATTTTAAGTCCCATGAGAAGGGACTTGAATGTATTTAATTAATTGCTGTGGTTCTACCACTCCCTGGGAATGTCCTAAAAGTTACACATATTCTGCTCTGAGTTGACAGTTATTAGTATTAATAGTAAAATCAGATGACTTTAAAAGAGTAGACAACTCTAAACATCAGCTGTGCTCAGAGATAAATATGCTGAAAAAGAAGCATTAACCATGGGACATGAAACCAGAAGATTTTTATACTGTACAGCATTACTGACATCTAGTGGCAGTGAATATAAAATTTGACATGGACATATATTTGGGGGATAAACCTTTGATTTGTATCATGAAAGACCCTGTTATTAGAAATAATAAGTCTATGTCAGGATTTTAGACTCATTTAAAACCAAGGATAGCACAGGGAGACTCTAAGTAAGCACAGGCCTTAAATACATTTAATTTGTCCTTTTCTGAATGGAATTGAAAATGGTATTTAAAATTTGATCTTCATTTTCCTCTGGAAGTGGAACACTTAGCTTCACTGATTAGACTAAACTAAGCATGTTAGGTTTGCGGAGAATTTGTAAATACTAATTTTTTGTGTTTATATTTGGGGGGCAAGTAATATGTATTTTTCACATAAATCAGAAATATTTTGCCCTGACATAGCATAGATATGATTACACTTTTCCCCTGGTAGCTAGTGTGAAGATAGTTGTACAGAATTTTGCTACTTTGTTGATTTTGCTTTCAGGGCACAATCAGTAGTGAACTGAATTCTATTTTTAGTGTATTAGTAGTTTGAAAGTTCTTGTTTTTGGAGACCTGAGTAGCTTCAGTGCTTGACAGTTCATGGAAAACTAACTTAATGTTAACTTATTAATCGGGTCTGTCTGCTAAAACTTATGTGACTTTCTTGATTAACACTTCTTTTGAAACACTTTTCTTCTTTCTCTTTCAGTCTTGGTCTTTGTAATGGGAAAAGAAGGGGTCCATGGAGGCGGATTGAATAAGAAGGCATACTCAATGGCAAAATACTTGAGAGACTCTGGGTTCTAGCTGCTAGGCAGACTGTTAAGTATTAGGGGAAAATTGCTCTTAAACTTTCCTAGCTGTAAGCTTCAGTCTTAATTCTGGAAATTTTATTAGCAATGCAGGGTGATGGGGTATGAACCTGTGTCTCCTTTGTATCCCTCTGTTGGTGGGGAAAGGTGTCTTTCTTTCTGCCCTCCCCCCCTTAAATAATTCTGTTCACTTTTGTTTTGTTTCCTTGTGTACTCCAGCATTGGTTATAGTCATGGGAAAGGAAGGTGTCCACGGAGGCACACTTAACAAGAAAGCATATGAACTCGCTTTATACCTGAGGAGGTCTGATGTGTAAGCAGCCTCTCCCCATCTACCTAGCAACTGTCTTCATCACCACCCCAATTATGGTCACAGTGCTACCAAACTATAGCTGGTAGCTAATTTTTCTTTACCTATTTTCTAATGTCATGATTCCTGTTTGCCCAATGGATCATTTGTATGTTAACAACTGTATGTAACCAACCCTTATCTGGCAACATAATTGCAGCACAACAGTGATTTGCATGATACCTTGAAATTGGGGGGAGGGGGCATGCCAAGTTGGGCATCACTTTTGTCTTAGCAATTAATGGGATATTGATTACTAAAATAAGTTAATATTAAGCAAGGTGCCGGTTGTACAATCTCTAATTTGATCGATGTCTTTTCAGCACTTTGAGCATTTACTTGGCTCATTTAGTCTTCCTTTTGTAGCGCATGGTTGGGAGGAAAAAGTGCATGTATCTTTACTTCACTCCTCTCTTTTTCCCAGCCCCTCCCTTCACACATAGGCCTTTGGTTTGCTTCCATCTTCTTTTAAGCAGTGCTTGGTTTATTTAACCAATTAATCTCTCTTTTGTGGATGAGCTATTGAGAGCTGTAGTAGTTTGCTTTTAGTATTGTTGTTGCACTTAGCTAGAGACAAACCTTTTTTCATAGTGTCTGCAGGACATACAGACAGTGCAACAGCAAAACAAGAGCAAAAAGCACTTCCTCCCATGACCTTATGGTAACCATACTGATTGAATCCCCAGGGACATTCCATCATTGCAATAGCTCAGATTTTTGTTCCTGTCTTTTTCTTTGCATACCAGCTCTACTCTTTAGTAAAATTGTAAAAGGCTGCCATTATGGACATTAGGTATCCCAACATAACCATCTGGAGTGTGTCCAGTTCGTTCTTCATAGGACCAATTTTTATTTGCAGCTTGAGTTTTTATATGAAGTTGCATTATTGTGGACTTGGCTGTCTTGTGATGAATTTTTTTCATATGTATTCTGTGCCATACTATTGTTAAGATGAACTGTTGCTATTGTGAGATGGATTTTAACTGACCTATTAAGGGTTTCTTTCGAATGGCACTACTTTAGGGACATTCTAGTATTTGCTTCTATTGTTTGGGCCTTGTGGATAATGTACAGATTTCAAAACAAATCTTGTTGCTGATTTGTCCATTTCTTTCCCTGCACTTTGTTACATCTGGGATACAGTCTAACTCATCTGATTTAATATGCATTTAAAAAAATGCCATAACTATTAAACACCTTGTTTACAGACAGATGAAATAAATTTATTCCAACCAAATACTCCAGACTCCTGTTGTTTCTGTAAGTTGTTGGCTTACTGTTAAACAGTTGATTTCTAACACAATGGGGAATATAGAGAATAGGCAAAGTCTGCTGCAAAAATAAAATTTTAAAATAACATTCAGCTAACGGCCTACTTCATTTCAAGTAGTTATTGTAAATAAAACGTGCCTGGGAGTATTTTTTAAGTGGGCTTTGATTTAAAATGGCTTTTAGTCATTTCAGGCTTACGTGCGAAAAACTTGACTTATCAGCTAAAAATAAATATTTTCCTTTTCTTGCTGGTCTCTCAATGTAAAATCTGAGGACAATAAAGACCCCCACACCAAGGGTTTCTGCATTATATGGAGTCCTCTATATTACAGTGTCATCTGACTTTAGGTTTGGAGGCTATTTTGGCAGGCTGAAGTCAGCCAGCTGGGTTCCTTTCACGTAAGAGCAGAAGACACTTCTTAGGCAGCATGTAATAGAAATAGGATGTATTTGCATTTTCTGGTTTTGGAGTAGTGACCTTAGGTATGTAATAGGTTTAATCCCAGAAGCCATAAGATTCCTGGTATGTATCGAAAAACTTTGTAAATTTGGACTATTCTGATCAATCATTATTGCCATCAGCCATCAAGCAGAAACATAGAGCAGGGGTGCTCACAAGTTAGTGGACTTAGGTGAAACTGATAAATTAGTTATAATGCAGATTCTGGACTTTGGGGGTTCACCCTGGAGGTAGAGATTCCATAAGCCCAGGAAATCCCTGTGTCAGTCTGGTTCATTTTAAGTGGCCTGTATGCTATTCCTTGAGAAAACAGTGAGTTAGGGAATAAGAATTAATATCTTTGCCTTATATAAAATATACTGTGTATAACTAAAATTTGTTTCAACAAATTGTCAGGCATCAGTTCTGGATTTGATTGTGCATGTGGAAAATACAACTGCTTTGGAAGTTGGACATACAATAAAAACGTGGTATCACCTTGATCCGTTAAGATTGCTGTTAAGGTTGGGCAAGTAAAAATTTGGTAGTTGGATTGTGATGATCTGAGATTTTTTAGTAATATACATTCACACTTGAGTTGTAAAGAACTATTAGCATGACTAAATAAAGTGATGGTCAAAACTGTCAAACCCTTACTTATAAGTAGGCAAAGGGAGGGGTGTGTGCAGTACAAGTGTCGGTAAGGGAGTAGGAGAAGGTAAAGGGTGACTGTATCACTAAAACAGTAAATAATGAATCTAATCATTGGCCTATGGACAATTACAGTAGAAAAACACTTCAGGAAATACACACGTGTACTTTGTACTTCTAGGAATTTTGCTGATGAAGCTATATAAATTTGTATACCAGAAAAGTCCATTACACAGCATTACTTAGGTTAGCCGAACTTATAAAACTTCTACAAGGTACTTTTAAGGGGTATGTGAAGAATGACAGAAAATGCTCAGCAATGAATGTTAAGTAATATGAGGATGTAAACAGGCGTTATATACAGTGTAAATACATACAGTATATGATACATGTGTGTTTTACATGTGTATTTCTGAAGGTAAGGTACCAAAAGGTACATTTTTCTCTGAGATAAATTTCCAGGTAACTGTATTTTGGTATCCTATGTTTTAAATATTATTCTTATAATCAGAAAATTTTTGATTTTTCTTTTTTTTTGTATTTCAAAATATGGGGATACACGTTTTGGTTATATAGTTTGCTTTTGAATATTTAAAATCATAGTTGTGTCCCTCACTCAAAGTGTGCAATATGCTTTTTGGGTGGGGATTTACCCTTCTCCCTGCTCCCACAGAAAAATTTTGCTTTGTATTTTATTTATTTATTTATTTATTTGAGATAGTCTCAAGCTGTTACCCTGAGTAGAGTGCTATGGCGTCACAGCTCACAAACTTTTGGGCTTAAGTGATTCTCTTGCCTCAGCCTCCCAAGTAGCTGAGATTAGCCTGCCACAACGCCTGGCTTTTTTTTTTTTGCAGTTGTCATTGTTTAGCTGGCCTGGGCCGGTGCGAACCCACTACCCTCGGTGAATGTGGCTGGCGCTGTAACCACTGTGCTCTGGGTGCTGAGCCTACAGAAAAATTTTAAGTAAGGTTTCTTTGTTTGTTTTTTCAAAGACAGAGTGTATCAAGATGTCACCCTGGGTAGAGTGCCATGGTGTCACAGCTGAGAGCAATCATCAACTCTTGGGCCTAAGCGATTCTCTTGCCTCAGTCTCCCAAGTAGCTGGGACTATAGGTCCCCTGCCACAACACCAGGTATTGTGTGTGCGTGTGGCAGTTGTCATTGTTTTAGCTGATGCAGCCAGGTTCGAACCCACCAGCCTCAGTGTATGTGGCCAGTGCCCTGCCCACTGACCTATGGGTGCCGCCTTAAACAATGTTTTTAAAAATAGAAATTAGGGGCTCTGTGGCTATGGCTCAAGCGGCTAAGGCGCCAGCCATATACATCTGAGCTGGCAGGTTCATATCCAGCCTGGGCCTGCCAAATAATGATGGCTGCAACCAAACAATAGCTGGGCATTGTGGCAGATGCCTGTAGTCCCAGCTACTTGGGAGGCACAGGCAGGAGAATTCCTTGAGCCCAGGAGTTGGAGGTTGCTGTGAGCCATGATGCCATGGTCCCAGGGGGACAGCTTGAGGCTCTGTTTCAAAAAAGAAAAAATAGAAATTAGGGGGGCACCTGTGGTTTAAGGAGTAGGGCACTGGCCCCATATACTGGGGGTGGCAGGTTCAAGCCCAGGCCCGACCAAAAACTCCAAAAAAACAAAAAATAGAAATGAGACTTTAATTTTATTTACTGTCTTATTCAAAAAGCAGTATGGTTATACTGTGAAATTACAGAATATTTCAAATTAATATTAAGAGAAGCAAGAACTAGCCAGTGCTGTTAAATAAGACACTTGATAATTTTCTTTTTGCAACTAAAAGTAATAGTTTGGAATTTCAAAATTCTTTTCTTGCTCCAGAAACACTCATAGCTTACAAGAACCAGATCCTTGAACTGAACCATGAATTAAAGATTGAGGAAATACAACATTTAATACAATTACACTGTTACATGTTAATTGAATTTTAACTTTCCCTTTTTACTTTAAAATGCTGTATTAGGTATGAAGTTTTTATTTTAATCATTTTGAAAGCTGTCACTTACGGTACATTTATGTGCTGACACTGAACACAGGGTTTTGTCCTCACGTGCTACCTTAGGTTAAACTGTGCAAATGCCCAAACAGGTTTAAGAAGGTTAGGGCCATACAAATACATTGTATTGCAAACTGCTTAACTACCGTGGTACACTTTGATGTCTTATTTCTCAGGCCCATGTTTTGTTTTGTTTTTGTTTTTGTTTTTAAAGAAAAGGGAAAATGGTAGATATTGAACCTTTTATTTTCTAAAGTAGACATATTTTTAAAAAATTTTTTGAAAAACCAATTTAATATGAAATTGACCCTCCTATTGTTACATTTCTTTTAAAATGCAGTTTTTAATGAGAAAAGGCTCCACATATCTAATATGCTTACTACTCTATGCCATGCCTTTATTCATTAACAATTTCAATATAAATGTATCTGTAATACCTACTTCGTTCTTTTTTTGAGACAGAGTCTCACTGTATCACTCTGGGCAGAGTGCTGTGGCATCATGGCTCACAGCAACCTCAAATACTTGAGTGATTCTCTTGCCTCAACCTCCCAAGTAGCTGGGACTACAGGTGCCCACTATGGCACCTGCTACAACGCCCGGCTATTTTTTGGTGGTAGGTGTTGTTTGGCAGGCCGAGGCTGGGTTCGAACCCGCCAGCTCCAGTGTATGTGGCTGGCGCCCTCGCCGCTGAGCTATAGGTGCCGAGCCACCTACTTTGATCTTTCAAAGCTATATAGAAGTCTGCTGTAAAGATGTACCATAATTTACAATAGGGTACCATAATGTACCATTTGGTGTTCAGTGATTTGGGCTGCAGTCTTAACTGATTTGTGGGGATTACTCAGTTGCCTGAGGGCAGTTTACCTTGTGTAAAATTATAAGGTCACATGTGCTTGTGACTTCAGTCATTATTCCTTTACAGCAGTAAGGCTAATGTGGTAAGTAATACTTCAGTAGAATGAACATTTACTTGTTCTTAAAGTGAAAAACATGTTTATTAACATTCAAACTCCCCTCATACAAGGCCATATAAAATTCTTAGCATTTTGATTATACATTAGTCTATATTTTCTACATAGTTACAGTGATGTATAATATAATTTACTTTTCATAATACATTGTTTCAGTACATCATTAGTTCTGTTAAATATAAGCACTTTCAAATTCAATACTTGAACAATTTCCTTTGTACATAGTTTAGCAGGACTAATTAGCATAAGTTGCTTTTTATTAAGAGGTATATGATCTGAGTATTAACAGTTGCTGAAGTTTGGTATTTTTATGCAGCATTTTCTTTTTGCTTTGATGATAACGCCACAAAACTCTTAAGTATAATTCAGTAAGTAATGTCCAGTACTTAGCCAGTACTTAAACGGCTGAATCAAATTCATACATAACACTATAGTATTAATAACATTAAAAAAAACTTTTGAAATCTGCACTAGTACAGACTGTTCCTATCAGGATAAGACTACTTGGGAATGGGAAGGAAAAAGCTTTCAGTTTCTTTGTGCTGATAAGAGGAAAAATGCTAAATTACCTTGTTGCCTTTTACTAATGATGGCAATTTGGGGAAATACCAGAACAAATATATTCCAGCTCAACAACTCTAGATAACTTTATGGAGGTGGAAGTTGGCTTAGCTCATGCTAGGTGGCCACAGCACTGACCTGGTGTGTGAAACACAAAACGTTTGCATACTTGATCTAGCTCTTAATTGCAAGCTACACTGAGGATTTTTTTTTTAAAATATTTTGGCTAATATTTCATTCCAAAAGAACTGATAAGATGCTTGAGTTACAGCACCAGTCTATTTGTGAAATGAAGTATACTCCTGCAGATAAATACTGGATCAAAAAGCCTGTTTTCAGTATTCAGATTAAATTGCAGAATACTAAAAAATAAGTTATTTCTACAGAAGTCTCTGAAGGGAGCAAAAAAATCAAATACAGTATGTACCTAAGTTTTTCAAAGAGAAATATACCAATTACATTCTAAAGGTCAAACAGTATTTGCTATGTTGTAATCCCGTTCACCATTAGGCTGCAATTGGACCACGACACTGTGTTCATTAATTTCATTTTCTGCATCACTACTGTCGGTCTCTTCATTGTCATCTTCCTCGTAGTCTGAAGATTCTGTCATGTTCTGATGTGAATGAGATTCTGACAGCGCCCCAAACGACTGAGCACTGACAGAAGCTAAAGGTCTAAGTAAAGGGGTGTGCTCTGACACTTCATTTTCTTCTTGACTACTATCTGTGTCAGAGTCTGAATCACCTTGAGAAGGAACAACTTTTTGCTTGCAGACTGGACACGTTTTTTTAGTTTTAGTTAGCCAAGGGTCTACACACTTGCAGTGATAAGCTGTTGAAACAAAATATACATCTTCAGTTAATATGCTACGGTTGAGAATATATTTAATTTCTTGTCTTATTCAGTTTTTTCTGTGAATCATGTAGGGACAGGAGAAGAAAAGTTTGTAAATTTTCACAAATATACCTCCATCCTTTAACGAGACCATTAATTAGTATAGGGCCTGGGTTATGGAGTGCTAATAAGTATTTTCTGTCTCTTCCCCTGTAATACTGAACCTAAATATAAATTAGTCTATGTGTAAATTCACAGCAGAATGCAATTACTCATACCATGGGAACAGGGAAGGATTCTGAGCTTGTCTCCATCTTCATACTCATCCAAACAAATGGCACATACATCATACTCATCTCCTGTAACAGAAAATTGTAAATAAAATAACATAGAGAAGTATTCTAAAGTTTTCAAATGTTTCAAGTTAGGTCTTTCTCAGTTGTTTTAAACCTGGTTCGATTTATTTATTAATAGTCATGACTTTTGTTTGTTTTTTGGTCAGACTCAAAGATCTGCTTTGCTGTTGAGACTCTAGGACCTGAAGTTTTAATTTACCCTTTTACCTAAAAATACATAATTATAAATTATGTCAAATTTGTTAACTTTAACTTTGCAAAAGATTCTAATAAGAATCATAATTTATGTAGCTTTATTCAGATGCTAGTTTTGAAATATTTTATGCCAAAGAACAAAATTTCACTGTTCATAAAATTTTAAAGTCTTTGAGCCATTTTTAAAATAAAAATGGAAACACGTTGGCTGGGCACAATGGTTCACAACTGTAATCCTCATACTCTGGAAGGTTGAGGTAGGTGATCATTGGAGCGCAGGAGTTTGAGACCTGCCTGAGTAAGAGCAAGACCTGCCTGAGTTTGAGACCTGCCACATCTCTACTAAAAATAGAAAAATTAGCAGGGAATCATGGTGATGCCTATAGTCTCAGCTACTCAGGAGGCTGAGTCAAGAGAATCACTTCAACTCAAGAGTCTGAGGTTGCTGTGAGCTACGAAGCCATAGTACTCTACTGAGGGCAACAAAGTGAGACTTTGTCTCAAAAAAAAAAAAAAAAAAAAGGTAAACATGTTAGAACATACTCAAACTTTTAAATCAAGTATGGTAGTAGGCTCGGCGCCTGTGGCTCAAATGGCTAAGGTGCCAGCCACGTACACGTAAGGTGGTAGGTTCAAATCCAGCCCAGGCCTGCCAAACAACAATAATGGCTGCAACCAAAAAATAGCTGGGCATTGTGGCGGGCACCTGTAGTCCCAGCTACTTGGGAGGCTGAGACAGGAGACTTGCTTGAGCCCAGGAGTTGGAGGTTGCTGTGAGCAGTGAAGCCATAGCACTCTACCCAGGGGGACAGCTTGAGGCTCTGTCTCAAAAAAAAAGTATGGTAGTAAACATAAACCAATTTGAAAGGAGACATACTGGGCTTCATATCTCCAGCATTGACCAGTTCTGTGGTGCTTGACAAACTGCTTAGCCTTTGACATCCAGATCTTTATGTATAAAAAGATTTTATCATTGCAGGTTGTAAGGATAAAATGAGATGATATAAACCAAAGGCCAGGCATGTAGTGTTCAATAAATGGTGGTACGTACTATATCATTCCCATTGTAATTGTCTTACTGTTGAATATATCATTTTTATAATCCTGGGAGTTTATTAATAGCTCTTTTTTGGAGTTCCAGTCTAGTTATAAGTCTTTAAAGGAACTGACAGTCCTTTGAATACGTCAGTTAATACTGGTTTAGGCACCACTGTTAACGGCTTTCAATTCAGTATTTTCCATTAAATAAATGTTAGGTTAAAAACTTACAAAAATCTTGAAAAGACAGTTAAATTCATTGCCTGTCCCATAAGGAGGGACAACCACCTTAAGAGACATACAGAAATAAATATATAATCTGGATGAACAGGACAAATAAACAGAATGATAGTTCTGAAACAGTCTCTTTAATGTTTTTTAGTCATTTAAAACAGCACATTCAGGAGGAGTCCTAAATAGAAAGTTTTAATGAAAAGTATTAAATTTTGTACAGCATCTTGAAATTGGTCACTGAAGTATCACCTATCCAATACATTTTATAACAAATGCCTATCTACATGTATGTTAGAACCTTGTTTGTGAAATTTGATGAGACTGATTAGCCTAAACTTTTAGAAAACTAAAGGACACCTGATATATCTATAAATATCTGTAATTATACAGATGGTCCATGTATATGGACTTTGAGGACTCAAAGATCTGAGTATAGGGCCTGGGTTATGGAGTGCTAATTTTTATATAATTAAAATAATATAATTCTAATATATTCAGTAATTCAATCATGACTGACTTCTCATAGCAAACTTTCAGTCTCATCACCTTGTGAAAATGTTTACTAAAAACAAATTAATACAGGTGTCTAATACAGACTGTGGCTCAAAGCTGTTCCAAGGTGTTAGATCTGGCAGAGGACAAACAGGTAACAAGGAAGTGGCTAAGGGTGGAGAGTAGGAATCAAATTACAGCTGGGAACTATTCCCTGGTGGTTAACGTACACAGTAAGGAGTTCTTGGTGACCTTCAACTGACCTAGGACTCATTACCACCTAAGTAGCATAGCAAGCGTAGAGCTTTCCTGAAGAATTCTGGAGAAGACTCATGCATAGAATACGGAATCTTACTGTTATATAATCCCAACCTATCAGTCACCCCAAAAGTCAGGACACAAAAATCAATCCTGCCAGGAGAAAGGTGGGACAACTGGTGAGCTTATAAAATGCAGCCTGTGCTCAGCCTGAGGGGCTTTCTCATTTCACTTTGTGTGTGGCTTCCTTCTTTATTTTTACTGTAATAAAGCATGTGGGATTTCTTCTGTGATCAGTCTGTCATTGGGTCAGCTCAGTACCAGTTACCAGTACTCACTCATGGTTGGGAAGTGGGGGACCAGGAACGTGGGAACAAACCTAATAAAGGCTCTAAGATTTATTTTATTAAGGTAGGGAGATTAGTGCTGTTATTTACATAAGGCCCAGTATGATCACAAGGGTCTTTATAAGTGGAGGAGGGAAGCAGAAAGTTCAGAGTCAGAGGAAGATGTGACTAGGGATGAATGCTCAGGGAGATGTGACTATTGGCTTTGAATATGAGGGTCACAAGCCAAGGACTGTTGAGTGGAATGGTTTTTCCCCTAGAAATTCTAGAAAGTAGCACAGCCCTGCCAGCACCTTCATTTTAACTCCATGAAACTTCCTTCAAACTTTTAACCTATATATAATAAACTTAGGTTGTTAAAGCCATTAAGGTTGTGGTAATTTGTTAGGCACAGAAACAGGAAACTAATATAGGTAGTAAGTATTTGGGTTCTCTTTAACCCTTTCCAATCCTACACGGGACCTGGTCCAACATAATGGTTTTTTTAATAAACAAAAGTAAATAAAAATATTTTATGTTACCTAAAATAGATGATAAAATCATCAGGTCAGTTTATATTTATGTTTTTCTGTTTTAAAACTGTAGGATATTTACAAGTAGTCCAAACTGTTTTCCGGCCTCAACTAAGAGGTGGGGAGTATGTGGTTGGCAGAAACATTAGATTGGAAAGGGTTAAATCAGTGGTTCTCAATCTTCCTAATGCTGTGATGTATTTTCATTGTTACAAAGGGGTTAAATATATAGAATTGATGCTTTGATGTCACTGAGCTTTCAAATCAATCTTTGAATTGTTTCCAGTGATGGAAACACTTTAACACATATTAACATACTTGTCTTACGGTTGTTGTAAGGATTAAAAGATAATGCAAGTAGAGATCTTTACATAGTGTTGGGCACATACAGTACCTCTTAACCAATTTCCCAGTGGTAAAATTAGTTAAAAGCATACTGACTCATCACATGGCATAAGGCTGTGGCTAGAAGGTGCTCATGTCCTACCTGTCCCACCAGATGAACTGTATGCTGACAGTGTTGTACTTAGGGTAGTTATGACACATAGTTAAATATTCAGCACCCCTTTTTCTGGGAGTGTAAAAGACTACTGATTTTATTTGAAAGTTAGTTTGAATGCATTAGAAACATTTTAAAAAGCTAGTTGCTCCCTCTACCTCATCCCCAGTCAAAATGTGGTTAAATTTGGTATGGCTAAGAAAACTAAAAGATTAGACAAACTTATATATTAATAAAAAGCAAGAAGGAAAGTAGAATCTAGTTTTTGTCTCAGTTTAAGTACCTGAAACTAAAAATGGTAGCAAATGCATCATGTACCATCATAATTTGGAAATCCAGTCAGTGGAGGCTATGGTCCAACATAAAGTAACTTATATTTATATTTAACTTAAGTTTAGGACATTTATATATTTTTATGACTTACAACCTTAGCAGAGTATAATAATTTTTCTACTGGTTCTGGTAGCATAAGATAAAAGGCCTATAATAAGTGCTTAATAAATGTTAGTTTTATTACTATTAGCATCATACTAGACACAGTTTTTTTTCTTTTTTTTTTTTTTTTTTTTCCTAAAACTGTGGTTCTCAAGTGGAAACAGCCTTTCCCCCCAGGGACGTTTGGTGATACCTAGAGACATTTTTGGTTTTCACAACTGGGAGTTGATGTAGATCAAGAACATTGTTAAATATCCTATAATGTACTAGTCAATCCTACAAATAGAATTATTCCATCTACAATGTCAGCATTGCTGAGGTTGAAAAACCCTGATATGAAGTACTCCAGCCTAACAAAACATTGGTAATTCTCTAGTGGATAAGATGTCAGAAGTTGGGGGAGGAGTGAGAATCAGGTCTGTTATGTAAAACAGTGTAGAAACGCTTCTGTCTGGCATGTTTTTGTCATTGTTGTTTCAATAAAGTATCAGAAAAATTTCATGAAGGTACTTTTGGAAAAGTCTCATCAGAAGATGGCTGACCAGAGACACCAGCTGCCAGAGCATCTAAGAAAGAAGGAAAAGTTTTAGATGAAAAAAAACTGACAAATATAGATTGAGTGTTAATTCCAAGGGAAAAGCGCCAGAACCTACAAGAGATTCCACAGGAATAAGTTGTGACACAGAACAAGAAGGAGCAAAATATTGGCAGAGGTCAACCCCCAGGAGGCTTGGAGTCCAGCAAAAAGGGCAGGTGAGTAGGTTTGTTTTCTCCCTCACATCTCCAGAAGGCAGTAGGCTTCTAGGCTTCTGGAGAGCTTTTCTACTCTCATGAGCCCCAAAGATGCTGCCACCAGTGCACCAGGAGCTTCCTGAAGACAAAGCCCCAGGCTGCCAGCCCCCTTGAGGCACTTCTCATCACCACTGACCCCATCTAGATGGCAGGCACCATGTTGTTTCTCCACTCCTGGTGTGCCTTTGTCCTCTCCAGGGGGCTTCAGCCCCTCAGTTTTCATCTTGCTTCTTCCCCACACAAACATTTCCAACAATGGCAGAGATTGAAGAAGTCACAGGGGACCAGTGGGTGGGAGGGGGGATCTACATGATCCCAGAATCTAGGCTTCTGGGAGGGCTGCCTTCCACAGAGAGGGAGATAACCACCACATTCAGAAACTTTCTCTCTCCATCCCCTCCCCCACCCGAGGCTGCCAAGAGAGACGATTGAGCTGCTTCCTCCTCTTTGTCAGTGTATCCACAATAGGGGGGCTTACAGAGAGTGGAGCTCAAACCTTTCTTCTTAAAGACCTGCAGTTGTCCCTGCTCATCAGCCTTCCCTAATACCACTTGCCCAGTTGCTCCATCAGAGCAGGGCACACTTCTGCTTGAGTATTCCACAGTCAAGTTGGAACCAGCACACTTCTCCTTGGCATGGCCAGAGATTGATTTTCAGAGGCCTGGGGACAGACTCAGAAGCCACATCCTGTACCCTCAGGACTTGATTATGTTGTTCAGAAGCACAAAGGAAGATTTGTGAACTAATCTCAGGAGATGAGAGAGCCTATAGGGGCAGAACTGAAAAGAGTGCCATGTGGGTCCTAGCTACTGGGTACTTGTGGAACACCCCTTCCCTCCTGGGAAGGCTGCACTCTCAGACCAGGATTGGATCCTGAATGGGGAGCTCCCAGCCCTTAGTACCTTGCAGGGGAGCTCAACTAGTTTGAGTTCCTGCCTGCTGGCAGCCATCAGATGGAAATAGTGAAGGAGGGGAAGGGGGAAAGAGCAAACCTACTCCTAACAGCCACAGAGTCAATCTCTGAAGGCCTATCCTCCACAAGCATACTTTCTGGCTGAGTGAGGCCACTTTTACCCCTGCAGAAATAGTTACCTTACCAGCATGAGCACAGGCTCACCCAAACCAGCCCCTCCCCTCATTTGCCTCTGCTGTGGTAGAGAATAAGGAATACTTGGAAGTTCCAAGGCCCCACCGACCACCTGGGGCTAGAGACAGTCACAGGTCCCAAAAACAATGCAGTAGCTTGTTCCTTCTAGGAGCACCACATCCTGACAGGGAGGTCAATTTGCACAACACTTTACAGAAGTTACTGACTCAATCATACCGGGTGTGGTTGTTTCTTACCCACAAGCACCATCTACTGTCTCAGAAATTAAACTGGGTGTGTTGATATAATTCACACTGTTATGAAGATCACAGGGCTGGGGAAGGCAAAAGGAACACAAAAGACCTCTACCTTCTCTCATCAAAGAATCTGTCACCACTGCTAAAGCCTACAAATAACTAGCAACTGAGAAAACCACCACACCAAAGTATCCATCCAGAAGCCAAACTGCCATCAAAGCACCCACAAGCAAAGCCAAAGGTTGTTACCCAACATACGCAAAAACACAACCTTATGAGTATGTATGTGTGCTTAGCCCCGTCTAAGCAAAAGTAGTAAGTGACAGCTGCCCTGGATGAGAAGTAATCAGCGAAAGAACTCCAGAAGTATGAAAAATCAGAGTGAAAGGACAACCCCCCCAAAAGATAATACTAGATCCCTAATAATACCAATCAAAATGAAAATTTTGAAATAAGAGATAAAGAATCCTAAATATGGATTATAAGGAAGCTCAATGCAATCCAAAAGAAAATGAAAAACCAACTCGAAGAAACAAAAAAAAATCAAATGAATGAAAAATTCATTATAGAGTTAAATATATTTAAAAAAATAGAACTTCTGGAAATGAAAAATTCATTTAAGGAAAATACAAAACACACAAGTTTTAAGAATAGAACAGACTTGGCAGAAGAATCTCAAAGCCTGAAGACAACTCTTTCAAGTTAACTCAGCCAGTCAAAAATAAAGAATGGAGAATTAAGAGGAATGAACAAAGCCTATAAGAAATATGGAATTATATTAAATGGCCAAATATAAGAATTATAGTTATCCATGAGGGTAAAGAAGAAAACACACAAAGGCTGGAAAATCTATCTGAGAGAATAGCTAAAGAAAACATCCCTGGTCTTGCTAGAGATTTAGACATCTGGGTATAATAACCTCAATGTACACCTAAGAGATTGATTGCAAAGAAGCAATCACCAAGATATATAGGTATCAGACTGGCCAAAGTCAACACAAAGAAGGAAGGAACTCCTACAAGCCATTAGGTGAAAATATTTAAGTAACTTACAAGGAAAAACCCATCAAGCTAACTGCAGACTTCTAAACTAAGATCTTATAAGCAAAAAGGGACTGGGAATCATTCTTCAATCTGCTTAGCAGAAGAGCCAGCCTAGACTCTTGTATCCTACAAAACTAATTTTCACAAATGACAAATAAAGACTTTTCCAGACAAGCAAATACTAAGGGAATTTGTCAAGACCAAACCTGCCCTGAGGAAATACTCAGAACTGCATTATATGTGGAAGCACAATGGTCACCCACCAGTGTAAAAGCACAGAAAAGCTAAAGTTTAGAGCTCATATAAAACAACAGCGCAAGAGGAAAAACAAAGCAATAAGGTACTACTACCCAACAGGACAAACAGGACAGCATCCCTCCTATCAGTTCTATCAATCCACATAAACGTTCTGAATGCCCCACTTAAGACATAAGCTGGTTGAATGGATGAAAAAATAAAACCCAAATATCTGCTGTCTCCAGGAAATATATCTGACCCACAAAGACTCATGCAGACTCAAGGTGAGGAGATGATTAAAAATACTCATGGATACGGAAGCCGAAAGAAAGCAGGTGTAGCCATTCTCATATCAGATAAAATTGACTTTAAATCAACAATAGTAAAGATAGACAAACATGGTCACTATATAATGGTAAAAGGAGCAACTCATCAAGAACATATAAAAACTGAAATAGGATCTGCACTCATAAAAATTAATTCATGATGCACAACAGACAGAAACATAAGACATGAAACTATAAGAATTCTCTAATAAAATGGTGGCAAAACTCTTATACTCAATTCTTTGGCCTAGGCAAAGAATTTATGAAGAAGATCCTAAAGGTAATCAATCACAGCAACAATAAAAATTAACAGATTATATTAAAAGGCTTCTTCATAGTCAAAGAAACAATCAGTGGAATAAATAGACAACCTACAGAATGAAAGAAAATATTTTCATGCCATACATCTGAGAAAGGGCTGATAACCAGAATCTGCAAAGAACTCAAGCAAATCAGCAAGAAAAGAAAACACAGAACCCCATTAACAAGTGGGCAAAAGACATAAAGAGAAATTTTTCAAAAGATAAACAGCCAATAAACATGAAAAAAAAAAAAAAGCTTAACACAGGGAAATGCAAATCAAAACCACAATGAGATATCTCCTAACTCCAGTGAAAATGGCTTTTATTAAAAAATCTCAAAAAAACAGATGCTGCTGTGGATACAGAGAGAAAAGAACTCTTACATACTAGTCACAGGAATGCAAACTAGTACAACCCTATGGAAAGTTGTATGGAGATACCTCAAAGAACTAAAAGTAGACATACTATTTGACCCAGCAATTCCATGACTGGGTATTTACCCAAAGGAAAAAAAAGTCATTTTTTCAAAAAGACATGGGCACTCGAATGTTTATTGTAGCACAATTCACAATCACAAATGTGGAATGAACCCAAATGCCCATCAAGACATGAGTGGATTAATACATATAAAATATGGTATACGTATATGATGAAGTACCACTCAGCCATTAAAAAAAAAAAAAGATGGACTAATACATTTTATAACAACATGGATGGAACTGGAGACCATTCTTCTTTTTTTTCTTTTTTTTTTTGTTGAGACAGAATCTCACTATGTCACCCTTGGTAGAGTGCCATGGTGTCACAGCTCACAGCAACCTCAAACTCTTAGGCTCAAGCAATTCTCTTGCCTCAGCCTCCCAAGTAGCTGGGACTACCGGCACCCACCACAACACCCGGATATTTTTTGTTGTGGTTGTCATTGTTGTTTTTAGCTGGCCGGGGCTGGGCTCGAACCTGCTACCCTTGGTGTATGTGGCCTGTGCTGCAACCACTGTGCTACGGACACCGAGGTTGGAGACCATTCTTCTACATGAAGTATTGCATGAAAGAAAAAAACAAACGCGAGTAGGGGCGGAGCCAAGATGGCGAACTGCAGCCAGCTTTTTACAGAAGCTCCCGTCCAGAAGGAGGCTGAAAGGACAGAACCTTAGCAAAGTAGCTGATGGTTTGGAGCAGAGACAAGAGAGAAGATTGAAGAGTGCACTTCAACCTTCCTGAGGCGAGCTGCGAC
>NW_003852631.1:1744606-1747623 GCF_000181295.1 Otolemur garnettii
AAAAGAAAAAAACAAACGCCATAGGTAGTCACTATTAAATTGTAACCAATCAGTCAACACTCATGTGCACTTTGGTAATAAAACTCAACCAAAAGCAAGCATGAGGAGCCAGTAGAGGAGATATAAATTTAAATGTAATAGATACAGTGCACACTATCTGGGTGATATGCATACTTGTGACTTTAACTCAAACTGTACAAAAGTTATTCATGTAACCAAAACATTTGTACCCTCATAATATTCTGAAATTTTAAAAAAAACCTAAATATTTATGCACCTAACACAGGAGTACCTAGATTCATTAAGCAAAACCTACTGAATCTAAGCCAAGAGATAAATAGCATCTTAACTGCCAGAGACTTTAACACCTCCTTGACAGAACTAGAAAGATCATCTAAGCAGAAAATAAACAAACACTGGCCTTAAAGGAGATTTTAGAACAAATGGGCCTAATGGACATTTATAGAACATTTTGCCCAGAAACTACTGAATACATATCATTCTCATGAGCACACGGAACATCTTCAAAGACTGATTATATATTAGGCCATAAAACATGTCTCAACAAATGAGAGGAACCATACCGTGTATCTTCTCAGACCACAGTGGAATAAAACAAGAAATTAAGAGAAACACTCAAATTTTACAAGAAGCCATAGAAATCAAATAACCTGCTGGTGAGTGGTTATTCAGTTAAGAATGGAATTAAGATGGAAATCAAAAGATTCCTCAAACTGAACCACAAAGGGGACACAAGCTATCCAATTCTATGGCAGTTAGCAAAAGCAGTCCCAAGGAAAAACGTCATAGCCTTCAATACCTACATCAAAAAAACAGAAGGATCACAAATTAACAATCCAATAATACATCTTGAGGAACTAGATAAGGAAAAGCAAACCAAACCCAATGCCAGCAGAAGAAATAATTACGGTCAAAGCAGAATTAAATAAAATGGAAAACAAAAAAGCAATATAAAAGATCAATGAACCAAAAAGTTGTTTCTTTGAAAAGATAAACAAAATTAATAGATTGCTTGCTAGATTAAGCAAGAATGTAAGAGGAAGGACCAAATAAGTTCAATCAGAAATGAAAATGGAGATACTACAACTGATATGACAGAAATAAAATATTGTCTGTGAATACTATGAAAATATCTGTACATATAAACTTGAAGATGTAGAGAAAATGGAAATATTCCTGGAAATACACAACCTTCCAAGACTCAATCAGGAAGAAATAGATGTTCTGAACAAACCAATAACAAGCAAAGAGATGGAAGCAGTAATACAAAATCTTCTAACAAGAAAGTGCTCCGGACTCAATGGATTCACAGATGGATTTTACCAGATCTACAAAGAAAAGCTGATACCCATACTGCAGAAATTATCAATAACATTGAGCAGACAGGAATCCTCCCCAATTCATTCTATGAAGTCACTATCACCTTGATACCAAAGCCAGGAAAGGATACAATAAAAAAGGAAAACTACAGGCCAATATCCCTTATAAATATAAATGCAAAAATGCATCTATATTCCGCAGAATACTAGCAAACCAAATTCAACAGCACATCACAAAAATAGTCCACCATGACCAAGTGTGGTTCACTGCAAGTGTATCATTTACTGCATAAGCAGAAGCAAGAACCACATGATCACCTCAATAGGTATAGACAAAGAATTCAACAAAATTTAGCCTTTCATGATAAAAACCCTCAATAAACTAAGCATAGAAGGAACATATCACAAAGTTCTGAAAGCTATATTTGATATGAAAACCGACAGCCAACATCATACTAAATGGAGAAAAGCTGAAAGCAATCCCACTAAGAGTGGGAACAGGGTACAAGTGAATCTTTCTAAGAGTAGAATATGAACGTTTTAACACAATAACTAAGAAAATGACATGAAGGCTATGTTGACCAGTTTGATGGAAATGTTTCAAATTGTATGTGAAAGCACCACACCGTACTCCAAAAGTGCATTAATGTACATAGGTACCATTCAATTAAAAAAAAAAAGAGTGGGAACAAGACAAGGGTACCCACTGTCACCACTTGTATTCAACAGGATGTCTTAGCTAGAACAATCAGGCCCGAGAAAGAAATTAAGGGTATCCAAACAGAGAAAGAGAATGTCAAATTATTGCTTTTTGATGATGATACGATCTCAAATTTAGAAAATCCAAAAAGCTCCACCAAAAGATTCCTGGAATTGATAAATAAATTCATCAAAGTCTCAGGTTACAAAAATCAATGTACACCTATCAGTAGCACTCTTATATACCAATAACATTCAAGCCCAGAGTGAAATCAAAGACTCTAAACCATTCACAATACCTACAAAGACAGTAAGATAACCAAGAAGGTAAAAGATCTCTTACAAAGAGAACTACAAAACAATGAGGAAAGATAACATAGATGATAACAAATGGAAAAATATGTCAGACTGGTAGACTCAACATTGTTGAAAGGTCCATACTATCCAAAGTGATTTGTAGATTCCACGTGATCCCCACCAAAATACCAATGTCATATTTTAAAAATCTATGAAAATAATCCTAAGCTTGAGAAGCACAAAAGAGTCCAAATAGCCAAAGTAATCTTAAGCAAAAAGAACAAATCTGGAGGCATCCCATTACCAGATTTTAAACAGTACTACAAGGCTATAGTAAACCACAACAGCATGGTATTAGCACAAAAACAGAGACACAGAACAAAGAACCCTGATATAGAACCATCCACAACTGCAAACTGATCTTTGACAAAGCACACAAAACAAAATACACTGGGGAAAAGAAGCCCTATTCAATAAATGGTGCTCAGAAAATTGGATAGCCATATACAGACGACTGAACCAGGATCCTTATCTCTCATGACTCACAAAAATTAATTCAAGATGAATAAAGACTTAAAAATTAAGGCATGAAACCATAAGAATTCTAGAAGAAAATGTTGGAAAAGCTCTTCTACATACTGGTCTAGGCAAGGAATTTATGAAGAACCCAATGGTAGGTGA
>NW_003852631.1:1747837-1756733 GCF_000181295.1 Otolemur garnettii
AAAAAAAAAAAAAAAAAAGAAAAAGAAAAAAAAACTCAGTGGTAACCACGACAACAGCAAATATAAATAAATAGGACTTGATTGAATTAAAAAGCTTCTGTACACTGCAGAAATAATGAACAGAGCAAATTGACAACCTACAGAATGAGAGAAAATATTCACAAGAGATACATCCAATAAAGGGCTAATTGCCAGCATCTACAAAGAACTCAAGCAAATCAGCAAGAATAACAGAACTCCATTAAAAAGTGGGCAAAAGAAATTAACAGAAGTTTTTCAAAAGAAGATAGAGAAATGGCCAAAAAACATGAAAAAATGCTCAACATTACTCATCATCAGGGAAATGGAAATTAAAACCACAATGATATATCATCTTACCCCAGTGAGAATGGCTGTTTAAAAAGTTCAAAAATAAGAGATGCTGATATGAAAGCAGAAAGAAAGAAATGTTTATACACTGTTGTTGAGACTTCAAGTTAGTACAACCTCAATGGAAAACAGTGTAAAGATTCCTCAAAGACCTAAAAGTACCTATCATTTGATCCAACAATTCCATTACTAGGTTATTTACTCAAAGGAAAATAAGTCATAGAAAAAAACCCTGCACTCACGTATGTACTGCAGCACAATTCACAACTGCAAAGGTGTGGAATTAAACCAAGTGCCCATCAACTCATGAACAAAACATGGTATATGTTTCTATGGAATACTACTCAGCCACAAACAAAGATGAATTAATGACCCTTTCAACAACTGGATGGAAATGGATACCATTATATTAAGTGAAGTTTCTAAAGAATGGGAAAAAAACCCCACATGTACTCACTATTAAATTAGAACTAACCAATAAGCACACATATGTACAAAGGGAAGTAAAACTCAATGGAAAATAGCAGGAGAGAGAGAAGGGGACGGGTGAAAACCTACCTAATAGGTACAGTGAACTAGTACTATTTGCATGATGGGCATACTTATAATGCTGACTCAAGTATTACAAAAGCAAGCCATATAACCAAAAACATTTGTACTTCCAGTAATATTCTGAAATGAAACAAAGGGAGTGTTATGTTATAACATGTAGGTGGACAAAACTTTGATTTTTCCCTTCTAAACGTATTCCTTCTTGGTTTCCCCCCACAAATTTCCAGTCCAGGGTGACACCTATGGCTCAAAGTGGGGGGGGGGAACGCCACCCCCATATGCCAGAGGTGGCGGGTTCAAACCCAGCCCTGGCCAAAAAACTGCAAAAAAAAATTTCCAGTCCAAAACCTTGACTATCAGATATGGCAGAAGCATTTACATATCATAACATGAATCACACAAAGACCTAGGCAGCCAATGCAGTTGTATGAACTGAGTATCAGGCCTGGGCATATCTTTGATGCCTCTTCTCCCTAAAGCCTTTATTCAATCTCTCAACAAGTCCTGTAAACTTTTTATCTACAAAACATATTCTGAATCTGTCCTCTTCTCTCCATCTCCTCAATTACTCTGGCCCAACAATCTGGATTACTCTAAGCACTTCCTCTCTGGTCTCCCTTCTATTGCTGTGCCCTGTAGTTCTCCTCTTAGCAGCCAGAGTGATCTTTTAAAAATGTGTATCACAGCATGTCATTCCCATTTAAATGGCTCTCCATCTCACTAAGAATAAAATTGGAGCCCTTTATTATGTCCTTTATATAGCTGTCTGTGATCAGATCCCTGCCTCCCTCTCCTACATCTATGCTTCAAACTCTGATCTTCTTTCAGAGTTTCAGTATTTGAAAAAATATGAATATAAGTTAGGTAGGGACTTGCATTTGGCCAAGCTAAACAATTAACATCATAAAAGTAACAGACATAAATTAATAGACATAAAAGTAGATATAGAAAGTAGATATCTAAAGTAGATATAGGAAGAGAAATCACCATTTCCAGAGATGACACAAAACTGAGCTGGTTTGAAAAAATCTAGTCATAGCACAGACAAACCTACCTAACAGGTAGGTTGATGCAGAACTTAATGGTTCAATTTTATATCAAACCACAAGTCTACCAAATTAAAAGGTAAAAGAGACTGAACATTCAGAGCAAATATATACATATATATTTATGTATATACATATATATGTATAAATTGCATGAGAGACAATGACTGAACTACCCAGGAATGATGCATCATAGGGTTTCTGAGTTTGCCATTTACTCGCCACTTCTGCCAGTGAGGAAAACAATAGCTTTTTCTAGCAAATAAAAATAAATAAATCTTATCTCACATCCTCTATATCAGTTCCCAAGAATTCTGAACAAAATACAACGGGATAAAATATTTTCAAAGCCAAATTTGCCTGAAGACTTCTTAATTATTTTCATGCCCTGGGCAAAGGAACTAATATTTAAAGTTAGATTAAAAGCAGTCAAGTGTGATTGTAAAAAAAGAAGCATTTCTTTGTAACTAGATTTTAAAAAGTTAAAAAAAATTATAAAAATTAACATTACCCTATTTTTTATGCAATCCACTATAAAATGCTAGATGGCATTTTTCCTATTCTATAAACTAATTTTTTTTCACCTTCTATGCATATTACCTTGGAAAATCTCAATGATTAAGTTATCAGGGGAAAATGCTTTTAGATATGAAATAGATTTTTTATCATTTGTATTTCAGGGATCCAGCTGTTACAACATACTGATGGGTTAAGGAGAGCTAGCTTCCTGAGAGACTGCCCTCAATGCTTAGCAGAGGGACTGCAAAGTGAAAACATAAGGATTTCCCATCTGTTAGGAAACATGGTGTGTGGTAACTAGTCCTCATGAGTTAAATCTGGAGAAATACATTAATTGAATGATGCAGGAGATACAGAAAACTGAAATTTGAATTGAAGAGCCACCTTTGGGGACAATTATGAGTAATGAAGAAATTTATAAGGATAGTAGTTGCTTCAGAAACAAGAAAACAAGTAAAAGGCTATTACAATTTTACATGTGCTAGAGTTGGGTGAATTAACACCTAAATTGTTTAAATATTAATTAGCACCAACATTTCTGAAAGCACTACGAAAGTGACAATAAGAGTTAAGATTATTATGTGCCAAAAGTATGGTAAATATGAAAGTGCTGGCTGACTTTATAGATACCCTAGTTGTGCAAGGTGGAGCTTCAAGTTGCCAATTATTAAAGTTTCTGTGGAGTTGATTATAGGCTGTGCCTACAGAAGATTTTTCCACATGTCAAATTCTTTTTGGTTCATTGGCAAACAATTCCAAAATAGAAGTAACTTTTAACACACAAAGCAGTTAATCATTAGAATAGCTCCTTTTCTTTCTTTTTCTCCTCCTCACCCCACTTTAGGTCAAGGGGAGGGTAAAGGGTAATGGTAAGGGTTTAATAGTAATATAAATGTTACAGATTCCTCTACCATTTCTACAACATCTTAAAAGCCTGCAAGCATTCTTTTAAAGACTTCCACGGCTTGGCACCGTGACGACTCACTGCAGTGGTGAGCACCCACAGAAGTGTTCTACACATCCCTTCATGTTTTCAATTAGAAGCAACAATGAGAAAACTACAAATAAGTTAGGAATTTTTTCTTTCTAACATCTGTATGTTCACTTCCTCAAAACCACTAGAGTATACTAAAACATGTAACAACTATACCTCTTTCATTTACTTTAGATCCCCAAACTCACAATAACCAAAAAACTCTACAACAAAAATACCACTAGCTCAAACTTACCGTTATTGAAAAGAAATCTCAAGTGGAATGTTTATAAAGTTATATATTTTCCAACTGCTTCATTATTTTGGCAGTCTTTTTCTTTTTTTAATCATAAAATAATGTTTAATGACTGAATTTTGATGACACTAATATTTTTACTTATGATTTTTATTTAAGAGTTGGTTGGTATTTAGAGACAAAATCTCATTCTGTCACCCAGGCTGGAGTATAAACATAGCTCACTGATGCCTCAAACTCCTGGGCTCAAGTGATTCTCCTGCCTCAGTTTCTCAAGTAGCTAGGATTACAGCCACAAAATGTCATGCCTGGCTCATTTTTTTTTTCTTTGTAGAGACAGGAGTCTTGCTGTGTTGTCCAGGCTGTCTTAAACTTAACTTAAGAGATCCTCCTGCCTCGGCTTCCATTACTCTTTTTTCAGGCCACTCTGGTAACAGACATGCATTAACAGGAAAACTGAGGCAAGAGGATTGCTTGAGGCCAAGAGTTGGAGGTTGCTGTGAGCTATGACACCATGGCACTCTACCCAGGGCGAAAGCTTAAGACTCTGTCTCCACACACAAAAAAGATTACTATTAAATTATACACAATAAAATCTGATAACCTAGAATAAATGGATAAATTCCTGGAAACATAGAGCCTACCACTACTGAATTGTGAAGAAATAAGAAACATAAACATACCTATAACCAGTGAGGAGATTGAAGCTGTAGTTTAAAAAAAAAAAAAAAAACAGAACAAAAAAATCCACCTCTCAACAATATACAGGCCTAGACCAGATGGATTCACTGGGAAAACCTACCAAACATTTAAAGAGAATTAACACTAATCCTTCGTCTACTCTTTGAAACAATCGAAGAAGAGAGAATGTTCCCAAATTCATTCTATGATGCCAGAATTATATTGACACCAAAATAAGACAAAGACATAAGAAAATAAGCTACATAATACTGATGCAAAAATCCTCAACAAAATACTAGTTAATGGAATTCAACAACACATTAAAAGGTTTATACACCATAACCAAGTGAGATTTGCATATGGGATGCAAGTATGACTCAATATATGGAAATAAATTCATATACTATATCACGTTAGCAATATGAAAGAAAAAACCACATGAACATTTCATTTGATGCAAACAAAATTCAACATCACTTCATGGTATAAACACTTAATAAACTAGAAAGAGAAAGAAACTACCTCAACATAATAAAAGCCATATACAAGAAGGCCTTAGTTAACATTATAATCCACAGGAAAACTCTGAAACGTGTTCCTCTAAGAGCAGGCAAAAGGCAGGACATCTACTCATCATTATTCACCATAGTAAGCAGAGCAATTAGGCAAGAAAAAGAAATAGAATGCATAAGATGGAAAAGAAGACGTAAAATTAACTCACTTCACAGATGCTGTATTCTTATGTGTAGAAAATACTAAAGAGATTCCACATAAAGCCTGTTAAAACTGAAAAACAAATTTAGCAAAGTTGCAGAATGAAAAATCAACATCAATTAGATCTACCATTTACCCCACAATCCCACTAGTAGGCATCTACCCAGAAGGAAAAATAATCCTTTTATCATGAAGACATTTGCACTAGATTATTTAGTGAAGCTTAATTTACAATCCCCAAGATGTGGAAACAACCTAAACGCCCATCAATTCAGGAATGGACTGACAAACTGTGGTGTATGTATACCGTGGAATCCCTATTCAGCGATAAGAAAAGATGGAGACTTAACATCTTTTGTATTAACTTGGATGGAGTTGAAACACATTCTTCTTACTAAAGAATCATAAGAATGGAGGAGCAAGAATCAAATGTACTCAATTTTATTATGAAGCCAGTACACGATCTAATACACTCCCCATTTAAAAAAAAAAACAACTCAATTCATGTTGGGGGCAGAGGGAATGAAGAAGAAGGGGAGATTGGTTTACTCCCACTTAACGGGCACAGTTTAGGGGCATGTGGCACACTTTTTGGGTGTGGGACACAACTAGAAGAGGGATTCTAGCTAACAAATTCAAATATTGTGACCTGGTTGTTTATACCCTTACACTAACCTGAAATTAAAAAAAAAAAAGAAAGAAAGAAAAATCAACATTCAGAAATTAATTACATGTCTGTATAATAACAATGATCCATCCAAAAAGGAAATTAAGAAAGCAATACCATTTACTATAGCAACAAAAAAAGGATAAAATTATTAGGAATAAGCTTAACCAAGGAGGTAAAAGAGTTCTACACTACAAACTAAAAAACACTGCCAAAAGAAATTAAAGATGACAGATAGTAATGGAAAGATATTCTGTGATCATAGATCGCAAGACTTAATATTGTCAAACTTCCATGCTACCCACAGGGATCTAGAGATTCAAAGCAAGGACATCTTTGGCAAAAATTTTAAAACCCTAATAATAAAATCCCAAGTAACTATGAATAGTCAAAACAATCTTTAAAAAGAACAGAGTTAGAAGACTCACACTCCCTGGTTGCAAAGCATCCTGGAAAGCAGCAGCTTAATAATTAAGATGGTGTGTTATTTCAATAAAGAGAGATACATATACCAGTGAAAAAGAATCGAAAGCCCAGAAGTAAATCCTTGCATATATAGCCAAATGATTTTTGATAAGGGTGCCAAGACTATACAATGGAAAGAATAATCCCTTTAACCAAAAAAAAAAAAAAAAACCCTGAGTTTTACCTTATACCATATAAAACTCAAAATGTATTAAAAACTTAAACATAAAACCTAACACTATTAAACTCCTAGAAAAAGAAATACAGGGTAACGCTTCAGGAGACTGAATTTGGTAATGATTTTTCAAAACTACAACAAAATCACAGGCAACAAAAGAAAACAGACAAATGGGACTATATCAGACTTAACTTCTGCTCACCAAAAGACATAAAACAGAGTGAACAAGGGAACCTATGGAATAGGAGAAAATAACTGAAACTCATGTATCTGATAGGGCATTAATGCCCAGATATACAAAGAACTTCTACAACTTAACAGCGAAAAACCAAATAAGTCAATTAAAAATGGAAAAATGACCTGAATCAATGTTTCTCCAAAGAAGGTACATAAATGGTCAATAAACTCATGAAAAGATGTGCATGATCACTAATCATTAGATGAATACAAATCACAACAATGGGATATCAGCGCATACCCAATAGAACATCTGCTATCAAAAGACAGAATACAACAAGGGTTGATGAGAATGTGGAGAAATTGGGAGCCCTTATACATTATTGGCAGGAATGTAAAATAATACAGCCATTATAGAAAGCAGTACAGAGGTTCCTCAAAAAATTAAAAATATAATTATAGTATAATCCAGCAATCCCATTGCCGTATATCCAAAAGCATTCAAAGCAAATCTCAAGGAGATATTTTCTACCTGAAGCATTATTCACAATAAGCACTATTGTGAATAATGAAGCATTATTTACAATAGATGAGGTAGAAACAACACAAATGTCCACTGATGGATGAATCAAGAAATTATGAGATATATATATGTATATATATATATGACATTTTATGCAACTTTTACAAAGAAAATTCTGTCAAATACTATAATATGGATGGGCCTTGAGGATAATGCATTAAGCTAAGCAATATAAGCCAGTTAGTTACAAAAGGACAAATACTGTATGATCCCATTCATATGAAGTATCTAAAGTAGTCAATCATAGACATAAAGGGTAAAAAGGTGGTTATCAAAGGCTAAGGGGAGGAAGAAGAGGGAATTATATTTTGCCATGCATAGTGTGAATTTTTTGCCCAAAGTTTTGAGGGAAAAATAAGGATATGTATGATATATGGGTAGCATGGCTTGAGATTGGGGGAGCCTGGCATGCCTTCCAGGGCCATTGCACCCTCCTGCCTGGGCCTGTGGGCACCTGGTGTTCTAGTCTGGGAGGATGCAGGATCTATTGAGAGTGGACTGGAGCAGCCTCTGCCAAGCGTCCCAATCAGGGGAGGTGGGCCACATTTGTGTGAGGCAAGGGCTGAATCTTGAGTCTCAAGCATAGGAGGGACTGGGAGCCCTGTTCAGTCCCCAGGACCTGCCTGGATGCCACAGTCTGAGCACCATTTTTTTTTTTTTTTTTTTTTTTTGCCAGGGCTGGGTTTGAACCCACCACCTCTGGCATATGGGTCTGGCACCCTACTCTTTGAGCCATAGGCGCTGCTGGACAATTACAATTTTTTTAATAATTCAGTATTATATGTTTACCTTACTATAATCCTTGTTTGTGGATTTATATTTTTCTTTAGAAATAGTCTCATTCTGTTGCCCAGGCTGAAGTGGAGTAGCAAAATCATAGCTCACTGTGATATGAAACTTCTGGGCTCAACCAGTCCTTCTGCCTCAGTCTCCTAAGTAGCCAGGACTACAGGCATGGCAAGTTTTGTTTTTTTTTGAGACAGAGTCTTACTTTGTTGCCCTTGGTAGAGTGCCATGGTGTCATATGACTCACAGCAACCTTAGACTCTTGGGTTCAAGTGATCCTCCTGCCTTAGCCTCCCAAGTTGCTGAGACTACAGGCACCCAGCACAATGCCTGGCTATTTTTAGAGATGGAGTCTTCCTCTTGTTCTGGCTGGTCTTAAACTCTTTTTTTTTTTTTTTTTTTTTTTTGAGACAGAGCCTCAAGTTATCGCCCTCAGTAGAGTGCTGTGGCATCATAGCTCACAGCAACCTCCAACTCCTGGGCTCAAGCCATTCTCCTGCCTCTGCTTCACAAGTACCTGGGACCACAGGTGCCCGGCTGTTTTTTCGTTGGAGCTGTCATTGTTTGGCAGGCCCAGGCTGGATTCGAACCCACCGGTTCAGGTGTATGTGGCTGACACCTTAGCTGCTTGAGCCACAGGTGCCAAGCCTGGTCTTAAACTCTTAGCTCAAGTAATCCACCTGCCTCAGCCTCCTAAGAGTACTAGGATTACAAATGTGAGCCACAGTGCCTGGCTGAGGTAATTTTTTTTTTTAAGGCCAGAGTCTTGGGTGGCACCTGTGACTCAGTCAATAGGGTGCTAGCCCCATATACTGAGGGTGGCAGGTTCAAACCCGGCCCAGCCAAACTGCAACAAAAAAATAGCTGGGCATTGTGGCGGGTGCCTGTAGTCCCAGCTGCTCAGGAGGCTGAGGCAAGAGAATTGCCTAA
>NW_003852631.1:1756753-1777338 GCF_000181295.1 Otolemur garnettii
TTTTTTGAGATAGAGTCTCACTATATTGGCCTCAGTAGAGTGCAATGGTGTCTCAGCTCACAGCAACCTCAAACTCTTGGGCTTAAGTGACTCTCTTACCTCAGCCTCTCAAGTAGCTGGGACCACAGGTGCCCACTACAACACTTGGCTATTTGTTGTTGTTGTTGTTGTAATTGTTGTTTAGCAGGCCTGGGCTAGGTTCAAACCCACAAGCCCCAGTGTAAGTGGCCAGTGCCCTAACCACTGAGGTACAGGCACCAAGCCTAAAAGAACTTCTTTGGAGAGGAGGAAGATGAAATATGTCAGAAACATGGATTTACATAAAAACGAAGAGTCTTAAGGAAGGAGTAAGTGAAGGTAAAATAAAAAGTTTTGTTTTTCTTATAACTTTACTTATAAACAAAAAAATAACAATTTGTTAAAATTATAACAATAATGTATTCAATAATATATACTTGTGAATGTATATACTTATACATAAGGGGGCTTGGATTAGTTGCAAATGTATACAGCAAAATCTAGGGAAACCCTTAAAAGATGTTTTTAAAAAGTATTACTGATATTCTAAGAAATAAAAGAACATGGAATCATACAAAATGATAAATTTTAGAATAGTAGGCAAAGACATAAGAAGAAACAAGAACAACAAATATAAAACAATAACAAATATAACAGATATTAATCCAACTATATCAATATTCACCTCAAATATCAATGCTCTTAATACAACAAATAAAACACAGATTGTCAGAGTAGATCAAAAAATAAGACACAGCTATATTTTGTAAAGAAGTAATCGACTTTAAGGATAAAGACACAATAAATTAAAACTAAAGGGATGGACAAAGATACCATGCTAATCAAAAGAAGTGGCAGTAACTGTATTTTCAGTCAAAGCACACTTCAGTGCATAAAAAATCATCACAGATTAGAAAGACATTACATAATAATAAAAGGATTGGGTTTCCAAGAAGTTACAACAATCCTTAAAGTGTATACACCTAATAACAGGATATCAAAATACATAGGGAATCAACTGATAAAAATACAAGGAGAAATAGATAAATCTACTATTACAGTTGAAGATTTCAACAACCTTCTATCTGAAAGGAAGAAACAAATTCAGCAAGCAGAAATCATCGAGGAAAGAGGTGAACTCAAGAGTACCACCAATCAACTAAATATATTTGACATATGGACTACTTCATCCACCAAGAAGCAGAATACACACTCTGCTCAAGTTCACATGGAATATTCACCAAGAGAGACCACATGCTGAAGCATAAAATAAACTTCAATAAATTTTTTTTTTGCAGTTTTTTTTGGCCAGGGCTGGGTTTGAATACACCTCCTCCAGCATGTGGGCCGGGGCCCTACTCCTTTGAGCCACAGTTGTCACCCAACTTCAACAAATTTTTAAAACTAGAAATCATGTAATGTCCTGCTTTCAGAATACAATGGAATTAAACTAGAAAGACATAAATACAGATATCTAAAAAATTTCCAAGTACTTAGAGATTAAAATCATACTTTTGAATAATAAATAAGTCAAAGAATAAATCTTAAGAGAAATTTTAAAATATTTTGACTTCAATAAAACAAAAATACATTGTATCAAAATTTGTGAAATGGAGTGATGTCACCAAAAAGGCAGAGTAGAAGCAGTCTGGCTTCACTTTCCCTCCAGAAAGATTTTCACCATCAATATCCCAAAACTCAAAACTGAAGCTATGAAAATCCCTGGTATTATAAAGCAGTGGAAAACTGTGAGCATAAAGCAAGAGCAATTACTTCTCTATCCACAGAGTGCATCCCACCACCACCACCAAGCTGCCACCATGCAGTAAAGTCTGCACACACTGCTAATTTCTAAAATAGAAAAATTAAAATCAAGAACAAGAGCCAGTACCCCACTTTCTTGGGTTCCTTTGCAGGAAAGCCATTTCTACCTCAACCCACAGTAAACACAGCAAGTACCTGAAGGGATAAAAAACCTAAGAGCAGCTATGGATGAACAGTGGAAGTGGGGCTAGCTAGCAACATCAGTGCAGGAAACTCAGGGCTGCTCTTCCTCGCAGCAAGAGACACCAGATCAGAAAGGCAGTTCAGCAGCACCATGCTCCTCAAGATATGGGATATGGGTCCTCAAGATATGAACTGAACTCTAGCCTTCCCACAGAGAAGGAGAAGCCCCTTTGTGAGCCTCCCCCACCCCACTGCCCTGAACTTTTGCAAAAACTATAATCAATCTAGGCTTACGGTGCCATCTAGTGGTAAAAAGCAGAAATTTAGGGCTAAGGGAACACAGTAGACAAACAACACAGATCCTCAAAACACATTTAACTAGAAAGACCAAACCAATACAGACAACGAAGACTGGAATAAATAACTAATCCTTCAATGCAAAAACACAGATATACATCCATAAGAAAGAACATAAAATTATGACCTCTCCCAAATTTACAAACAGGGAGCCAGTGACTGACTCTACTGACCCTAACAAGATAATGAGGTGTATGCTCTCAGATCAAGAGTTTAAAACAAGTTTTAAGGAAACTCAGTGAACTCCAAGATAGTACAGAAAAGCAATTCAGAAATTTATTCAAAAAGCTCAACACTCAGACAGAAATAATTTAAAAATTGAACAGAAATTCTGGAATTAGAAAATACACTGGCTGAAATGAAAACTTAACAAAAGGTTTTAGAAGCAGAACTGATCAAGCAAAGAAACAACATGAGATCAAACAGGCTATTTTAAGATACATACTAAAAGGAGAAAAAAGAAAACAGTGAAAAGGAATGGAGAATGTCTATGAAATCGAGAAAACATCCTAAAAGAGCAAAACTAATAATACTGGCTTTTAAGATGGAGTTGAAAAAGAACAGTGGTAGAAAGCTTATTCAAAGAAACTACAAATTTTCTAAACCTTGAGAAAGATATAAATACCTAGTTATGAGAAAGTAAAGGATCACCAGTTTCAACTGAAATGAGACTAGCCCAACCCATATAATAGTCAACCTCTCAAAGGTCAAGGACAAAGAGGATCCTAAAAGCAATAAGAAAAAAGAAGAAAGTAACATACAAAGGAGCTCTAACAGGTGTCTTTCTTACAACAGATGTCTCAGCAGAAACCACATTACAAGGGAGGAGTGGAATGACCTATTAAAAGTGTTAAAAAAGAAATGCCAACCAAGGATACTGTACCCAGCAAAGCTATCCTCCAAACAAGAGGGACAGATAAAAACTCTAGCAGACAAGTGAAGGCTGAGGAAATTTATCTACACCAGCCCCATCTTACAAGAAATACTAAAGGGAGTTGTTCAACCTGAAAAAAAGGGGCACTTATATACAAAAAAAAAAATCTGAAATTCTATAAAACTGGTAAAAATATGTACACAGATAAACTGACCAACTCCAAATCTCTAATATTGTAATTCTGCTGCATAAACCATTCATGTATCTAATGTGAAGACTAAAAGACAAATCTACTGAAAATAATAACAACAATAATTTGTTAAGAGCCAGTATAAAAAGATGGAAATTAAAACAACAAAAAGTCAAAATATATGAGGGATAAAATTAAAGTGTAGAGTTTTCAGGCTTTTCATGTTTGTTTCTTTTCTTTGTGATCAAAGTTATGTTGCCATCAGTTCAAAATAACTTGTTATAATTATAAAATTTTTGTAAGCCTCATAGTAACTACAAAGTAAAAATCTATAATAGATACACAAAGATAAAAAGCAAGGAATTAAAACATACTACCAGAGAAAAATACTTAACTATAAAGGAAGACAGTAACACAAGAAGAAAGTTAGAATAATGAAACAACTAAAAACAAGTAATAAAATGACAGAAATAAGTCCTCACCTATCAATAATACTGAATGTAAACACTTCAACTAAAAGTCACAGAGTGACTGAATAGAAAGAAAAACGGGAACCAATTATATATTCCCTATAAGAAACTCATTTTACTTATAAAAAAAACACATAGATTGAAAGGGAAAGGAAAGATATTTCATGCAAATGAAAACCAAAAAAAGAGCAGACAAAACAGACTCAAGTCATACCTTGTAAAAGAGACAAAGACTGTCACTACATAATGACAAAGGAGTCAATTCAATAGGGGGGTATAACAATTATAAATATATTTGCACCCAACACTATGGCACCCAAATATATAAAGCAAATACTGATAGCTCTAAAGGGAGTGATAGACTGCAATACAATAATAGTAGGAGACTTCTACACCCCATTTTCAGTAATGGACTGATTATCCAAACAGAAAATTAACAAAGAAATATGAAAATTATACTATATTGTAGACCAAATGAACCTAATTGATATTTTAAAAGCCTTTTATCCAACTGATGCAGAATATACATCTCCTCATCAGCACATGGAACATCCTCCAAATAGATTATATGTTAAGACACAAAATAAGTCTCAACAAATGAAAAAATCATATCAAGTATCTTTTCTGACCAAAATGGAATAAAACTAGAAATCAATAACAAGAGGAACCTTGGAAAATATACAAACACATGGAAATTAAATAACATGCTCCTGAATTAACAATGAGTCAATAAAGAAATTAAGAACCAAATTTAAAAAATCTCTTAGCTGGGAGCAGTGCTGCATGCCTGTAGTCACAGCTACTAAGATAGCTGAGGAAGGAGAATAATCTTGAGCCTAGGAGTTTGAATCCAGCCTGGTCAACATGATGAGACCTTCATCTCTAATAAATAATAATGATCATAACATACCAAAACCTATGGAACAAGCAAAAGCAATACTAACAGGGAAGTTTCCTATATTAAAAAAGCAGAAAGACTTCAAATAAACAACCTAACAATGCAACTCAAGGAATTAGGAACATTGAGAACAAACAAAATTGAACATTTGTACAAAAAAAAAAATAATATGAGAGAATATATTGAGACTAAAAAAAGATTGATGAAATGAAAAGATTTTTTTTGTAAGATAAACAGAAATACCAAACCTTTAATTAGAGTGAAAACACAAATAAAATCTGATACCACAGAAATACAAAGGATCATAAGGCAATATTGCAAATAACTATACATCAGCAATTGGAAAACCTAGAAAAAAATGGATAAATTCCAGGACACATACAATGCACCAAGACTGCACTATGAAGAAATAATTAAATGGCATGCTCCTGAATTAACGGCGGGTAAATTATTGTTTTACTACCGCTTTGACCTCATTACTCAGTATTGGTGAGTAGTGAGTAATGAGACAAATAGTGATTAACGAGATCAAAGCAGTAATAAAAAGTCTTCCAATGAAGAAAAACCCATGACTAAATAGCTTCACTGCTTAATTCTACCGAACATTTAAAGAAGAACCAATATCATTCTATTCAAACTATTCCCAAAAATCAAAGAGGAGGGAATACTTCTAAACTCATTCTATGGTGCCAGCATTACCTTGATACCAAAGTCAGAGACAAAACAACTAAAATTATAGACCAGTATCCCTTATGAATACAGATTTAACAATCCTCAACAAAATATTAGCAAACCAAACTCAACAGCACATTAAAAAGGTCATTCAATGTGATCAAGCGGGACTTATCCCAGGGATGCAAGGATAATCCTACACATGCAAATCAATAAATATGATGTATCACATTAACAGAATCAAGAACAAAACCACTTGATCATTTCAGTAGATGCTCAAAAAGCATTTGATAAGCTTCAACATCCTTTTCATGACAAAAACTCTCAATAAACTGGGTATAGAAGGAATGTGTTTCAAAATGATAAAAGTTGTATATTGCAAACCCACAGCTGACATCATATTAAACAGGAAAAAACTGAAAGCCTTTCCTCTAAGATCTGGAACAAAAACAAATATGCCCACTTCTACTACTTTTATTCAATATAGTACTAGAAGTCTGTGTCAAAGCAATCAGTCAAGAGAAGTCGAAGACACCAAAATTGGAAAGGAAGAGGTCAAATTAACCTTGTTTGTAGACAATATGATCACATATTTAGAAAACCTATTAATACCAAAAAACTGTTATAACTAATATATAAATTAAGTTGCAGAATAGAAAACTGACACACCAAAATCAATCACATTTACATATGTCAACAGTGAACAATGTGAAAAAGAAAGCAAATCTCATTTACTATAGCTACTAAGAATGTAAAATACCTAGAAATAAATTTAGCCAAAGAAATGAAATATCTCTACAAGGAAAACTATGAAACTGTGATGAAAAAAATTGAAAATGATACAAATGAATGGGAGTATTTCATGCTCATGGATAGGAAGAACTAATATTGTTAAAATATCGATACTACCCAAAGCAATCTATATTCAACACAATCCCTATCGAAATATCAATGCCAATCTTAACAGAACAGAAAAAACAATCCTAAAATTTATATAGAATCATAAAAGTTTCCAAACAGATAAAGCGATTCTGAGCAAAAAGAACAAAGCTGGAGGCATCACATTTTCTGACCTCAAATTATACTACAAAGCCATAGTCACCAAAACAGCATGATTCTGGCATAAAAACAAACATACAGACAAATGGAACAGAGCAAACAACTAAGAAATATATCCATGCACTTATATAGACAATTGATTTTCAACAAAGGTGCCAAGAACATAGATTGGGGAAGTGATAATCTCTTCAATAATTGATGTTAGTGAATTAAGCTAGTGATAGGACATTAAAGTGATAGGATATTTTAAGACAAAATAATTTTTTAAAATAATGTTAGGAAAACTCAATAACTACTTATAGAAGAATGAAACTAGATCCCCATCTCTCACTATATAAAAAGGCAAATCAAAATGGATTAAAGGCATAAATGTAAGACTTCAAACTTTGAAATTACTAGAAGAAAGCACAGGGGAAATATTTCAGAACACTGGTCTAAGGCAGTGGTTCTCAACTTTCCTAATGCTGCAATCCTTTAATATAGTTCCTGTGGGTCGTGACGCACAGGTTGAGATCAGCTGGTCTAAGGGTAAAGATTTGGGGGGGGATAAGACTTCAAAAATATAGACAACCAGGATTTCACAAAGCCATTATTAAAAGCTTCTACACAGCAAAACAAATAGTCAACAAAGTGATACAACCTGCAAAAAGGGGGGAAATATTTATAAACTATTTATCTGACAAGGGATTAATTATCAGAATACATAAGGGATTCAACTCAACTCAATAGCAAAAAAAAAAAAAAAAACCCACCAGCAAAGCAAACCAAAAAACTCCCAAATAACCTGTTTAAAAGACAAGGAAAAGATCTGAACAGACATTTCTCAAAAGAAGGGTTACAGGTATATGAAAAATGTTTAGTATCACTAATCATTAGGAAAATGCAAACGAGAACCACAAGAGCTGTATCTCACCTCAGTTGAAACGGCAGAAAATAAAGATCCTAATGAGGATGTGGAGAAAGGAGAATACTTGTTCACTGCTGTTGGGGATGTAAATCAGTACAGCCACTATGAGAAAATAGTATAGAGGTTCCTTAAAAAATGAAGAATGAGGTGGGCGCAGTGGTGCACGCCTGTAATCTCAGCACTCTGGGAGGCTGAGGAGGGAGGACCGCTCGAGCTCATAAGTTCAAGATTCGCTTGAGGGAAAGTGAGACCCCAACTCATTAAAAAAATGATAAAACCCAGCCAGGCGCCGCAGCGAGCGCCTGTAATCCCAGCAGCTTTGGAGGCTGAGGCAGCAGGATGCCCATAGCCAGAGTCTGAGGTTGCAGTGAGCTCAAACGCCACTGTCCTCAGCTCAGGGCACAGGGTGGAACTGTCTCGACAAAAAAAAAACAAGGAAAAAAAAATGAAGAATGAAACTACTATATGATCCAGCAATCCCACTGGATATATGCCCCAAAGAAAAAAATTTGTATACTGAAGAAATATCTCCCCATTTCTAGTCTAAGTGCACTTCAATATCCACACATACCCAGAATGTAAAGATTTCTTCATTTCCTCCACTGCTCCCAGCCCAAGCCACATTTGTAGCACAGATTACTTTAATAACTTCCTATCTAATCTCTCCACTTGTACCCTTGACCCTCTATAGCCTATTCTTAACATGCAAGCATTTAAGCATCCTTTTAACATTTAATTAGATGCTATCTTTCCCCTCTGTTCAAAATCCTACAATGACTACTCATCTTATTCAGAGGAAAACAAACTATGCATCCCCATTTTCACCCAGGACAATATCATTTTTTAAAAACCTTCCATAAGCACACAAAATGAAGCCTAAAAAAGTGATCCCTAAAACTAGTCTTCAAACTAGTTCTGATCTATAAACAAATATTAACTAATCCATACCGTCTCATAACAGCACGGTACATTTTTATAAATATCCTTGTCTATTTATTTTAACATGATCTTCTTTTTCCTATTTTTGCTTTGTTGTTAAATGTTTTGCTTTTAATGGTAATGGTAACTGTATTTTTTTTAAGGGTCTTGCTCTGTTGTCCACACTGGAGTACAGTGGCATGACCATAGCTTACTGTAACCTCAAATTCCTATGCTCAAACAATTCTATTCTTCTGCCTCAGTATCCCAAATTAGTGAGACTATCGGCATGTGCCACCACACTAGCTAAGTTCTATTATTTTGTAGAGATGGGGTTGTGCTATGTTGCCCAGGCTTATCTTGAACTCCTGGCCTCAGGTGATCCTCCTGCCTTAGCGTCCCAAAATACTAGGATTACAGGTGTGAGCCATTGCACCTGGCCCAATGGTAGGTTTTTATTTTTTATTACTTGAAAAATAAAAATTGAACTATGTTTTAAAGTCTTCTCTGTTTTCTTCTTCCATTCCCTATACTCTTCCTTTGCTGAACTAAAAAACAGAACATTTTTATAGGTATATGAAAGTGAAAAGTCTGGGAAGTAACTGATCAGAGGATTTAACAAGCATGTACCTATAATAATAGCTCACTAAAGCATAGAGAGGGGAAACTACATTGACTACAGTCCCACACCTCTTCTCAGCTCCGTCAACAGTGGGTATGTGACATTAAATTCCTAGCATCTCTGACACTCTATTTCCTCACCTATAAAGGAGGGATAATAACAATACTCATTTCTTAGAAGTATGAAAATTAAATGAGATGAAAATATATTAATATCCAATAGGTACCTATGCGTTTAATTAATGCAACACTACACAGTGGTAAATGGGGAGAAGAGGGTAGGAGGGAAGTCAGTGGGAGCAGACAAAACCAGTACAGAAAAGTATTTTATTCACTAACATTATTTAGAACTAATTTGGATATTTTTAGGGGAGTTAAACGTTTAGAATAAGACTTGATGGGAAAAATAGTCTGAGCACTTAAAAACATCTTATTGGAGAACAACATATTCATAAAATATGCACAACCAAGGGTGATTATTTAGAAAAGAAAAATACTACTTACCTTTTTTGAATTTATGTATAGGTAGTTTCTTAAGTTGATCTTTACGAAGCCTGTTTCTTCTAGCTCTATGTCTGTCCTGGACAAATTTTGTGATCTAACAATGAAAGAGGGAAAAAAAAGAGTCAGATATTAAACATACAAATAGAAAATGGCCATTAAAATAATGAATCTTTTAAGTTTCTGGATACCTGCTGCAAATCAATACAATTTATTTAAAATCTAATCATAATACTACAAATTAAGGGATTACATTCCATTAGTGATTAGTTAACTCATAAATTATCCTTTGAATTTTTTATTCATTGACCCGAAGTATCTTTAACTTGCTGATAGAGACATTATAAATAACACATACGGGTTCGCTTGCAAAAATACAAACAATAGACTATGAGTTACAAAGGCTTCAATAGGTCGAAAAGAACAGGATGGTTGAAATTCTTGTATGTTAAAATTATTCTTACACTAATAAAATTATCAAACATACACTTAGTAGTTACTGCAATTTTAGTCCTAGAAGCACAAGAGTCAGACCTAAGATATTAATAGAACAATTCCACTACAAGTATTCATATATGCCAAATAAAATATAAAAAATATTTTAAACTATAAATTGCTGTGCTTATAAGAATAAAAGGGAAGTCATGGGACAGAACCAAATACCAAAAGCCTCACCCAAAAAAAAGAAAAATTTGACAAATTCGACTACATCAAAGGTAAGAATTTCTGTCCTCAAAAGGTACTGTTTAAAAATAAAAGACAAGCCACAGACTAGGAGAATATATTTGCAAATTGCATACATGATAATAGATCAGTATCCTAAATATATAAAGAACTCTCAAAATTCAATAATAAGAAAACAAGTACACCAAAGGCAAAAAAAAATGAACAAAATATTTGAAGACACTTCACCACATGAGGTATATGAACAGCAAATAAACATCTGAAGGGATGCTCAACATCAGTAGTCAACAGAAAAGCAAAAATTCAAATCGTAAATACTACTGCTACACATCTGTTAGAATGAGCAAAATTTAAAAGACTGCCTACACTAAGCGTTGGCATGGAGGTGAGTATTCTCTCACAGTGGGACAATAAAATGGTACAAACACTTTAGAAAAGAGCTTAGCAATTTCTTATAAATTTAAACACACATTTTTCATATGACCCAATCATCCCACTCATAGTTATATTTCCTCAGTACAAATAAAAGTATTATATATTTCCATGCTACAACTTGAATACAAATGTTCATGTCAGCTTTATTTGTAATAGCCTAAAACTAGAAACAACCCAAATGTCCAGCAACAGGTTAATGGATAAACAAACTGTGGTACAGTCACACAATAGAATACTACCCAGCAATACAAAGGAATGAATAATTAATAAATTCAGTAACATGTATCAATCTCAAAATAGTTGTGCTGAGAAAAAGAAGGCAGACACAAAAATATGTAATTTATGATTACATTTATATGAAGTTGTAGAAAATACAAAGTAATCTATAGTGATCAAAATTAGATTTGTGGTTGCCTAACGATGGAGGAGGGAAGACCTAAAAAAAAATTGGAAGGGGTGAGAGGGAGGTATACCAAAGAGCATTAGGAGAATTTGGGGGCAATCAATATTCCATTTCTTGATTGTGGTGGTTATATCTATATCAAAACTTACCAAAGTATATAATTTGAATATGTATATTTTTTTTAAGTTTAATAGTAACCACTAACCCCCCCCCAAGAATATAACATAAGCTTTCAAATCAATAGGAGACAGAGAGGGAGAGAAAGTAAAAGTTAAATAATCCAAATTTACATAGCAAAAAAAAAAATAGAATAAAAAGTAAACAAAAGAAACTAAATATATGTGATCATAATAAATGGAAATGAATTAAATTCACCAGTGTTTTAAAGGAGTATATCATACTATATAAGAAAAAAATTCAGGGCAGTGCCTGTGGCTCAAAGGAGTAGGGCGCCAGCCCCATATGCTGGACTCAGCCCCAGACAAAAACTGCAAAAAAAAAAAAAAAAAAAAAGGAAAAATATTCAAACCATATACTATTTATAAGGAAGAAGACTAAAACTGAATAATGACATAGATGACAAAAATCAAAGCAAAAAATAAAGGGCAAGGTAAAGCTACACCATGAAAATATTGAACAGCGCCTATGGCTCAAAAGGGTAGGGCACTGGCCCCATATGCTGGAGGAGGCAGGTTCAAACCCAGCCCCAGGCAAAAATAAAATAAAATAAAATAAAAGTATTTAAAAAAAATACTAAACAAACCAAAAAAAAAAAGAAAATAGTAAACAAACAAAAAAAAGCTGATTCATCAAGTTAAATATAATTTAAAGCAAAAAGCAGTATTGAGAGAGAATTACACAATGATAAAAAGGACACTTTACCTCAAAAATGACAAATTTATGGGAGAAATATACAAATTCACAAGCTCAGCAACTTATAGTTCAAGCAGACAAAAAATTTAGGAGACTATTGACTCATGCTATTCAACATGGTAGCTCCCAGGTACATGTGACCTGGATATAGCTAGTCTGAATGGAGATGCACTGTAAGTACAAAATACAGAATAGATTACAAGATTTAATATGAAAAGAATATAAAAATATCATTTACAATTATTTATCTTAATTAAATGCTGAAATCCATTTTATACTTATTGGGTTAACAAATACAGTATTAAAATTAATCTCACCAGTTTCTTTATATCTTTTTAAAAATTTACCTACCAGAAAACTTTAAATTACAATAAAATGTGGCTCACAATATTGTTCTAAGTGGAATCAGTATTATCCCTTGTGACTAGCTTATTTCAGTCAGCATAATGTCTTCAAGTTTCATGTAGCTTACGTCAGGATTTCCCTCCTTTATAGTGCTGTTCGTAGTATATACATACCACAGTTTATTTATCCATTCATCTACCAACGTACACTTGAGTTGCTTCCATCTGTGGCTATTATGAATAATGCTACTAATGACTACTGTTGTACAAATACCTGTGCATGTCTTTGCTTCATTTTGGCATATACCTGAATGTGGGACTGCTAGATCATACGATAATTCTATGCTTCAATCTTTTCTTTTCTTTTTTTTTTTTTTTTGAGACAGATTTTCACTTTGTTGCCCTGAGTAGAGTACTGTAAAGTCATAGCTCACAGCAACCTCAAACTCCTGGGCTCAAGTAATTCACTTGCCTAAGCCTCCCTAGTAGGTGAAACTACAAGCACCCACCACAACACCTGGCTATTTTTTTTTTTTTTAAGAGACGAGGGGGTGGGGGTGTGTGTGTCTCACTCAGGCTGGTCTTGAACATGTGAGCTCAACTTACAAGCTCAGCCTCCCAGAGTGCTAGGATTATAGGTGTGCGCCACCAAACCTGGCCAGGATTGCCTAGTTTTAATGTCAAGATTATTCTGGCCCCATAAAACTAAAGCTTTCTTTTATATGGATATTCAGATTGCTAATATTTTAAGATTTTTGTATCTGTTCCAACTGTAAGATTACTCTATATTAGAAAATTTAATAATCCAAAAATGTAAAGACAAAATCTACACATCATAATCAGATAGGATTTATCTCAGGAATACAAAGATTTTTTTTTAATTTACAAAACAATATAATGAACATGGTCAGAGAGAGAGAGAAACCAAAGGTCATTACAAGAGTTAGAAGGCATATATTAGTAATTCAGTACCCATTTTTTAAAAAATAAGCAAATAAAAATCTGGTTGCTTTACTTCCAATCCTTATACTGCTTGTTTTTCTTGTTTTACCAGAAATCAAATAGGAAGTACAAGAGATGTCCATTTTCTATTTTTGAATGCTACTACAGTGTTTCACCACTTAATAATGTTTATTCTAAGTTGTTTAGTCTATAGTCTTTATAGCATAAGGTTATTTACTTCTCTTAGTTTGCCAAGAGTATTTTTTGTTTGTTGTTTGTTTTTCTGATTTATTCTAAATTTCCTTGTTTCTACACTGAAAACCTAAGAAAATCAAAAACTACAAATTAAACAAATGTATAGATATGTAATCATTATAGTAAATATAAAGACAAATAATGTCCAGTGCCCAGATCTTGGTTTGTAAATGCAATTGTCCAATAAAAGGAACCAGGGCTCCTTGAAAAAATGTCTGATTCTAGAGCTAGGACAAGAAAAATAAATGACAAGTCTGAAGCACCTTAAAGTATCGAACAGTAGCAAAGAAATTCTTAAATACTAGAGGACAGGGTCTGTCAAAGGGAAAAGAAGACGTAGCCTCACAGAGTTCCCCTTGGCCAAAGTTCATATGATTTAAGAAACAAAAATAATATAGTACTGGATTATAACCCAAGTATAAAGTAAATATGCACAACTGCATACTAATATAAATGACTGAATAAATAAATAAATGCTCAGAAGAGAAAAAAATCTTCCTTATAGAAGAATTCTAAATAATAGATGTATAGAATACATACACCCCTCCAGGAGATGTAGCTTAATACCTGCAGTTCTCCAAAGAGTAGGTGATTCTTGGTGTCTCACTCCCAAAGAAAGAATCGAGTAGGAAAAGAGAAAATGATTAACTTTACAGTGGGGACCCTCAGCAAACACTACCCTAATGAAGGAATGATGGTTAACATTATCACTGATGTTCTGCAGATACCACATATACCCTAATGTGATACGATGAGAATGGACTTCATCTCTGTGACGTTTTTTTGAAAAACCATATAGCCCCGTCTATGAGAAAAAGATCAGATTGAAGGACCTTGTATGGAAACCTTGTCAGTACTCCTCAAGATTGACTGTGGCCACAATAAACAACGACACACTAAGAAACTGTGATGGATCAGAGGAAACTGGGAAAACCTTTCAACAAATGTGGTGCCCAGGACTAGACAACGAAACAGACAGCTAAATCCAAACAAAGCTGTGGAGTTTGGTTAATAATAATGTACCATTGTCAGTTTCTTAGTGTAGGCAAAAGTTCCATGATGATGTAAATGTTAAAAATAGGGAAACTAGATGAAGGATATATAGGAACTCTCTTCTTTGCTACTTTCCTATAAATCCAATATTATTCGAAAATTAAAAGTTTATTTTAAAAAATCAAGAACATTCTTATGCAACATATCCTAATAATAACCAACTAGAAAATACTATATAATTTCAAAAATCCCTTTCATTACATCAAGAAACCTACTACTATATAAGTCTAACAAAAATCATGTAAAATATTTACAGGAGAAAAATTTTATTAAACTGACAGATATGAAAGACCTAAATAAAATTTTTAAAAATACTATAGCATCATGGGAAAACTAAACATTTTAAAGATGGCACCAAATCTTTAATCTATATATTCAATACTATGATAAGCTCATTGAAGGTTAATATAAATATTCTTTATGATAAAAATGTTAGAATAGTGGGACTGTATTATATATTTGCAAATCTATTTTAATATTTGTCTAAATAAAACACAAAGGGATTTTCATATCTTCTTCTGTCTTCAAATATTTTGATATTACATATGATGTAGCCTCTGGAAACCTCCATTTCAAACCCCTAAAATAATGATAATGACAGATGCAATAATATCTCAGGTATATTGTGAAAATAATTTTGGCCTTGCCAAAACCTGCTAAAAGTCCTGGGACCATACTTTGGTAACTACTGTTTCAAAGAAACAACATTTCATTGCCCCTTAACTTAAACTTTTTAAAGTTTAATATAAAATTTTTCAAACATACAGAAAAATTAAAGAATTATATAATAAATACATACATATATATATACCACCTGGATTCTACAATCAACATTTTACTATACTTTTTATCACGTGTCTATCCATCCCTCTATCTATCTACCCATCAATACATCTTACTTCTTCCCTCTTAAGTTTTTACAATGCATTTCAAAGTATTTGAGGATATTAGAATAGATCTCCCAGAACACTGCAGCATGCATATCATTACTTAGAGCTCAGTATTTTTTTACAGTTCTTTTGTTTTAGTTTGAGGTAAAACTTACATACAACACAGTACACAAAACTTAAGTGTATAATTTTATGGATTTAGACAAATGCTACATATTTGTGCAACCAAGTTTCTATCACGATACAGAACATGACTCTTGCCCCAGAAAGTTCCCTCAGACCCTTTTAAGTAATTCTCTTATCCTCCATCTAATGCCTCTAGAGGCAATCACCATTTTGATTTTTTCCTATTCAGATTATCTTTGTCTTCATAAAAATGAATTCTTACAATACATACTCTTTCATATAAGCATTCTCTCACTCCATACAACATTTTTTAGATTCACCCATATAATTTTTTAAAAATTATTAAGTGAATTTACCTACCATGAAAATAACTATCAAGATGAGACAGATGCCCACTATGATAAGGAAAGGGATCAGATAGTACTCCAGAGGAAGACTAAATTCTGGAACTAAGACAACATGGCCCCTAGAAGAAAATCAAAATAATTGAGAAACAGTTAAGAGTTGTTAAATTATGAGGTAATTAATAATTAAAAATAAGGAAAATTATTTCTTTAAACAGACATGTAGACAATACAATTCAATCTACTACATACATATCATTTTCTGATATATGACTTCCAATTATTTAAGAAATCCTTTTTATATATCTTTAAGTCTATTTTAGGTATTTTTCACATCACTTGCCTATAAATTAAAAGCAGCTCTTAGTTGAGGTAAAGGAAATTGGCCAATTAATACTTAAACTGTGTCTTAGAGAGACGTTTACTTACTGAATTTAATAACCTGGGTAACATTTTATATGCAAAATCAGCATAAATAACAATGACAGTACTTGGGTATCACCTTAGCAAGAATGCATACCTCGGCCAAATCACTGTTCACTAGTTCTTCCTGAGGAGAAACTCTAGAGACACTACTGATGAAAAGTATACTCATTCCTCCCTGTCTGCTGTACATGTACTATTATCCTAGGTACAGTGGACATAGCCACTATACCCTACATTCATCTGTGAGATACGGAGTAAGAAACTAATGTTATCAATTACTGTGATATTAAAAGAATTAAAAAGGATTCATGAAATAAAACTATGATCAGAATAAGTGCATTATTTGTGTTGCATGAGCAAATTTTACATGATATCAAAACCTATGTGTTAAAAATCTCTCTAGTCTAGGGAAAAGTCTAGATAATGTTCAGTAATATGACTCATCTCTCCACTGGGTCCACTGTGCTGCTAGACTAGGGTGTGGCCAGCAATGCTACTCTGTTATCCACTGATGGATGTTTTTTTTAGGTAATGAAGCCACATACTTCATAACAAAGGTTTAATACAAAAAAAATCCTCAGTATAAAAGGAAATAAAAATAGATTTCCTCCTTCTTCTCATATAGAGGTGCTCAGGACATCATAGTACTTAAGACAAATAACATAAAACCGAATGATTTGTATTCTAAAGCTATTTTTAAATTGTCATGCTATTATTTATTATACTCACATATAGGGATCTATAGTAAGCTTCCAGCAAAACAAAACACAGAAAATATAATGGCCAGAATTTCCTCCTAATTAAATACTTTTCAAAAATTGCTAGGGTTGCCAGAAACAAATAGCTTTTTACTCTAATCACTTTCTAGCAGAATATGGGATGACAAAGGATTTCATATGCATTTTTGTATCTTTGGATAAAATACTAAAGTACCTGATGTATCCTCAACATAAAAAAGGGAAAATCAGCAGCAGCAGGTCTGGGCTGCTCTATTTGGTACCATCACTCCCAGCACGAGGCTAGCCAGTCTGTAAATAATGTCCCCATTCTTGTCTCACGCTCTCTGAAACTGTCCTGAGCCAGTGGTACCTCTTTTAAGTCATACAGACATTTCCATGACATACAAATCCTTTGCAAATTCCTTACCCCCATCTATCAACTTGCTATACGTTAAAAATTAACCCTATCGGGGTCTAGAAGCCATACCACTGTGTATCCTAAATTTAACTCACTGTAGCTTCTTAATATCTCAGAAGAAGGAATGCCTACACCTCACATATTGTTTTTCTTCTGTTTTTATATTTATGACTTCTTAAAGCACATTCAGCCTGAATAAGATAAAGAAACAATCCCTGTCCTATAAGACAAGCCTCACAGTTGTTCAGAAATGAACAGAGCTGCTATGTGAGAAGCAAGTAGGAAAAAAAAAGAAGTCCCAGGGTACAGGAAATTAAGACACTTTACTAGAAACATTCTCTGTGTTTGACACTACAGAAATGGAATCAATACCGGAATTTTCCAGTAAGTACTGCGTTCGGCTTCATAGGTGTAGGTTCTAAATCTAATACTCTGCATGTCCTATTAATGCTCCCCTGCTATATCTCAAGCCCATTCAGTTTACTGTCAAAATCTATTGTGAGGATTTTAAAGGGTACATAACTGATAAAAGGTTTCTGTATCAAAAGATACATAAGACATGAAGACACTGCTTTTTTTTATAACCAAATTGCTGACAGTGGATGTGGTGACAGTGATAATACAGGGTGGAGAATTATAACAAAGTATCAGTCCTTTGGCTTCATTTTTATTTCCTGTGTCTTCCCAGGTCTCCAAAACTGAGCCTACAGATTCGTTCTTATCCTTCTCCCAAATTAATCTGTGTATGAGTAAGAATTTATGTAAACAGTCTCAGTAAGTATTTTTACCAGAATGCCTCCATGTTCACCCCTAAATACAGTATACCTCATGAGCTCTGCAGCTAAGATTTGATCACTGAAGCAGAGTCCTAAGCAACCTAGAAAACAGGATCTTAATCTTTGTGAGAGTTCCCAGGCTAATTTCAAACAAGCTGCATAGTTTTAAGCTTTATAACAATAATCTGTCTAATTTCCCCATCCCTCTATTGACACATGAAATCTTGTCTGTTTTTTCTCACATTCAAACCCCACCAAACTGCTGAGCCTCAGTAGATTTACAGCCATACGCCAGAGCCCCTGTCCCACAGACCAACTTTCCAGGCAACACCTGTGTTCAGCCTAATTGCTGGACACCCAACTCTTTCTGCTTACTATTTGCTTGAACTTGTCCCTTTCAGACAAAGCTCATAACTGCCTCACCAAAAAATCCTATATCCCTTTATAGACAGGCCCAATGCTTAGTTCTATGTCCCATTTGTCTGGCTAGGCACACTGTAGCCAAAGCAATCAGGCAAGAGAAAGAAATAAAGGACATACAAATTGGAAAAGCAGAGGTCAAACTATCCCTATTTTCCAGTGATATGACCTTATATCTAGAAAACCCTACACACTCCATTAAAAGATTCCTAGAATTTATAAATTCAATATTGTCTCAGGTTACAAAATTAATGTCCATTAATCAGTAGCCTTTCTATAGAGTCCTAACAGTCAAGCTAAGAGTCAAATCAAAGACTCAATATCATTTACAGTAGCTGCAAAGAAAATAAAATACCTAAGAAAACACCTAAGCAAGGAGGTGAAAGATCTCTGCAAGAAGAACCATAAAACAGTGATGAAAGAAGTCACAGATGACACAAACAAATGGAAAAGCATCCCATGCTCATGGAGTGGAAGAATCAACACTGTTAAATGTCCATATTGCCCAAAATGATATACAGATTCAACACAAATCCCATCACAATACCAACATCATTTCACAGACCTAGAAATAAATAACCCTATACTTCATATGGAACCAAAAAAGAGCTTACCTAGCCGAACAATCCTAAGCAAAAAGAACAAATCTGGAGACATCGCATTACCTGACTTCACATTATAGTGCAACAAGGCGATAGTAACCAAAACAGCATGGTACTTGTATAAAGGTAGACATATAAAACAGAAGAACAGAACAGAGAACCCAGAAATAAAGCCATATAGCTACAAATTATTTTTGAAGAAGCAGGCAAAAACATACATGGGGAAAGGAGGCTCTATTTAACAAATGGTGCAGGGAAAAACTGGACAGCCACATGCACAAGAGTGAAGCTGGATCTCTATTCCTCACCATTTACAAAAATCAACTCAAAATAAATTAAAGACTTACATGTAAGATCTGAAACCATAAAAATCAAGAAGAAAATGTAGGAAAAACTCTTCTGAACATTGGCCTTGTCAAAAGCACATATAGAAACAACAAAAATAAACAGACTTAATTAAATTAAAATGATTCTGAACATCAAAAGAAATAATCAATAGACAACCTACAGAAGAGAATATTCACCAAGTATACAGCTGAAAAAGAGCTAATATCCAGCATCTACACTGAACTCAAACGAATCAACAAGAAAAAAGAATAATAACCCCTTCAAAAAGTAGGCAAAGACAGACAGATTCTGTCCAAAAGAAGATAGACAAATGGCCAACACACATATGAAAATATGCTCAATATTGCTAATCATTACGGAAACACAAATTATAACCACAATGAGATACCACCCTATCCCTATCAGAATGGCCATTATTTAATATTAAAAGTCAAAAACAATAGACGTTGGTGCAGATGCAGTGAAAAAAGAAAGAGTATACACTATTGATGAGAATGTAAACTGGTACACCCTCTATGGAAAGCAGTATGGAGACTCTGCTCCACCTTTAAAGAGCCAAAAGTAGACCTATTATTTGATCCAGCAACTCCACTACTACATAGCTACCCAAGGGAAAAAAAGTGATTTTAAAAAAAGAACCTGCACGCAAATGTTTCTAACAGCACAATTCACAATTGCAAAGATACAAAATCAACTTATCAACTTAACTGCCCATCAACTGAGGAATGGATATATGATGTGGTATATATGATCATAAAGTAGAGTAATAGACAGTGAAAACTAAGCAGAGGGAGACAGTGGGCAGGGTTAGGAAAAAACAATCTACCTATCAGGTATGGTATACGCTACTCTGGTGACAGGTACACTGAAAGCCCTGACTCTAACATTACCCAACTCATACACACGCAAAAACATCTGTATCTCTTAAAGCAAAACAAAACAGAACTGCACGTTAGTGTCCTACTACTCAAGGAAGCCTCCAGAAAAGATCCCTATAGGCCAATGGGAGGTGAGCTGGGAGGTGCTTTGTGTTTCTGCAATGGATGCACATCTTCATCTTCAATGTATCTCTTAGAAAAGCAAAACAAGGCTTGG
>NW_003852631.1:1777560-1778956 GCF_000181295.1 Otolemur garnettii
AAAAAAAAAAAAAGAAAAGAAAAGAAAATGTTCTCCTTTACCCTGATCACGAGATTCCTTCTAGTTCCCTCAGAAGTTTTAGGAAATTTTCAGGAAGCACCAAAACTATCTCAACTGCCTTTTTCATATCACAATAAATCTCGATCATCTTCTAATGTAACTGAATAGGCTTTAACTGCATCTGTTTTATTAGCTCCATAATAAAAATAATATTCAATGAAGTGCTGCTCATTGTTCTAAAACAATGCTAAAAACATATGCCAATATATTTCCTAGCTCTGAAACAAAGAGGGGAAGGGGCTTGACCTGAGGTAGGTAGTTATGTAATTAGGTAGATAGGTAGATATAAAGCAGATCTGTATCCCTTATGCATAAGGGAACCTAAAAAGCTTTAAAAATAATGTGTGCAATTCATTTGCTAGCCAACTTGAACTAACCTGCAAAACAACCCATACATCCATGCAATCCATCACAGATACATTAATTGGTTTAATTATAGGACTCTACCTCAAATCCTATTTGGAATGTTATGTAACTTTTAAAAATCTAAGGCCAGGCCCAGCAGTTCACTCCTATAATCTTAGCACTCTGGGAAGCTGAGGCAGGAGGTTCTTGTGAGCTTAGGAGTTTAAGAACAGCCTGAGCAAAGCAAGACCCGATCTCTACCAAAAATAGAAAAAATTAGCCAGTGTGAAGGGATGACTGTAGTTCCAGCTACAGGGGAAGCTGAGGCAGGAAGATGGCTTGAGACTAGGAGTTCAAGGTTGTTGTGAGGTAGGCTGAAGCCACAGCACTCTAGCCTGAGTGACAAAGTGAGACTCTGTCTTGAAAAAAAAAAAATCTAAAAAATTTTCAATTCCACAGTGCAACTATCCCCAACAGGTAGGATAAAGAATTTTGTGAACTTGTATTAAGATGGAAAGGATCTAGGCCAGGCGTGGTGGCTCATGCCTGTTGTCCCAGTGCTGTGGGAGGCCAAGGCAGGTGAATTGCCTAAGCTCAGCCGAGTTCAAGACTAGCGGAAGACCAGCATGAGGCAAAGTGAGACAGAGTGAGACCCGGTCGCTACAAAAAAAAAAAAAAGCCAGACATTGTGGCAAGCGCCTGTAATCTCAGCTACATGGTGGGCAAGAGGGCAAGAGAATCGTTAAAGGAGGAAGAAAGAAAAAAAATTTAAAAAAAAGAAAGAGTCTAAATATTAAGTAAATAAGGCAAATTATAAAATATTGTACATTATATGGTTGCATATTGTCATTAATAATGGTCATTGTCAAATATGAGTGAAAACTAAAGGCTTTTTTACAACAGTAGTTGTTAGAGAACAGAAGCAGAGACTTTCACTTTAAATGTTTTATATTTCAATTTTTCCATATTTTACCAACATGTAAAAATTTTT
>NW_003852631.1:1779452-1782104 GCF_000181295.1 Otolemur garnettii
CATGTAACATGTGAACAGTATTTTAAATATCATCACTATATGGCAGAAATGACAAAAACAATGAACAGAAAACCTTGTCCTCTTTTTGGTATGCATTTTCAAAGTCAAATATTCATGAATTTCTTTTCTCTCTAATTTAGACTTGGATTTCTTTGTGCCAGTCTCCTTTTGGAAAATGGAGATAATAAGTAATAATAACATCCACTCAAGGGTTGTTGTGAACATTAAATGGATAACGAATGTAGAAATCTTGCTTTCATGAGTGCTTGGCATTTAAATGCTCAATAAACAAACTTGCTTTTATTAGTAGTATTTTTGTTATTGCTCCTCTATGCTCCTGCCCACTATGTTTTGAGGATCTGTTTCATGGAGGAACCTCTGAAAGTGTTCACTGCACTGTTTTCTATATTATATCACATAGCTGTGTAATAATTTTAGTCTATCTGTTACCCTTACAATGAGATTTATAAGTAGAGGTTTTGCACAAAAGCTTTCATTCCAAATCAAACTTATAAAACTGAAGAACTTTTTGTCTTTGTAAAAGTTAATCACTTAACACACTGTGATTTGGATTCTGTGTTTTAAAAGTAACAAATTTCTTTTTAATAATATACAAAAATTTCTTAATAGCACATGTCATAAAAATACAAATCGCATTGTTTTTAAATATCGTGGTCTGATGAAACTGTAAAATGAGAAGTTTTACTACCTTTTTAGCAATATGGGCACTTTACTCTCTCTAGCATGAATATAGTTTCAATATATAATCATACAAAGAAAAAAACAGTACAACACAGTAAGTCAAAATCGTGACTTAAAGAGATAATTTAGCTCAATAGAGTTCATTCTGAACCAGACAACTAATATTATATAATTCTACCTTAATATAAAGAAGAATAAAGTTATATGATTATTTTCTATATCCATTACTTACCCTTTTTCATATGTGAATTCATCTTTCAAAGAATTAGCTGATGATTCACCAATAAAGACAGATGGAATGTCAATTTTCTTTAATACATCAACTGTATAGAAGAATAAGAGTAATTTTATTATTCTTAAATAGTTGTACAGTCAATTTTCTTCATAATAGCAGCAAATTTAACTGAAACAATTACAATCAGTTCTAACTGTCTACTGGTTGATTTTCCAGGTTGCTCAGACCATCAGCGTAGTTGAGAAACATGGCGGCATTTACAGTAACAAAGCTCATATTTTGCACATGCCCATTACCTCAATTCTCTCAACAGTTCTATGAGATTGAGGCATAATTTTTATTATTTCCATTGAATTTATTCCTCTATAAACATGATTTTAAATATTACACAAGGAAGATGAAGAAATTTTAGGTTTTCTTCCCCCACATACTTAATTCCTAAGTGAAAAAGAAAAAAAGTTTCTTTTACATACCCATTTCCAGGAGTGATACAGCCATGCCATGTAAGAAAAGACTGCTTTACAACAATCTAAAAAGAACCCTATATGTCTCTGGCTTTCCAGAGTAAAAACCAAGAAGAGTTGAGAAAGGGCATAGAGGGAAATCTGAGTAAATTTCTACTTCCTCCTATGCCTGGAATTCATGGTAAAACTTTGTGTTTTGGTTGGTCTAAAGAAATATGACTCTTATACCCATATTTCAAAACCAAACTCAAATGCCACTTAAAAAAAGTTTTATAAAAAATTACCCATTGCTGAGAAATAGAAATAAAAACAATTCCTTTAATGTTGCTAATAGGAAAAGCAACCTTATTATTACCTGTGAGTTTAACTTAGCAGATTTGGCTTTAGAGAAAGCCCATTTGTTTTCTTGTTACAGTTTTCAAAATAACTTTGTTCTATATTTTGAAAATAATGCATATTCATTATGCATTTTAAAAGTCAGGCGGTGTGGAGTAAGCAGATAAAAAGACAAGAAAATACAACCATAATCCTTCCCACCCAAAGATAAATGTTTCATTTGAAATAGCAAACAATTTGAAGTTCTGTAAGTTTTGACAAATACATGCAATTATTTGACAAATACACCACAATTAAGATACAGAATGTTCTGTTATCCCTCCCAAATTCCCCCATTTCTCATCAACCCCAATCTCAGCAATTGCTGATTTATTTTTTTGTTCATTTATTTGTTTTTCATCCTATGATCTCCCCAATCTCAGCAATTGCTGATTTATTTGTTTGTGTTTCAGCCTTAATGAAGACAAATTTTAAATCTTGGTACCCTTGATAAAGCTTTTTTTTTTCACTTCCAGATTGTTTTATGCAACTTTAAACACTCCATCCCACACACTCTCTATTTCTCTCTCTTGCTTCTCCCTCTCTCTCTCTCTCTCTCTCTCTCTCCCCCCCTCTCTCACACACACACACTAAACCTCAAACACCTAGGAGGACAGAATCCAAATGGTTAGTCAGGAATATTTAATTACTATTACTGACCAATGTGAACAACTGAAATCGTAATTGTCATATCAATGGAATCATACAATAGAAAAAAGTATAAGATTTTTTTCCATTCAATGATATTCCTCAAATATTCTGTCATATCAATAAATTTAGATCTACTTCATTATTTATTTATTTAGAGACAGAGTCTCACTGTGTTGCCCAAACTGGAGTGTAGTAGCTATTCACAGGCACTATTGCAGCACACTA
>NW_003852631.1:1783042-1785064 GCF_000181295.1 Otolemur garnettii
CAAACCCTGTCAACTTCAAAATATATTGCTAATTCCACCACTTTCTCATCACTTTGACTGCTAATACCCTAAGCCGCCATCAGGCGTCTACGGCAACTTTCTAAATGGTCTCTCTGTTGGCATTCTTGCTCATTTTTTTTTTTTACCTTCAGTCTACTCTCCAAAGAACAAAGTGCACCTTTTAAAATATGTCAGCTCACCCTCGCCCTCCTGTTTAACATCTGTTTAGAACAAATTCCAAAGTCCTTCTCGTGGCCTGCATGATTTGGCCCGTGGCTCCTTCCTTCGCTAATCTCGTCCTTGCTCGCTCTTCTTTGCTCACTTTCCTTCAGCCACCGTGGCTTTCTGCCACACCTTGGAAACACCAGGCATGCTTTATCTTTGCGTTTCCGGCCTTGCTATTCCCTCTCTTTGGAACAATCTTCCTTCAAAACTCTGCGTGACTCCACATCTCACTTTAGACTTCTGCCTAAACCTCAATGCCTCATAGAAGCCTTCTGTGACCACTCTATTTAAAATAGCCACTTTTCTCTCATCTCTGTCATTCTTAATCCCCTTAGCCCAGCGGTTCTCAACCTGTGGGTCGCAACCCCTTTGTTACAATGAAAACACATCCTGCATATCAGGTATTTACATTACGATTCACAACAGTAGCAAATAAAAATAATGTTATGGTTGGGGGTCACCATAACATGAGGAACTGTATTAAAGGGTCACAGCATTAGGAAGGTTGAGAACCACTGCCTTAGCCTGATATGTGTTTCTTCATAGCACTTACAGCTACTTGACATTATAGCACATCCACTTGATTATGTGTTCATTTTTTCTCTCCCACCCTAGGATGCAATATAATAACAATAATCACAAACAAAACATAATAATAATCACAACAACAACAACAACAATAATAATAATGATGGCTGAACAACCATTAAATGATTACTAAGAACCAGATTTTCTAGATGCTCAACAGGCCTTGATTCATTCAATCCTCACAGCAATTCAATGACATAAGTACTATTATCATCCCCATTTCACAGCTCAGACAACTGAGGCATGAAGATACTCAGCAAAGCCACGTATCTACTAGGTGGTAGAGCCAAGATTGAAATCTTGGCAGGCAATACCCAGAAAGCCCTCTCTTAACTACAGTACTCTTCTAGTTCAGTGAAAGATCTGAAAGCAGAGCTTATAACTGTATCATTCCCTGCTACAGTCACAGCGCTTAAAATAATGCTTGGTTCAGACTAGGCTCTTAAAAATTATTTGTTGAAGGAAGAAATCAAAGAAAAAAGCAAAAGAAACAAACAAAGGGATACTGATAACATGCTGTGGTTACACAGTTAGAGAGACGCACAGCCTGGACTTAAACTTAAGGCTGCTTATTTAAAGCTCTTCTCACTCTCCTATGGCATGGGCTTTCTCATATACCTTCCCTTATATAATCTTCACAAATTTATCAGGTCAAATGGAAATTAAAATTACTTACATTATTTCGAATGGATATAATGGGCATCCAAAGGTTAAGTGACTTGCCCAAGGACATAACCTAGTTTGTATGTCAACTAGCCTGGAAAACCCCTATTTCCTGGTTCTGAAGTTGGTGTTCTTCCTACCACATTCTGCTGCCTTCTGAAGACAAAAAATGTTATTGGCTCACTGAGTCAATTCATTCTGTTCCCTGGCTAAAATAAAAATGGACACCTTCCTTGAGTAGGCAGGAAGGGGCTTTTAAGACTGCCTTTTGTTTACAGACATGAGAATCTCCACTTTTAGGAGAACATCAATATTCCTTATAACTAGGGATTAAGCCTTTAAAAGAAAGATAGATATAAGCCTCTCTTGATAAATCCATGCTTTCCTTTCCTCTACCAAAAAACAGTCGAGATGAAAATGGTAAAGAGCTTTACAACATTTCTCTTTAGATTGGCACCTGTGGCTCAAGAGGCTAAGGCGCCAGCCACATACACCTGAGCTAGCAGGTTTGAATCCAGCCTGGGCTTGCCAAACAACAATGACGGC
>NW_003852631.1:1787914-1791892 GCF_000181295.1 Otolemur garnettii
AAATTCAGCAAAGTACTTCTTTAATCCTCAGTTTTCTAAGCTTTAAAATGGAATATTTTTCTCACATGTAAAAAAATACATTAAAAATGCTGAATATGATGATGCCTAATAGAAATGAGTTGAATAAAAGCTATTCATCGTATTAATTGATCATCAACAACGTTCTTTAAAATTCCTTTCTAAAACTTTAAAAAAATTAAACACATCTGCAGCTTAAAGTTGCTTGCTTACTCTGGGTCTATCTAGCCATCTGATCCTTCCTAATGCTAGCCTTCAAAATAGTAAACTTTGCACCATAATATAGTGCACGTGTGGCAGAGTTTTCTTATATGAAAGACCTTAAAAGTGTACAAATAGGTTATTACACCTTACATTAAAAACAAAAATCTGTTAAAAATAAAACTAGATATAAACTATTTATTATATGATCTTTAGATCACTAGTAAAAATGAAGGATCAGCTCATTATTTGCATATTGGTTAAATAAAATGAAAATAGGGTAGACAAACATATGTATATATATGGTTTTGCTTGTTTAAATACTTTTGAATATTTTTGAACATGTATGTTTTAAAACATATAGTTTTGAATACTTGAAATACTTTTGAATATACATACAGTATACAGCTTTGGATACAAACACAGTAAATAAAAACCCCTCTTTGAATATATTACCTCATGATCTTTATATATATATATGTCTCTTAAAGAGTTTCCTTAATACTTGCATTTTTAGAAAACAGGAAAATTAATCTTTTAAAAGAATATCTGGGTCTAATATTAGTTCTGTTTTAGTTAATAGCATTATAATGATTTAATACTTTGCCATAACTTAATAAAAATAAAACCTGAATCAAATGCCAAAGAGTCACAGAAAGCCTAAAGAGTCAAGTTCCCAAGAGTAAAAGGGATGTCCAGTTGTTCAGGCAGAGTGTGCATCTGAAAGCAAGGTAAGATAAATGAGGCCCATATCCAAAACCCTGCCCAGGCAAGTTGGCCTTGTACAGAGAAAAATTCTCTTCTACACTAAGTATTACCCTTGACTTGTCTAAAACCACCCCACCAATGCAAGTTGGATTTCTGAAAGAGCCAATAGTGAGAATAAATCAGAATAATTCTATTCTATTACCGAAAAAAAATTAACTGTAGGAGGTATGAGTGCCTCAATGAATTAATAATATTTTGCTCATCTTTATAGCCTCAATGAAATAGCCTGACATAAAGTAGGGTAGGCATTTACTAAATATTACTTGAATAAGTTAAATATATAAATTATGTGCTTAAATGAATAGCTCACTTTATAACATACACACAAGAAATAAAATTAGACAAAAAGGTATTTTTTAAAAAACTAATTAAAATAACACAGTTCATTGACATAGAACCTATTACTTTAATGGTAGGAATAATGGCAAGAAATTAAACCAGCTAACAAAATTGTGACAAGGAATATTTTATAGTTATGCAAAGAAAGAACAATAATTAAGAAAGTTAGTTTTCTATTTTTGCATGTGTGTATTTTATTTTTAGGTGGATTTTGTTACCCAACTAAAACTGACAAAGTTCCAGTTCTCATAGCCTCTTCGACAAAAATATCACTACTTTCCAGAAAAAAGAAAATCTTTTAAGGATATTATGCATACTTTTATTTTTTATTTATTACATATATTAATTTGTTTATTCATTGTATTACCATGGCAGTACAGACTTCCCGTGGCTTTTATTTAAACAAAAGTATATTTGGGAGGAGTTACTATTAGTTGTCTGATACTTTAATGATCATTTTAACTATTCCCAAAAAACTAACCAGGTAACTGAAGACAAATGTTTCTTTCCACATCCAAAAAGCAACTATTGCCAAAGATACAATTTAAGAACTACAAAATTCGGTCAATATCAAAAGCTGTTTCCTGCTAATATGACACTTAAGTTTTGAAGTTCTTTCTAAAACCAATTAATTCACATAGTCATTGAAATTATAATTTTTTCTCCCGCAAGGAAAAAAAGTATATACATTCACATAGCATATACAAACTACATGCACAAAGATGCAGCAGCATATTAGGACGTAGAGAAAGGTGGTCTCAGGAAATGTATAATAAAGAATAAAAACTAGTTCAGTTCAACAACTATCTGTTCAGTTTACATGAGTAAGATACTATGTGCTGGGTGCAATGCAGAACTTGAAAGTGAATCAGAAACAGTCACTATTCCTAAGAAATCTCAATACTCCTGGAAAATCACACAGATCAAGTGCCTTCCTGCCCCTGTCTATTTGCTCATACTCTTTTCTCTACATGAAACAGACTTTATCTTCTGAATACCTATCAGGCCTTCAAATTCTATCATCTCCATGAAGTATCCCCTGTTCCACAGTCTGTCTCCAAGTACTCACATTAGTTACTTCCTGCTTAGAGGATTTGCATCACGCTATTTATGTTTTCCTTTAAAATCTTATATAGTACTTATGCAAACATGTACTACCCCATTTCCATAACAGGCCTTCAGGAGGTCCTTAGATCTCCTGCAGTTGTGTATGTAAAAACTTTTCTGGTGAGAAAAGAAAAAGTAATCAACGTTTGAAAGATGTTTTCCCACTCCCAAGTCACTGAGAGCTATCAAAATAAATGAATGAATTTACAACTCTACTATATTGGCAAGTAAATCCAGCCATTAGGTTTTTAAAACAGTATTGAACAACTGAAGAGAAGTATTTTTCACACACCCAAAACGTATTTGTTTCCATATATACAATACAAAATTATGTCAACATCAAAAGCTATTTTCTGCTAATAAAATAATAAAACTCCTAAAATAGAAAACCACTAAAATGGGAAGGAATTCTGTAAGTATAAATGTGAACTCCAAAAGAAGCATGTTTTCAAAACTTTAACAAAATGATGGCTGCTCCAAGGTTTCTGTTGTTGTTTTTATTGATTTTAAAAAATTAAATTAGATCAAGGAACACATTAACATATGGAACAACAGGCTTATGAATACAAACAAGGAAAACATATCTATGTTTGTGAACCGTAAAACTCATGTGTCAGTCAAATTAAATTACATATCAACTAAGCAGCAGCTGGTATTTTTAAGAACACATGAGGAAGAAATAAAATTTAAATCATTTCATAAGCATGTGCAAGGTTTCACATTTATAAAACGCAACCTCAAACACATGATGTAGAGTTGAAGTCGAAAAGATTGATGAAAGAAAGCATGCACAGTGAACAAACCTAAACCCAAACAGCCATCAAAACTGAAAATTGCATTACAGCCTTCTGAATGGTATCGCCAATTTGCCATTGTAAGGAGACTAACTGTGGTAAATACGCTGAATATTTTATAGATAATCAACAAATTAGGTGCAACTAAATGATGTAGACCAGGTGGCACCTACCCAAGAGTTTTAAGGAAATACAGAACTGCTAGCTTGTTATTGTAAGTAGCCAGTATGTCTGAAGATGGCAGAATGCTGACAGAAGAGTCTTCAATAAGACAGTTATAAAAGGTACTCTGGGGATAGCACAATAGTTCATCTTATTTCCAAACTACAAAATTTGGTAATATTGACACTAAGAAAATATGCCTTATAAGTAGAAAGAAGTGTCTGTGCTGTCAAAATGATCGTGAAAAAAGATCTTTTAAAGAACATACAGGCACAAGGGGTTGGGGAAACTGCTGGCAAAACATATGTAACAAGGCACCGGACCAAAGTATATGAATAGAAGAAACCTGTGTGTGCTAATGTGTGTCATATACCACCCCTAACATGCAACAGAACTCTACATGGTAGATATTCTTTTCTATTTTAGTTTATTATTCTTAGAGATAGACTCTCACTCTGCCATCCAAACTGGAGTGTAGTAGCGTGATCATAGCCAAATGGAACCTTGAACTCCTGGGCTCAAGCAATCTCGCACCTCAGCCTCCCTAGTGGCTGGGGCTCTATGTGTGTGCCACCATGCCCAGCTAATT